>NW_026692486.1:10342500-10948333 GCF_021218885.2 Marmota monax
AGGGTAGGTCTGTACTCAGATCCTAAACCATCTGGTAACATTATTATTACTGTTGGATTACCCTAAAAGTAGAACACCCAGGGGTCTGTCTCAACGATTTGCCCAGGTGGGCTTGGTTTCATTTCTTTCTCTGACATTCTTAAGCATCAGTGTTGGACTACCCTAAGGGGCTGCCTCAGACAGTCTGTGCTCTGTGTTTTCCCACAAGTACACAGGCAAGAGGGGGAAAAAAACCCACTCCAAACTACTCAAGTAACCACAAAAATGCAGGTCAAATGAAAAGGCTCAGAAATTGCTGAGAAGTGAAAGCAGCAGAAGATGGTAACTAAATGCCAAGACATCTTCAAGCACCACTCAGATGTGCAAAGACAGAGGTGTCTATCCTACCAGTTTGCATTTATGTCCACAAACGTGAGACTGTGGGATCAGTTATACTTGGCACTGTTGAACAGCTTTTCTTTTCTCTTCAGACTCAGGGACATGAACTTTTTCTGGTTCTCTAAACTTTCAAATCCATCTTTTTCTGGTTCCATTGTTTTGTTGTTGTTGTTGTTTGTGGGGTTTTTTTTTTTTTTGAATGAATGAATTTCTATAAGTTGTTTTACTCCAAAATTCCTATCTTTTATCCTTGTCTCTTTTTTGCCCCCTCTATTCTCTTCCTTTAAAAAGCTTATCGGGGGCTGGGGATGTGGCTCAAGCGGTAACGCACTCGCCTGGCATGCGCGGGGCGCTGGGTTCAATCCTCAGCACCACATAAAAATAAAAAAATAAAGATGTTGTATCCACCGAAAACTGAGAAATAAATATTAAAAAGAAAAGCTTATCGGCATCCATGGTTTCAGTTATTTTCTAAATGAAAATCACTTTAAAGTTCATTTAGCCTCATTTCTTTCCCAGAATCAAGTTATAGATTTTTAAATGCTTCCTGGACGTTTCCATTTAGATTCAGTGTGTCCAAAATTCAACCTATCAGTTTTGCTTCCACACTAGCTGCTTCTTCCAGATCTTCTCCTCCTGTTGATAGTACAATCTGTCATTCATGTCTACTTCTTTCTGTCACACCCTCTCAGTTGGCCAGCCCTGTCAATGGCATCTCCAAGGCAAGGCACATGTCACTCACTTTTATGGATTCTTCCCCAAATTATCCCTTCATTTACTTGTCCAGTCTATTATAATTGGTTCCCAAGTGGCTTCTTATATCTTCATATCGTTGAAAGAGTGATTTTGATGGCCTTATTAGCCTATTTTTCTATTGATTAGAATAAAAACTGAGGCTGGAGTTAAAAAATTATTATTATTATTATTATTATTATTATTATTATTATTATTATTATTTTAGGCTTGGAAGCTCAAGGACATGAAATTAACATTCACTTGGCTCTGGTGGAGGCCTGAATGTGAGGGCATCACACTGGTGGAGTGGAAGGAAGTGATCAAATGCAAGACAGGAAGCAAAAAAGAGACTGGGCAAGCTGGGCCTGGTGGCGCATGGATGCCTCTAATCCCAGTGACCCTGAGGTTTAGGCAGGAGGATTGCAAGTGCAAAGCCAGCCTCAGCAACTTAGTGAGACCATGTCTCAAAACAAAAAAATAAGAGCTGGGGATGCAGCTAAACACCCCAAGTTTAATCTCCAGTACCAAAAACAAAAACAAAGAAAGAGAGAGACAGACAGACACACAGACACTGGGGTTCCAGGAGAATTGTGTTAATCCTGCTGAAGGCACTCTCAATAAGGTCCCATCTAAGGACCTCCCATTAGGCCTCAGTTCCTAAAGTTCCCCACATGGGGACAAAGCTTCCAATGTACAAACCCTTGGAGACAAACTATCCAAACCGTAGTAATGACTCAGTTAGATTCATTGTCTCTTTCCTTTTTGAAATTCTTCAGCACTACTCTATTGCCTGTCAAACCTAGTTCATCTCTATTTTTATAAAAATAGTAAGTTTATTGAGCATACTATGTGACCAGTGCTTTACATATAAGATCATATTTATTTATCCAAAAAGGTTATAAAGTAGATATTATAATACATCCTTGGGTATGAAATGAATTTACAATTATAAAATATTAAAAATTTTCCATTTACTATGAATATTCCATTGATTCAATGACCTCTTTTTGAGTGATAAAGAAATACAAATGTACATATTAACAGTAAACCTTTTCTTGATACAAAAAAAATTAAGATGAGGAAAAATAGTGTAAGTTTTAGAATCATGGAAATAGATTATCATCCCTATTCTGAAGTAATTCAGTGATCTTTCCAATTGACTATATTCGCTTTTTCTTGACTTATTTTCTTTCTTTCCCTCATCATGTTTCTAACATTTATTTACCTGCTCTTGTGTCCTGGCCTTGACTGTTCCTATACCAGTTCTGTGAGTCCCTCTTTTCTCCCCATGTTCAAAGATAGCCCAGCATCAAAGCATAGCTCAAAACTCCCTCTTTCATGAACCGTTTCCTTATCATCCAAATTAAAACAATCTCTTATTCCTCCACTCTGCCATACATTCTGCATTCCCCTATGAAACTACTGCTGGCTGGGTACACTCTACTAGAGGATACATTTCTTTGAGATCTAGACTTTTGATTCACACATCTTTGCACAATCGCCTCCAACACATCCTTCCTGTCTACACTCAGGAAGCCTAGCAACTAGGCCAGAGCCTAATAACTTCTCCTAACAGACTTTAAAAATACTTATGGGTTGGGGTATAGTTTAGTGGTAGAGTGCTTGCCTAGCATGTGTGAGGCCCTGAGTTTAATCCTCAGCACTATAAAAAAAAAAATAGACAACTAATCAGAACACACTTAATGATTTCTCTTTATTATTCATTATCACCAAATGGATACTGCTGGTCCCCAAACACAACACCAACTATTCAGCCAAGAACTTGTCTGTCATTCTTCAAGAAAAAGTCATTCTCCTCTCAGTAAGTCCCAACTGACAGATCTACACAGCAGTACCTTTTCTAAGTGATAGCCATTTTATTTCTCCAGAATCGAATTTTTTTTGAAGGAGACTCTTCAACACTTATGCTAAACCTACCTTCCTTTTAAAAATATCAAATCCTGGCCAGGCGCTGTAGTGCACACTTGTAATTCCAGCCTCTCAGGAGGCTGAGGCAGGAGGACTACAAGTTCAAAGCCAGCCTTAGCAACTTATAGAGGCCCTAAGCAACTCAGTGAGATCCCCATCTCTAATAAAATACAAAAAGGGCTGGGGATGTGACTCAGTCGTTGAGTGCCCCTGAGTTCAATCCCTGGTACCAAAAATAAATAAATAAAACCTTCTAAATAACAAAGAGAAGAACAGCCCTGTGAGCTGAAGTAGAAATGCTATTTTGTTCTTGACACTGCCTAGAGACAAAGTTACCAGAATCCTAAATATGCTTTGTTCTAACACTAGCGCTTCATAGGAAAGTGTTACAGCTTAGTGGTAGAGCATTTGCCTAGCACCTGTGAGGCACTGGGTCTACATAAAAATAAATAAAGTTATCATGTCCATCTACAACTAAAAAATTTTTCTGTAAAAAAAGTATTTCACGAGGGCTGGGTTGTAGCTCAGTGGTAGAGCGCTTGCCTAACATGGGTGAGGCACTGGGTTCATTCTTCAGCACCACATAAAAACATGCAAGTAAAATAAAAAGTTAAATTTTTTTTTAAAAAAGTATTTCACAGACATTTGTGTGAATTATTGTAGTCAAAGACATTGGTAAATGATGCTGTATGGGTTCTCTTGTGTTCACATGTTTATGTTTATAGGTTATGGCAGAACCTGTGGTGATCCACCACTAAAGCCCTTCATTTGGGTGGTCGAGTTTGCAAAAAAATGTTAAACATATTGCTGTAAACTGAATGTTTGTGTTCTCTCAGGATCCATTTGCTGAAATGTAATCCCCAGTGTAATGGGTTTGGAGGTAGGGTCTTTGGGAGGTGAGCCCTCATAAAGGAAATCGGAGCTGTTCTAAAAGAGATGCTACAGGGTTTCTTTGGCCCCTCAGTCATATAAGGACCCAGTGAGGAGACGGCTGTCTAGGAACCAGGAAGCAGACCCTCTCCACATGCTGAGCCTCCTAGCACCTTGATCCTGGACTTCTCACAGCTTCCAGAACTGAGAAATAAGTTTGTTGTTAAAGCTACCCAGTTCATGGTATTTTTGTTAGGGCAGGCTAAATGGAATAAGACCCACATTTTCTCACTTAGTCCTAAAAAAAAAAAAAAAAAAAAAAAAAGACCCTTGATGCAGACATTAATTTGCAAATTTTGCAAATGAATAAACTGAGTCTCAGAATTTTTAGAATCCTTCACCCAAGATCATATAGCTAATGGATGGTTGGTTTTCGTCTGGATCTCTTCATTCCAGGGCCTGAATGTTGTCCATAATATTATACGGGAATTCAAATAAGAATGGGACCATTCACAGAAGAGTCTAGCAAACCATTATAACATGACTTTTGAAAAGACACCAAGAGTGAATATTCCTGGAAGAAATTCTCTACTTTCTCAAACTTCCCCTATTTCTAGATATCTGGCCAGAAATCCCTGTCACAAGAAAACATGCAAGTTGTGTCACTTCATATCTCAATTTCTAAAAATCTGCCAAAATCATAAATTCTGATAAATACTAAGAAGACTCAAGAGTCCCAGGGATGGATGAATGGTTTTTCCATTCATATTCACAGGAAATAACCCCGTGCCCATTCATACTCTTAACCAACATGTTGACGTATGAACAATGATCCACAAACAGGGAGAGAGAGAGTTATAGCACCAATGCTGAGACGCATCGTCTAATGCCAAAGTACACTTTCATACATGTGCCCTCCAGCCATCTTTCTGTCCCTTCCACCATGAATAATATTATTATTTGCAATAATTATTAAAGACGAAAATGAAACTGTAAGTTTTCAAACCACACCAAAGAAATCTTTGAAACAAACCTATGTTGGTTAGCTAACACTCAGTGGTTTCACAACAATTTTTGTAAGTTTATAATTAATCTTTACAATGATCTTGAGAGATGGCATAATTATTTTGATTTCATGAACGAAGATACTGAGGCTCAGCAAGGTTAAGTATCTCATCTAAGATCACACAGCCAGAACAGTAGTAGAATTGAGATCTTAACTCTGTTTTCTTCAAAGTCCTTGCTTGTTTTCTTCTTCTTTTTTTTTTTGGTGGTGTGGTAGTAGTACACCGGAGATCAAACCCAGGCTTCATGCATGGTAGGCAAATGCTCTACCACTGAGCTCCACCTCCAAACTTGCCACCCTCCAAGACTTCTTTTTTTTTTTTTTTTTTTTTTGAGACAGTCTCATTAAGTTGCCCAGCCTGGCCTCAAACTTGGGATCGTCCTGCCTCAACTTTCCTAGTAGTTGGGATTACAAGCATGCATCACCACACCCCATTTAAACTCTTTTCCTTCCTCTTCTCTGAAATTACTCTTAAATTCATATTAAAAAACCCATATATGTTCATATCTATATTTAGAGAGAAACTTTTTTAAAAAAGTTTAGACATTCTATTGTTTTGAAGAAAACAAATACTATATATGCAGGATGTGCTTCGATCTACCTGGTGACCAGTTTTTCCCAGACTAATGTGAAGCAAACTTGTTCACAAAGTACACAGAAAACCAGCGGCAGCCTCTGGACCTATCTTCCATCAATTCCTGTGGCTCTGGACTATTGACCAAGTCCAAAAAGCTGATCACTTCAGGAAAGTATACCCACAGCAGCATGCAGTCGCCATGTCTGATAACGCTTGAAATGGGTTAGGCTGGTTGAAGGAACACTAAAGAAAAGAGATACGTGAGTCCTTAAATTGGTTATAATGAAATTGGATATTGGCTCCATTTGGGCAGTATGGCACCATATTTATACAGGAATACTTACTTTAGTAATTGTTTGAATATTTTGATGGGCTTTGCCCATATTCATCTTTAAAACTGAGTCTGAAAATGGAAAAATAAAAACTGACACTATTGATGAGAAGGATAAGTCTCACAAACCTAACAGGACTAGGTTGAAGATGAAAAGCAGAAGCCAAAAGCAGAGAAACTGTTGCCCCAGCTGGATGCTGGTCTGGCTTCAGCCAGTATTCCACATGACCAGTGGTAGAGAAGAATTATCAAATTTAAAAGCACAGATAAAATATAGAAATGTGCAATTAGACTGTCTCTAAAAATCAAGATATTTTCAGGGATTTTATAGCATTTTTAGTTCTTTGGTACTAGAACTATATTTATACCACATAAGCCCATTATTTGATTCTTGCCGATTTTTCACATTTTCAGGAATGTGTTATGTACCAACAAACACAGAGGACTGCCTGTACCTAGTGGTTTGTCCCTACTCTCATTCATTTAGGGTAAACAAACAAATTGAATGTCAGAGTGATGAAGACTGCAGAACAAGCAAACGAAAACTAAAACAACTTCAGATCCAGGAGCTGGGGTCAGCATCCAAATGTCTGCACAGGGAAGAGCTGAGGTTAATGCAGCTGCAAACCAACACCCAAGACAAGCACAGACACATGCATGCAGCACTGCGTGACACTGTCAGCCTTTCCAGGATTTTGCCTTCTTTCAGATGTTGTGGGGAATAAAGAAACAAGATACATAAATTGCATTTAACTTCTTTTTTAAAATTTTTTATGGGAGATACCGGAGATTAAACTCAGGGGTACCTGACCACTGAGCCACATCCCCAGCCCTATTTTGTATTTTATTTAGAGACAGGGTCTCTCTGAGTTGCTCAGCACCTCGCTTTTACTGAGGCTGGCTTTGAACCTGTGATCCTCCTGTCTCAGCCTCCCGAGCTTCTGGGATTACAGGTGTGCACCACCGCGCCTGGCTTAACTTTATATTTTAAAGAATAGCTAAATAACTCCCGGAGCGCAACCTCCTACTCCTATCCCCAGGAATCTCTTATATTGGGATGAAAAAATTTGATGGTGAGTGACCAATTGTGTCCACAATTTGCAGTCACAGTTTTTCTCTTCACTCAGACACCCAGAGCCCTGTTGGGTGTGGTTTTTGTCCAGCCAGCCCTACCTATCTCAATTAGACTGTCTTCCCTGAGTAAATAAAGTGGAGAGAACATTTCTAGCCACCCATTCAGCAGGGGCTACAAGACCCAACTCTCATCCTGCGTACCTTGGGGTGGAACACGAATCCTTCCAACTACTACCTGGGCACAGTAGCTGACTATCAGGAAACTGCCTGTGGCCTCCACACATTGCCACACTATTTACACAGCTGATGGAAGTTTGCCCTGGTTGAGGAATTTGGCTCTAGAGGATCCCCCTTAAAACTCCCCAAAGGCCCGTTCACCCTGTCACACCCGCACAGGCGCCTGTGGAGAACGGCAACAGTGGGTTCATTCTCTAACTTTCTCTGTACACAGCTAGAATTCTACAGGTTTATTTAAAAGTAGGGGGTCAGAGAAGAGCTAGGGGGAACGACAAAACCCGACATTATAGGAGATATTTTCAAGATATATTTTAAGTAAAGTCAACAACCTCTTTTCCCTGCCAATCAGCCATTCCTCTGCTTCACCCAGCAACCTCAACTCTGCCCTCCTTTCTCATAGGCGCAAAGCAGAGCTGGGACTCAACTCCTGACAGAAGGTGACCCTTTCTGGAGCAGACAGAGCAATACTCAAAAAGTCCCCCAACTCTCAAGGCAGAGGGGAAAGAAGCAGCAACAGAGAACCCTGATATTGTTCTTTAACCATTTAGAGCTTTCTCTTGTTAGCACAGGAAAAGAAAATATCAGGCCAGTGATTTTGTCATTACAGCAAGATACGCAGCAGTCGTAAGATGGAAGGAGTCGTTTCCTGCAGATTTTATGCTTTGTTAAAGAAAAGGATCAATTTTTATTTTATTTTTTTTAGTTGTTAAAATGTGTTAGAAATGTCTGTGAACCATTAATTTTCCCAACTCACTACTAACTGCATGGCAGAAGCAGCCGGATCCTGGCAGGCCTGGGGTCTGCTTTTCCTCACAGTGAATGACCTCTTTCACAACTCTCCTTTGGAGAAAGAAGCGTATATGAGATGTAAATGTTCAGAGTGTTCCCTTTCTTTGTTTCCTTCCCTTGCTCCTACTTTTCTTCTAGTCTAAATAATTAATTGTCTTAACATTGCTCAAACAAATTCCATTTAAATGCATTCCATCTAAAGGAGAAGAGTGGAGTGGGGAGGAGGAAGGAAAGGAGAAAGGGGAAGGAAAAAAATGGATTTTCCCACATATTTCCTGTCTCTTTCCTTTTGGGAAGGCAGAAGTTCAGTCTTGAGTTTAAGGGCTTACTTAGGTTTTGTGCCAAACTCTTTTGAGTTTGACTGACTCTGCTAAAGAACTAACTGTGTGGCTTTGGGCAAATCATTTTCCTTACTTATTAAGTGGGAACACGAATAGTTCCTAACTCCTGGAGTGGTTGTAAAGATGAACATCTCACACCTTGAATAATACCTAAAACAAAGTCAACATTCGGTAAAAGTTCACGGTGACCATTTGCTGTGGTTTTCCTGTGTCCCCCAACCCAAAGCATGTGTTGAAAACTTAACCTCAAGTATCAAGTGGTGGGAACTTTCAGGGGATACTTGGCCAGAGGGCTCTGCCATCATTGTCAGAGTTACACAGGGGATATAGAGGGAGTGGCTTCCTTAAAAAGGATGGTTCAGCCTGCTCTGGGCTCTCTCTTGCCCTCTGGCCTTCTGCCATCCAATGTCATGAAAGAAGACCTCACCAGATACTAGTGCTTTGCTCCTGGACTTGTCAGCCTCCAGAACTGTGAGCCAACGAATTTCTGTTCATGACACACTGCTGGTATGTGATATTCTGTTACAGCAGCACAGAACATACCAAGACATTATTATTGGCTCTTCTATCTCAATTCTGTTAGATTCAAGGCAGACAATGCAAGGACAGAAAGCAAATGATAATGACCAGAGAAAAAAGTGAAGCAGAAGCAAATCAAAGTCAATAGAGTCATCCTTTTGCTAAAAGTCTAAACATAATATACTGGTAGTTATTTACAGGCTTATGATTTACTGGAGGTGGGGGAAATGTTCTTTCTCTATGTGTGACAATAGGCAGAGCTTTATTTGAAAAGTTGAGAACTTAGAAAAAAAGCAATTAAAAATGACTAAAGTATTTTTAAAAGAAAGAAAGAAAGATCCATGAATAAGCAAGGAACTGACTTCATGTTCAGCTGATCTCCATAATAATGCTGGTACTTGAGGACAGAAATAACTTCATATTATAGGCTTTCTGGGATTCAGGGAGGGAGCTTCACTATAAATTACCACATACTCTGGGGATTCAGTTAGACCCACAGTGTAACTCAATCTCTGCCCTCATGCATCTCAGAAGGCTACAAACCCTTCCCCATCCTCTTAGAAATTTAGGCTTGTGATCAAGAGCAAAGAGGCCAGAGTGGAGAAACCCTGGTGAGCCGCCAGTCACTAGCCTTGTGTTAGCAGGCTAACACCCTCTCTGTGCCTCAGTGTCCTCACCTGAAAATGGGTCAACTAACAGTGCGTGTGTACAGGGCTGTGTGAGCGCTCGGTATGGGAAGGCACGTTGGCGGTAAAGGTCTCCCATCATGAGCTGCATCATGCAGAACCCAATCCAATTTCATGTTTTATGGATGATAAAACAGATCTAGAGAGATTGTGAGGATACCAAGACCACACAGTGAGTTTGCTTCAAAACCTGAAACCTAAATCAGAGCCTACATCTTGATTCCAGACTCAGTATTTTGGCACTGAATGTGCTTCCTCCTCCTCAGAGCTTCACAAATATTCTCCCACATTGGTTTTGCCCTTTTCTGAACATTGGTGGCATTTTCAACTAGTGCCATTGGTATAACATAGATATATATAACTCTCTAATTGTAAACGTGTTCCCCCAACTCCATTAAGTTATTTGAAGTGAAAAAAGAGGTTTACCGTGTCTTTTGTCTCTCCATATCTACGCAAACACTGGGCACATGATTTTGATAACTGTTAGTTTCTTTAGGAAGAAGTTTTTTCTTGGAATAAAATATTATGGTGTGGAAGATGCTGACCAGTTAACTGTCCAGGTCTGCAGAAGATTAGACCAGAGAAAACAGGTTTCGAACAGACACAAAGAAACCATAAAAAAAAATAAAAGCAAAAGAATTTAAATACAGGACTAGTGGGACAAAGAAGGCTCAAGTATCTCCCCATGTAAAATTTTTTTTAGAATAGACAATCTATTTTTAGACAAAAATAGGTTGACATAGGACATTGGTTCCTAATCTGTCTTCTGAAAACCCCAAATGCTGCAGTTATTCCCAAGAATCCACAAACTTATCTGCACATCAAATATTGTGAAATAATAAATAACATCTCATATCTATATACATTTTCCCCCAGATGCATATGAAGATATGTGCCTATTTTGATTTAATAAAACATGATTTCTTTGAAAAAATCAAGGATTTTGTTATAACTTTTTTTCATTATGTATTTTAATCAGTCAGTAAAAGCAGTAGTTAACATCATTAAGCATTTGTAGAGAATTTTTTGTTTGCCTCTTATTACGCCCAAGAAATAGGTGCAATCACTATCCTCATTTTACAGGCGAGAAATTTGAGATTTAGAGAATTTAAGTGACTCATCCTTTGGTTTTGCTGACAGAAAGTAATGGAGCTGGAATCTGACTCCAAAGCTTATCCTACTTTGTCCAGTGTAGGGCTCCTTTCTAACTGACCAGTATAAAATATTTACCTATTTTCGTCCATGTATACATTAAAGAGGGTGGGGATTTTGTTTTTTAAAAAAAGATTCTCTGCTTAGCATGCGTGAGATCATCTTGGGTTCAAGCCCTAGTACCAAGGGTTTGGGGGAAGATTCTCATATCTGCAACAATTAGTAGTAGCACAAAATGTGGGTCAAAAGTAGCTCCAGAATAATAAGCTTTGTGACTTTAGGTAGGTCAGATGGTCAGAACTAAGGGATTCAAGTGGTTTAACTCTATGGATGGCTCCAAGCTAGAAGATCTATTATTCTATATTTTAGATTAACATTTTCCAAAATGGACTCTGCAGAATTCTTGTTCCAAGAGATGCTCCATAGGAAAAAAGTCTCCATGGTTAAACAAGTTTGAGATACACCATAAACTAAAAGACCTACCACACACCAAAGAGAATATCCTCTTTACAAGATTCATAATTACACATATATATCAAAAGTTCTGAAAAGTCAGCATTGGATCACAAAAAGTTAAATAGGTTCTCTACTTGTAAGATTTCCCAGCAAGGAAAACTTTTTTTGTTTTGTGTAGCCCAGGGTACCTTCAAAATATTTGGACATTAAATCCCTTTTAAATATAAACATTGCTTGGAGAACATGTTTAGCTTATAACTCAATTTGGGCTGTTGAATCATTTCTTACATGCTGTAGGCTATGAAAAGTGACCTGTTAAGATTCTTCCAAAAACTCATTCTGTAAGAGTATTGGCTTTTGTAAAGTTCTTTAGTAAAAGTTATATTTATCTAAAGATTATACAGACTGCTATTTTTTTTGTCTGTCTTCAAGCATGAAATAAAATTTTTATAACAATGACAGAGCTAAACCACCCCACAGGATATGTCCCTCTATTCTTCAAAACCCATTCCAGGCTAATGATTCTCATACTTTATTATCATCTAAATCATATGGAAGTCTTAATAAAGTGAAGATTACTAAGCCCAACTCCCAGAGTTGCTCATTCCAAAAATCAGGAATGAGGTCTGAGAATTTACACTAATAAATTCCCAGGTGATGCTAATACTGCTGGACATGAACTCTGCCGCTCATCTAGACCTTTTGTATTTTGTTTAGATTATGAAGTAGAACATGGAAGATACTTGTTGGGTCTCTGCTCCATCACCAAAGCTTTTCTCTTGTTTTCTGTATGCCAAATATTTATGGCATTTTCTTTGTGCTTTAAATTCTTAAAATTGTTTCCCAAAACTTCATGAATCAGAGGAGGAAAGGAATTAGTAGAATAGAGAGTTTTTATCAAGTTTTACTAATAGAGGGGATTTTCTGAATATATTCAGTATTCTTCTATTTAAAAGTTAATCCCTTATTTTTTATACAATTATGTGGATTAAATTTTAGCAGAAATTATTTGTTCTTCTTGCCTTGGAGGAGTGATTAAGTAATAGTTTGTAAATGGAAGTGAACACATTTGGGGGGGGGGTTGTGTTACCAGAGATTAAACTGGCTCGACCATTGAGCCACATCCCCAGCCCGATTTTGTATTTTATTTAGAGATAGAGTCTCACTGAGTTGCTTAGCACCTTGTTGTTGCTGAGGCTGGCTTTGAACTCATGATCCTCCTAAGCCACTGGGATTACAGGCGTGTGCCACCATGCCCGGCTAGACGTGGACACATTTTACATCACTACATCACTGACACTTGGGCTGGGGCTCTATTCACTGAGACCTATAGCTTTTCTAGATCTTCAGTTTCTACAGTAGAAGATTCTATGATGCCATAGAACCTATGGCTTCATAGGGCTCTTTAAAATAATGATACTGGTGCTGGGGATATAGCTCAGTTGGTAGAGAGGTTGTCTCACATGCATAAGGCCCTGGGTTCAATCCCCAGCACCACAAAAGAATAAAAATAACAATTAAAAAAATAACGGTGACTGTAAATGTAGCTACAGAGTCATGAAATCATGGCAGGCCTGCTACAATAGATGTGTTTATAGGAAATTGCAAGTCAAATTATAATCAACTGGGTCATATTTACATAGTCTAATTTTAGATATGTCCAATTGACACTACTTCCCAATCCTTTAGCTTGAAATTTCTGCTCCTTTTGTCCCTGTCAGACCTACTGACCTGTCAAGAAAGCAAGGACAGGGCTGGGGTTGTGGCTCAGGGGGCTTGCCTAGCACTTGCAAGGCCCTGGGTTCGATCCTTAGCACCACATAAAAATAAATATATAAAATAAAGGTATTGTGTCCAACTACAATTTTAAAATAAACATTTTTTTATAAAAAGAAAGCAAGGACAGAAATTAATCTTTACTGGTCATCTTCTAAGAGCTGCATTTCTTTATTTACACCAAATCTATAATAAGTATTTAATCCAAAGAAAGTTGGAGACCCAGAGAGGTTCCTGTCACATGGATTAGTGGCAACACTAGGAAACAAACTAGCAATGACCAACCCCTCCAAGGTCACTCTCTTCACCCCACCTTACCAACTGCTCTGCTCCAAGTCCTAGTGGTCCTTAAATGGAATAAGAGAGCACTCCCTTTTTAAAGGACAGCTGTAGGCAAGAATTCTATGGTGTTGTTATGAATGATTCATAGTCTGTAACTGTTAACAATTATTATTTTCATGTGTAGGTATGGCACCTTAGAAGTGAAAACATCTGAAAGTGAAATTGAGAGAGGCAGCGAGGGTGCTAATAGGTACAATTCAATCAAGGTGTTTTAGTCAGAAGGATGTAAAATGTGACGCCTTTACAGACTGTTTAATAAGCTCAGCAAACAAACTTCCCAATCAGGCAATAAAGGGAAGGATTTGGAGATTCTCCATGAGCACATGCACACTGGAGGCTTTTGAGGGCGCATGCAGCGTCTGTCTGCTCTGGCCACAGTGAAAGCAACGACTTGGTAACACTGGCTGGTTATATAAAGCAGTTCATGGCAGGGTTCTGGGTAAAAAGGAAAACATCCCGTCTCCCCAGGCTCTGAAACCCTATGCAAACAACATTCTCCCAAGGAAGCTGAGCTCTGCCCACAGAGCATTCTTGAGGGCTTAGTATATGTATAAGTTGAGTTCCCTGCTATTATCCACACAATGTCAGGAAGGATTTTATGAATGTGTGACCTTAGGTTTTAAAAGGAGACCACAGAAGTTGACAATGACCTAAACTACCCATGAATGTCAGTCATTCAGGGAAGAGAATGTTACTAACAAATCCAGGGGACACATGGGTCTGCTCTGCGCTCAGAATCCAGGCAAGGAGCTGCCAGTTTGAATAGTTGCTGGGGTGTGAGAGACATGGCAATGGGGCCGCTCATGGTTCCTCTGGGAAACAGTTTGTTAGAAATAAACAAGGTTTGTGAATAAAGCCCCACTACACTGCGATCTGCTGGTTTTCCCTGGCTGATTTCCCAGCTTACTTCAGTAGCTTTATGTCAACAGAAACTCAGCATCTTCTGACCAGACTTAAACACCACTGTTCTGCACAGTATGGTTCCAATCCTGCGCATTCAGAATCAGGATTTCCAGATCAAAAGCACAGGCCAAAATCTGTAAAGTGAAGCTCCTACTTCCCTTCTTTCATATTGCATTTACTGAACACCTACTATGTACCAGGTTTTAGGAGAGACGCTCACGATACAAAGATGATAAGAGGTGGTCCCTCCAAGATGCTCAGTCTAGTGCACAAAATAAACATTAAATGCACATGATACTACAGTGGGATGGGTGTTAATGACAGGAGACAGAACCTGGTAGATCAGAAGTCAGGAGCCAACTGCATTGTGTTCCCCAGAGGTCATCTTTCAGCTGAATGTTAAGGGATGACTAGGAAGACAGAGATGATCCTAGTACTGTGATGGGGAATGGCTTACCCAGGAGTGGTGAGAAGTTCTGTTTGGTGGTAGCAAAGACAGTTTGAGGGTATGCTGGAAAAACAACTGAGAGTCGAGACCTTAGCTAAGGGAATGGTTTTAATTAGACTTGGGAAATTGAAAGTTTCTGGGGCTGCTAAAGCATTAGATTCACTGAGATAGGGGGCTGGGCAGCAGGGTGGCATGAAATCTCAAGGGGTGACTTGTCCTACCCAGTATCCAACATGAATACATCTGGACATTTCTTTGCTAAAGGCATGTCTAAGCCTAGTGATGAATGGTACTAGTTTAAGACATCATCTCTGGAGAGAGTTAAACCTGCTATTTCTCTTAGAGATCAGAAGAAAAAGAAAGCCCTTTCCTCTCCATTTACCAACAATACATTATTTCCATACTGTCTTAGTCCATTTTCTGTTACTGTAACAAAACGCTTGAGACTAGATAATTTATAAAGAATAGACATTTATTTGGTTCATGGATCTACAGATTGAGAAGTCCAAAAGCACAGTGCTGGCATCTGCTTAGCATGTGAAGGGTCTCTTGTGGAGGATATCACATAGCAAGACAGAGCAAGCAGGCTATCTTTGGTCTCTCTTCTTGGTAAAGCCACTAATGTTATCACAGGGGACTCATCCTCATGACCTAATTCCCTCCTGGAGTCTCCACCTCCAAATACAATTATTTTTAATCGCTATTTTTTAAATTGTAGATGGACACAATACCTTTATTTATTTTATTTTTTTATGTGGTGCTAAGGATTGAACCCAGTGCTAAGCAAGCACCAACCCCAACCCTTCAAATACTACTAATACATGATGTCGGGGTTTTCTAACAAATTCTGAGGGGCACACCAAAACAAAGGCAACCTACGCACACTGTTCCTCCTTTGTTTTCTAAAATCTCAGTTCCCTGCTGCATCTTCCACATTGCCCCTAATCTTAAAACACAGTTTAAAAACCTGGCTTCTTGGTGGCTATAGACTCTAAAGCCCCAATTCTTTAGCAGTCTGGGCTTTTCCTCACACAACACACATTTCCACACTTCTGTGCTTTTGCTCATGTAGGAATTACATGCCTCCCTCCCGTATTCTCAGTCTGTCAAAATTTTCCTTGTCCATTAGTGTCTGGCACAACCACCCCCTTCACAGTGAAGCTTCCTTGATTATTCTTAGCATGATTACTGCTTCCTCTCTGACCTATATCATCTTGCTGGTTTCATCTAAGCCCTTTGAACTTTGCCTTGTCTTAGGGGTCTGCGGGAAGCTTCTTTGGAGGAGGATGAGATGGAACAAAAAGAAAGGTGAAGGGAAGTGAGGGAAGAAGCTCAGATTTTAACTAACCCCTAGACAAGACTCAGTTATTCAGAAGCATGGGAGTGACAAATAAGGGAGACAGGGTCAAAGGTCAAAGTAAAAGATTATATTTTCTAGGGCCGGGTTGTGGCTCAGTGGTAGAGCACTTGCCTAGTGTGCGTGAGGCACTGGGTTCATCCCTGGTACCACATAAAAATAAACAAATAAAATAAAGGTATTGTGTCCATCTACAACTAAAAAAATATTTTTTAAAAAAGATTATGTGTTCTAAAAATAACCTTAGCAAAGCTCTTCTATAATGTGGACTCCCAGTGGGAAGTGGAGCCCAGTTTCCCATCCCTTGATACTGGGAGAGCTTTATGATTTGCTTGTCACCAACAGAATGCTAAAGAGGTAATGCTGCAGAATGTTAGAGGACAGATTTAAAAAAAAAAAAGTCATGTAACTTCCTCCTTGTTTTCTTAGAATTCTTGCTCTGAGGGGGTGTCAGCCACCATTAAGATACCCCACCACCTGAGACCATGGTGCTGAGGAGACCATGTGTAAGTTCTCTAGGAGACAGTCCCAGCTGGGCTCACAGTTCTAGCCATCTCTCCCTAAGTACCAGACAGATGTTGAGTAAGGTCATCAGGGACCTCCTCATCTAGCTCAGCTGCCAGCTGAGTACTACAGAGCGACTGCGGCCTTCTCCAGGAGGAGTGGGGCTAGAACACGCTGCAGCCCACAGAATCTACGAGGTAGGGTTCAGTGGATCCTGTTTTAAGTTACTAAGTTGGAAATAGTTTGTTGCACAGCAGTAAATATTAGAAACACCAGGGAATGAATTTCTGCTCTTGCCTTTTATTCCTAAAGCTAATCAGACTTCTGAAAGAGTCATAATCATTGGACCATTCAAAATGAACACTCCTGGGATCTCCTGAAAACATGTCCAGTGCTTGATGAGAAGCAGGGAGTGCTTCAGGGTCTACCCATGAGCATGAGGCCAGAAGTGATTGAGGGACCAACAAGGGGCAGAACTTGACCAGTAGAAAGTGTCCCATAATAGGCCTGCAGATACTTACGCATTTTGTAGAAACATTTATCAGAGGTTAGAGGAATAAATAGATTCTTCATGCCTGGTGCACAGTAGAGAAAAGAGATTTGGTAAATATTGTTCTATGAATTGGCCGAATCCAGAGACTGTCAGTAATACTGGTGATACTGTTTTCTGTTCTAGCAGTGGTGGGTCCCTGAGGGGTCCCCTGTGCCATAATGAACCTTGTGCTTGGATACGTGCTGGAGATCTGGACTCCCCTTCCTTCTGAGACATTTTGGTCAGAGTGCTCGAGGGTGGGAGAGTTGAAGTGAGGCTGCTGAATTCTGAACTCTGTGGAGGGACATTGTAAGGATCTTGACTGGGAGTTGTGTGTCTTGTCCTCATGAGGTAACCCAGCTCTCGGTGCCTGTCTTAGACAACCTGAAGGCTGTGCTTGTTGCTCACATAATGTTGCATTTCTCTCCCCACCATCCTGTGGGACTTCTCAGTTGAATATCACCCACAAGTTTCCCTAATAGTTTTCAACCATTATTCCAAACACCAGATGAACCATTACTGTTTTCTAAGCTCACAATAGCTTCTTTTCTCTAAGGGCCATATTTAAGATCTCTCACGCTGATTTGACTCTACTAACGCCTGAAGGAGAGGCAGACTCAAGACCAATGTACAGCCCTCATAGATTTCCTGAAAAGGAAATTGTGAGATTTCTCATCTCTAAAGCAGCTTTCTTCTCCTGGGAGAAGAGATCAGTATCGTGTCCTGTTTTTTTCATAAGAACTTTAATATTCTCATCCAAGGAATATTTTTGAAGCCATAATTCTGCCTGAGAATGTGTTTTAAGTTAGATTTTTATAAGAGTTAAGATTTTGTTGTGACTTTCAAATGACCACAAATTTTCTTTAGCCAGATATTTTCATTAAATTTACGACAAAATGCATAATTTTTAGGATTATAACTGTGCCTATTTCCCTCATGTTGGGATTCTTCTGTCTACTGGAGAAATCTCAACTTTGTCTGCTTTTAGATCAGAATCAGAGATTTACTAAACTGCAACTAAAATGTTAAACAAAAGAGCCTTTCACTCAAGGATTCAGGCAAAGAAAGCCTTGAATCAAAACAAATGGAGATATTAGCTTTAGAGCCAGACAGGATCAATTGTTTTCAGGTCAATTTTGGTTTAGTGAGCCTAATGAAGACTGATCACTCAGCAAGGGGCAGGATGAGCATACTGTCTGCCAGTCACCTCAGTCACCTCAGGGCTTCAAAGATCCTGTCCTGTCAGGACACCTTCACTTTCCCAAGTATTTTCCCTTATTTTTGACCAAAGGCATACATTTCAATTAGTTTATTAATAGACTTATGCATGTTAATTAACATGTACATTGTTATTTAAATATTTAAGAGGAACTACTAAATCACTTTTTAATGACATATTATGCTCAATTATGCAATCATTTGAAGCTAAATTAGAGAAGCCACGCAGTGCATTTTTCAATGGTTTATCTGCACCCTTGTACTCTAAGTTCCTTGAGGGCAGGATCTGGGTATGGTGATGAATCATTCAGAGATGTCTGAGTGCATCTTGGCACAGTGCCTTGCACACAGAAGTGACACAATAAATAGTTTTGAAATGAATCAAAAGAAGCATCCTTGAGTAGGAAAAAAAAGTGGATTCAACTTGAAGATATCGGCTGGTTCTCTGACAACCATGTGATTGAAGAAATATTTGTGTCTCCAAATAAAGGCAGCTCAGTGGTAGAATGTCCCTAGGTTCAATCTCCAGTACTGAGAGAGAGAGAGAGAGAGAGAGAGAGAGAGAGAGAGAGAACAAAGTTTTACACAGCACTGTACAGTTGGCAAGCACTTTCAACATTTATAGTCACAGACAGGTGTCAATAAACTTATTTTACTATTGAGGAAATTGATCCTTAGAGAGATCATGGGATTCATGCTAGTTTTTCTGATTCCCTTGTTTTGGAATTAGAAAATAAAACACACACACACACACACGCCAAAATTCATTTAAGAGGTGCATGCATGTTTTTAAGAGATCTTCATTTACCTACCTCATTTTGTCAAAGCTAGATTTGGAAAGGAGGGGTTTGGACAGTACCTCTACAATGTCAGTTTCTTCAGTGGCAGTCAGATATGCTCATACCCCATCCCAGAAAACTTACAAGGGACTGTTGGGACTCGGCATGGCTCAACCTATCTACATTTATGCACAAAAATTCAGTGTTTGGCAACACACACTTAATCATGAGGTACAACTTAGACAATGGAAAGTCAACGTGAACTTGCAAAAGCTAAAGAGCCCATCTACAAGAAAGCTGAAATTAAGGATTTTTAATCAGAAAAAATAAGACTTTCCTTGTAGTATTAGCAATATGTTACTAAGAAAAAAATTCTCCATAATGTTACTTATCTTGACACAAATTTCAGCATTTTATAGGCCCACTGTTCATCAAAATGACTTAAAGCCAGTCAGCACCCAGGACTGAAAAATATGCTAACCACCCTCCCACCCCCTGAATTTCCAACAGGCTATGAGTGACAAGTAGAACAGAAGGCACGAGCAGGCATGGGACCATCCCTCCCCCCACCTCCTGGGAACCAGAGCCAAAAAAAGTCCCTCATCACCATCACCGCTGGTCCTTTGATCTCTTGGTCTCTATTTTTAGAACACTTCTGTCCAACATCCTCGGCCCCATTGCCATGACCTTTCATGACACACTTCTCCCGGTGGTTATTTTGGGATCATATTCCTTTCCCAAAGTATTACTACAGCTAGAATTAATGTATGAGGTAGAAGTTCTTGCTTGGAAAATTACCCAAAGCACATGTTCCCACAAGAGGTTGAGCAAGCTAGGGTACAAAGGACAGACACAGCATCCATATTTTTAGTCATCAAAGCATTCTAGAAGGACTGCTTAATTAATTAGATGCCACAACCTCCCAAGACAGCATTATAGAATAGAATGGGATTATAGTAGAATTTGAATTGGGGCACATGACATTAAATAATCTGCCCATCACAACTAAAGGGGTATAGTGTGTGTGTGTGTGTGTATGCACACACATACACACACACACACACTGCTTAAGGCCTAGAAAAAGAGGAAATATAACCATAAAAGTCACAGAGGATTTTATTATAAGGTTTCTTTGTCAGACTTTACCTCTCCCCAAATCTACAATCACATATAAGTGCTTACAAGAGGAAAGGTCAGAGAGATCAAGCATGCTTCAATTGTTCAGTATTCCCTAGGAAAGTATTCCTACATAGGATTTTAAAAAGTAGAACCAAAGCATCATCCTCACTAGAAAGCAAATCTAGATGCAGGGGAATATCTCCAGTAAAGAGACGAGAGCTATCTTTTATGTTTGTGGCCATATCTCCTGTGTCAAATAGTGTTAACTAAACAGCTACATTAATTAGTTAATCTAATACAACAATAACAGCTAATCTTTATTGAGCAGTTAGTGTGTGGCAACACAACAAGCCCTGTTCTGTGAGTTGTGCATAAATTAAATCATCCAATGCTTACAATGATGCTATGGGATATGTACTTGTATTTTCCCCCATTGAGTGATAAGGATATTGAAGTGAAGAGAGGCTAGATATCTTGTCCAAGGTCAAATAGCTCTTACGAAAGCCAGAATGCAACAGCAGGAACTTTGGATTCAGAACTTTTGCCAGAACTTTTGGAGACTTCTAGTCTCCAAAATTGTGAGAAAGTAATTTTCTTTTGCTTTAGCCACCCAGTCTGTGGTACTTTGTTATGACCGCCCTAGTGAACACATTCAGTGTTAAAATGTAAAACAGGAGCCAAGAAAAAGGCACTTGGTCCAAATTAGTCAAAGCAAATAAAACCAATCCAAGACAAATGGTTCCATCCATTCCATGGATATAAGTTGACCAATTACATAACATTTGCAAGTTCCCAGTTAGGTGGGATGTTCTGTTAAGACATTCCTTCCAAGGCCCAGGCAGCTCCATTGTCAGAAGACCCTTGATCAATCCAGGGAAAGAAAAATGTAACTCCAGTCTTTGTCTGTGGTGAGTACATTTCTATGTCTGTAGATTTTCTTGTCCTCAGGTATTTCCATGTTCCGAGTATAGCCCTTCCTTTTCAAAACATTCATTTATCAGATGACTCAGATTTCACTATGAAAGTTTTTGAAGTTACACTGGAAGTAGCATAAAAATTATACTAAAAGAAAATAATGAGAATATAAAAATCATCAATAATTTCATTATCCTAAGATAAATGCTATTAACATGAAAATGAAATCTTGATTTGTATAAATTTATAGCACTGTCTTTGTTTAATTAACATTGGTTTGAGAGATTTTCTACCAGTCATTAAGTTGTCTTCAAAAACTTGATTCTTAATAGCTACATAATTCCTTCTAAGAGATAAACTTATTATACCTGCCCGCCCTCCTCCTGTCCTCCTTCTCCTTCTTCTTCTGCCTCCTTCTTTTTTTGTGGTGCTGGAATGGAACCCAGGGCCTCAAGCACACAAGGCAAATGCTCTGCCACTGAGCTACATCCCCAGTCTAAGAAATCTTCTAAATTTTTGTTAGAAATATAAAGCACTATGATCTTCTAAAAGAAGTTTGATATTATATATCAATAATTTTTTTTTAAATCCATACCTAGTGCTCAGTAATGGAAGGTATAAAAAAAAGTAAGTATTTACATTTAACTGTCACCTTCTCAGTAAAGTCATTCCTGACCATCTCATCTTAAATCGCATGCCTGACTTTTCTTCTTTTGGCTAGCAGAATAGATGCCTTAGTGATATCCCAGATCATTCAGTAGAGACATCAGTATAGTGACATCTTACTGGGAAGGCTGAGCTCAGTCTCTTGAGTGATGTTCCACTAGTCTTTCCCAAAAAAGCTTCAAAATAGATCTTGAATGGGCAAATTGGTCTGCATGTAATTTAACTGCTTGAAAAAACAAAGCTCAACACTGTTTTTCTAAAAATCAGTAAACTCAACAACACAAAATTCATTGCACTCACCTTCCAACATAAAACTCCTTAGACATGCCAAGAAGCAAGAAAATATAATCCTGTTTAAGGAGAAAAGTCAATCAATAGAAAGAGACCTAGAAACAACAAAGATAATGTAACTAGAAGATAACATTAAAATAGCTATTAGAGCTATGTACACAAATCTAAAGTAAAATATAAACATTATGAGAACAGAAGTAGAAAAAATAAGAAACTCAAATAGAACTTCTAAGGATATAGATTATATAATATCTGAAATTTTAAATTTTTCATTGGATGAGTTTAATAAGCACACTGCAGGAAAAAAAATCAGTGACTTTGGGGGCAAAGCAAATTAGAATATTTCCCAAATGAGGCATACAGAGGGCAAAAAAAAAAAAAAAAAGAAAACAAAAAGTGTGTGTGGTGGGGGAGGGGGAACCACAAAAACTAATAAGGCTTTTGACTCATGGAGTAATAACAAGCAATCTAATATATGTGAAATTGAAGTCAGGGGGAAAGTAGAGAAACAAAAAAATACATGAGAAAATTACAGTGAGAATTTTTTTTCAAATTTGATAAAAACTAAAACCCACATTTCTAAGAATCTTAGTGAATCCCAAGCATGATTAAAACAAATTAACACCAAAGTATATGATTATCAAATTACTGAAAACTAGGAATAAAGAGAAAGGATCAAAAGTATTCAGACGAAAGACTCATTACTGACAGACAACCAGGATGACAGCGGACTTTTCAGAAGCATGCCAAGTGACAATGGATCAGCATCTTTAAAGTATGAGAGAAAGAAGAAAAAAGTTTGTCAGCCTAGAATTCCAAATGGGCAAATAGTCTTCAAAAAGGAAAGCAAAATAAACTCATTTTATTTTTTTTTTAATGTATCTTTTGGATTTTTTATTGGTACATTATAATTATACATAACAGTGGGATTCATTATGCCATATTTGTACATAAACATAATTTGATCAGTCTCATTCCTCAATACTTTCCTTTCTTTCCTCTCCTCCTGCCCAGATCTACTTGCTCTGCCCTACTTATCTCCCTTCTGTTATAGTTATTATTAATATCTTAATAATTTCAATTATATTACATATAATTATATTTATATGTAATAGTTGGAATAAACTCCATTTTCAATAAGTAAAAGTGGACAGAACTTACAGCCACAGACCAGAACTATAAGAAATACTCAAGGGAGTTCCTTTAGGGAAAAAAAAATCATATGAGATGGAAATTTGGATCTACAAAAACAAATTGAGTGAAAAATATATGATTAAATATCAAATATTTTTCTTCTCATTTTTAAATTTCCTTAAGATACAATATATTGAATCAAAAAATAATTACAATGCATTGTGGAGTTAATAACACATGTAGAAGTATGTATGATACAATAGCACAAAGGTCCAGAGGGGGAAAAATCAAAATATGCTGTTGAAGTTTCTTACATTCTACATAAATCAATGTAAGAGTACCTGAAGAAAGACTGTGATAAGTTTTTAAAAAATGCATATTGCAAACCCTAAAGTAATCAATTTTTTAAAATGTACAGAACTAGAATGACTTTTATACTGCAATTATACAGAAAATAATGAAAAGAATGAGACTTAATTTCCTTGGAGAAAGTAAGAATCAATTCTGACTTACTGATTAGTATTTATAAAAACATTGTCAACCAACCATCAAAAAAGTGTTCAATAGCCAAAGAATATCTTTAATTTATTCTGAGTCATATAAGTGTATAACTTTGTATACTTCTAAGTATATAAACTTTGCTGTTTTTCCTATTAATTCTGTGTTTTGGGTGGGAAATAAATTAATGGACTATATATTCTAGGGCCTCCCTTTAGCCTACATATTAAAAGTACTCAATAAATATGAGTGAAATTTTTTTTAAAAAATGGGCATCTTGAACACAAAATTAATGGATGTTTTTAAAATATATATTTATACAATAAAATTTTTATTATGTTATTCTGTATTATTAAATATTACTCTTTCTCACACACATCTACAACAAAGAGACAATGTCAATGCATTTCAGGGAATATACCATTGTGATTTACAGGTAGACCCTAGTCCCTAACTGCTGGGTTCCCATGTCAGCTTGACCACTTACCAGACATATGACCTTGAGCATGTTTTAGTTCCTGTGAGGTAAGAATAATTATGCCTGCCTCATAGAGTTGGAACCACATGAATTAACATATTGAAAGTCTTTAGAAAATTACTAGAAAGAGAATGCTATGAATGTTAACAATAATTATTTGTCAAGATTATTATAATGCTGAAAGAGAACTGAGATTCAAAGAGATTATAAACATAGATGTTGTTGTAAAGAAAACTTTAGTTTCACTCTGTCACTCACTAATTGGGTGGCTGTAGACACGATACCAACCTTCTTGGGGCCTCATTTGTTCATTTAGTCTTTTCCTTTCTTGTTTCCTGCTGTCATCTCTGGTACAGATATTTACTGAGATAGTATATTATATTAAGTACCAGGATATTTGTTCCCTCCAGATTCTTAGTAGGAAAAAGTCATATTTAAATTTAAAATTAAAATAGTACAGCATATTGAAAGTACTGAGAGTGATCTCAGAATTGCCTTCCACTACAGAAAGCATGTGTATTCATAGGCATGATTAAACACTTATTGTTACCCTAAGGAAAGTCTATTTTAATTGTAAACTTTTATGACCTCTATTTTGACCATGCCTCTGTCGCTGATATTAGCTCATGGAACTAAACTCTATTGGCTGTTGGGTGAGCAGGTGAGGGATTCCTTCTGTGGCTTTTTTTTTTTTTTTAAAAAAAAAAAAGAAGCTATAAATGGAACCAAGGGTCAGCATCTTTGACAGAGTTGCTTCTAATCCCCCAAATAATGAAGCTATAATTGACTACATATTTTTATCCTTAGGCAAGAAGCTACTTTAAGATAGCATTGCAGCAACTAAACACTACAATTTCCAGTTTGAACCCCTTCTAATCCCTAAATATCCTTCAGGTGAATCAGAAGTCCAATAGCAAAAATGGAAAGTTTTAAGACAATAATCTCACTGTTTTTAATAAATCATATTTAAGAAAAGATAAGTCTGGAGCTTATTTAAAAATTAATTTGTCATAAATACTAAAGGATATTTAAAAGTCGATTAATCATGCAGGATATTTTAAAATTTACCACAAAGACCATTCATCTTTGTTCTCTTTCAGATATTATTTAATTATAAAGAAGAACATAATTTTCTGTTATATGTTGAATGATGCCCGCCCATACACACACACACACACACACACACACACACACATAAAAGATATGTTGAAATTCTAATACCTGGTACTTGTGAATGAGACCTTATTTGGAAATAGGGTGTTTGCAGATGTAGCCAAGTTAAAATAAGGTAATATTGGTTTGAGGTGGTTCTTAATCCAATGAGTGATGCCCTTTCTAGAAGAGGAAATTTGGACACAGAAACATGGGTGCAGAGGAGTGGGCTGTGTGCAGACAGACATATTGGAGTGATTCATCCACAAACCAAGGAAGGCAGAGAATTTCCAGCAACCACCAGAAGCTATGAAGTAGAACTGGATTCTTTCCTAGAACCTTTGGAGGTAGTGTGGTCCTGCTCTTGCCTTGATTCCAGAATTCTAGCCTCTAGAACTGTGAGGGAATAAATTTTTGTGTTGTAAGCCACCTCGTTTGTAGTACTTTGTTACAGTTCTCCCAGGGAACCAATGGTTTCTTTAGCAAAATAATACTTTCAAGACTTCCCCTTTCAGTTGAAATGGAGAAAAAGTAGCTAGACTTACACCTTCCTGCGTGAAACAAAATATCTTCTACCCAGACAAAAGATATATTTTGCAGGCATAGGACATCAAACAGAGTGGGGAAATAAAAGATGTAAGACTTAACATCACTCTTAGTTGACTGCTTGAAAAGTGTATCTGAGCTGCAGCACAGTCAGAGGAAACCTGGTCAGCCATCAGACCAGGCCAAGTGGTCAGACAGAGCCTGGTGCTTGAAGCCAAAGTGTTTAGAGTAAAGGGCAGAGTACTGGACAGGAAAAAACTGCACACAGAGATAACTTCACAGATCTGAAAAAGTCACCCCTCATGTTTTCAACTAAGTACTGATCAGTGCATTCAGGGGAGGAAACTACCCTAGGGTGGGGGACAAATTGCCTAAAAGAAACAGAGGGAACAATCCTTAGAACACACATTGAGCTGGAAATGTTTTGTGTTCCCAGCATCCTGAATGGTTAAAACTTCATAAATTATGGGATATCAGGTGGAGTATTCAAAGAGCTTTGCCTTAGTAGTGGGGACAAATTAACCCTAGACTAAATGCTGCTCTGTCTCTAACAAAGCTTAGAAGCAAGACTTGAAAGGATTAAACTGTTTCCAAGTAACTTAACTGTGTTCCAGAACAAAATCCAGGAACAGTTTTAGGAATGTAAATATATCTAGCACTCAACAGAATAAAATCCACAGTGTCTAACAGCCAGTCAAAGATTATCAGGCACACAAGTAAGCAGAAAAATATAATGTAAAGTAAAAGAAAGTTGAATCAATAGAAACATGCCCATAAATGATACACATAATAGAATTAGTAGACAAGTACATTAAAAGAGTTATTATACATATATTCCAAATATTCAACAAGGTCATGGAAAGAGTAAGCATGGTAAGTAGCAACATAGAAGATATTTTAAAAGATCCAAATCAAGCTTCTAGGGTTAAAACCACAATGTCTTCAATGAAAAATACAACCAAAGTGATTAACAGCAGAGTATATACTGTCATTAAAAAAAAATAATAAAGGCTAGGGCTGGAGATATAGCTCAGCATGCACAAGGCCCTGAGTTCAATTCCTGGCACTGAAAAATATACACTTGAAGACACAGCATGAAAATTTTCCAGAATGAAACACAGAGAAAAAGAAAAGGCTAAAAGTAAAAAACAGTTTCAGTGAGCTAATGAAAACTACAAGAGACCTAATACGCATGTAATTGGAGTTTTCAAGTACAAGCAAGGGAATGTGTAAGACCAAAAACAGAATAAATCATAGCTGGATTTCCCCCCAGATTTAATAAAAATTTAAAGTGTTCAGATCCAAGAACATGAAGGGCAAAAGCATGAAGAAAACTGCACTAGGGCACACCATCATCAAATTGTTTCAAAACTGGCAATAAAGAAAAAAAATTCTTAAAACTAGCGACATAAAAGATAAATCGTATAGAGAAGAGTAAACTTTTGAATGGCAGCATGTTTCTATTCAGAACAACACAACACTTTATTTATTACTTTAAAGTAATAAAAGAAAAAATGCTTAGAATTCAAAATGCAGTCAAGAATGAAAGTAAAGCTGGACGCTGTGGTACATGACTGTAATCCCAGTGGCTCAGGAGCCTGAGGCAGGAGGATCATAAGTTCAAATCCAGCCTCAGCAATTTAGTGAGGCTCCAAGCAACTCAGCAAAACACTGTCTCTAAATCAAAAAAAAAAGGAATGGGGCTGGGCATGTGGTTCACTAGTAAAGCATCCCTGGGTTCAATCCCTGGTGCCATAAAAGAAAAAAAAAAAAGAATGACAATAAATACACAAATAAGTGCATAAAACAACTGGTAGAAGTTGATCAAAGTCTGTAGGATAGTTAACAGTACCATTGGCCAGTGTCATAGCTTTGATAACATAAGATGGCACTAAAGGAGAAAGCTGGATGAAGGTTACATGGAATTGATTCTATGTCCTGTTTTTGCAATTTCCCGTGGGCCTATATTGTTTTAAAATAAAAATTAAATGAAACAAAACCTTCTTAAGACATACAAAAACTGAAAGAGTTCATCACCAGCACACCTGCACAAGAAAGATTGAAAGAAGTAACTTAAAGCAGAAGCAAAAATATTATCTGTGGATCCAAACGAAGGAATGAAAAGCATCAGCAACAGCAAGTTTATGGGTAAACATAAAAGACTTTTTCTGACTTTATGTATCTTTCAGAAGATAATTGACTATTTAATATAAAATATCTAAAATGTTTTATGGAGCTTACAATGTACATAGAAATAGAACACATAGCTAAAACTGCATAAAGGCTCCTGTAAGGTCTTTATATGTGAAACAGTAGATGTCATTTGAAGGTAGACTGTGACAAACTTAAAATGTATACTATACAGTATACATAGTATACAGTTTATAGTTTGTAAGCTAATAAAAGAAGCAAAATGTAATGATGTATCATTAAAAAATTCAATCCCAGAAAGGAAAAGTGAAAAAAAATAAAGAACAGATGGAACAAACAGAAAACAGCAATATGATAATCCTAACTATATTAATAATCACATAAAACGTGAATGATCTAAACACTTCAATTACAAAGTAGAAAATATCACTTTGGATAAAAAGGCACAACCAAATTATAAGAAACTCATTTTAAATATAAAAATACAAGTGGGTTAAAAATAAAAGGATAAAATCATATAAATACCAAAAGACAACCAGAGTAGGAAGTAGATTTCAGAGTAATGAGTATTACTTGGGATAAGGAGGATGTTTAGATTAGTCAGGGTTCTCCAGAGAAATAGATTCCAAAATGTGTGTGTGTGTGTATGTGTGTGTGTGTGTATGTGTGTGTAGAGAGAGAGAGAGAGAATGAGTTAGTTGTGGTTTTGAGATGAGGTGTCCCCCAAAAGCTCATGTGTAAGACAATGCAAGAAAGCTTAGAGGAGAAATAATTGGGTTATGATTGAGTCAACTTAATCAGTGCATTAATCCACTGATAGGGATTAACTGGGCCATAACTGAAGCAGGGAGGGCATGGCTGGTGGAGGTGGGCCGTTGGGGGTGTTTCTTTGTGGTATATATTTTGTTGAGCAGAACTGTCTCTCTGCTTCTTAGTGTGATGTCCTGAACATCTTTCCTTCACCACACTCTTCTACCATGATGTCCTGCCTTACTTCAGGCCCTGAGGAATGGAGCTATCAGTCTATGGATGAGACCTCTGAAACTGTTGAGCCCCAAATAAACTTTTCCTCCTCTAAAATTGTTGTTCAGGTCTTTTGGTCACAGCAGTGAAAAAGCTGACTAAAACAGAAAGACAGAGACCGAGGCTTATTATAAGGATCTAGCTCATGCAAGTATGAAGACCAATAAAACCCAAGATCAAAGGGGCTGGGGATATAGCTTAGTTGATAGAGTGCTTGCCTAGCATGCACAAGGCCCTGGGTTCAATCCCCAGCACCACAAACAAACAACAACAACAACAACAACAAAAACCCAAGATCAGTCATTGGCAAGCTGGAGCCCCAAGAGGACTGATGGTGTAGTTCCAGTCTCAAAGTCAACAGGCTTGAGACCCAGGGAGAACCAAGGTGGCCGTTTAACTCTCAAGACAGGGGGGAAAAAAATCCATGTCCCAGCTCAAAGACAGTCATGCAGGAAAAATTTTCCCTTACAGGAGGGAAAGCCTTGTTCTATTAAGACCTTTAATTAATTGAATAAGCCTCACCCACATTGGAGAGGACAATATGCTTTACTTAGTCTACTGACTCAAAAGTTAAGTTCATTCAAAAACATCCTCACAGACACACCCAGAACAATGTCTGACCAAATACTTGGGTACCCTGTGGCCCAGTCAAGTTGATACATAAAATTATAAGGGCTGGGCATGGTGGTACACACCTAAAACCCCAGTGACCCAGGAGACTGAGGCAGGAGGACTGTAAGTTCAAAGCCAGACTCAGCAACTTGTAAGGTTCTGTCTCAAAAAAATATAATTAGTAGAGATAAATTTTAGAGGATTGCTGAATTTTCAAGAACAACCTAATAGCTTTAATGAACACAGAAATGTCAAGAGATGCTTTATTCAAAATACATTAAAGCTGAGGATGGTGGTACATGCTGGCAATCCCAGCTACTTGGGAGACTAAGGCAAAGGATCACAAGTTTGAGGCCAGCCTCTGCAACTTACTAAGACCCTGTCTCAAAAATAAAAATAGCCATGGCAAGTAGTACACGCCTGTAATCCCAGCAGCTCTAGAGGCTGAAGCAGGAGGATTGTGAGTTCAAAGCCAGCCTCAGCAAAAGCAAGGTGCTAAGCCACTCAGTGAGACTCTGTCTCTAAATAAAATACAAAATAGGGCTGGGGATGTGGCTCAGTGGTTGAGTGCCCCTGAGTTCAATCCCCAGTACCAACAAACAAACAAACTGATACATAGAAAGTATCCAAAATTTGGATCCTAAATAACACACTTCTAAATACTCCAAAAGTCAAAAATAAATTAAAAAGAGAATTAGAAAATCTTTTGAACTTCAAAGCATAATATATAAACATTCGTAAGATGCAGTAGAAATAGGAGTAGAGGGAAGTTTGTGCATATTAAAAAAGAGGAAACTTGCACGTAATAGAAAGTAAAAGGATTAAATCAGTGCCTCAACTTCCACATTAAGAAACTAAACAAAAAGAGAAAATTAAAACCAAAGTAAATAGAAGAAAAAAAGAAATAAAGCTAGATGGCACTCAAACAATGGGGAATCAAATTAAACAATACTTCCAAATGCTACCAAGTATAAAGGAATTGTGGAGTGTGGTTCTTTTGCCCTTATGTGCTCCCTTCTTGTTCATTTTCGTTGTGACAAGGTTTATAATAACTGGTCTCACCTTTCAAACAATACTACAGAAGCTGAGTTCCATCATGTACCACCTCAGGTGAGGCCAAGAATGTAAGTCACAAGTCCACTAGCTTCAGTAGAACACTGGAAGATACAAGTTTACCCAGAAGACTACAAACAAAAGTCCTAGACTGCTTGCTAAGTAAAGTGGAAAGACCACTTGGATAAAAATATCCAACCCTTTAGGATTGAGAGGCTGTTAGAGAATCCTTAAGTCTCATACTGATAATGTTCTAAGCATAGTCAAACCGCAAGCAGAGAGAAACATAGCTTGCCTTTCTAAGCTCTACAGAGGAAGCATTGGAAGTTCAAGAGCTGCACCATCCAGCGTAAGAAGACTGCATTCCTAGTCTGGGCTCCTACTCAGGTAGGACTCCAGGAGCAGCTCCTGTATACTGCATGTTTATGAAGTCACCCACTTCACAGTATATCCACACACAGTGTTTACACCAGCTCTCGCCCCTCTTAGACCATGCCATCCTCAATGTCAGAGACCACATTGTAGTCATCTCTGTATCCTCAAACCCTAGCACAGTGCAATCATTTCATAGATGTATTTTAAAAGGCAGGAGTGAACCCCCTAGACAGCTGAAGGGTCATAGAGATCACCCACATGAGAGGCTGGAAACAAAACCAGACTTCATATCCAAATTAAAGCCAAAGTAGAGGCTTGTTATCTCTTTTCCGAGTTCAATTAGATGTTTTAAAAGACTATCTAACGTGTGTTTCCAGCTTTCAGTGAGAGTTTGGGTGGGTCCAGATTTTATCTAAACCAATCTGCCCATCCCTTTCCCACAGTGCTGTGGGAGGCAGCAGACAGGAGATGACTCACAGCTCGGCACACTTCGAAGTTCCTATGAACCGACACCAAGTTGTGTTCCAAAGAGGTGTTTTCAAAGCATCAAAACCTGGATGTCCCTAGCCCGAGGATGTGGGTCACATGATAAGATTTCCAGCATGGCACTAAATTAACCACATTTGGTTCCAAATGGTTAGCAAGTAATAACTGGAGAAGTGATTTCAGGTGGAAATGGTCATGATTCTCACTTCAGAAGTCTTCCATGAGGTTGTCCCCACCCCCATCTTCCTCCCTCTCTATCCCCAGCCCTCACAGTTGCAGCCCTTGAAAACAGTGTTTGCAGAATGGCCAGCTCCGAAAGTCTACTCTTTCCGTCACCTTTCCTGTGCTAGGACTCAAGGACTTCTTTTCTATTCAAAACAGTAGAGCAATGACCTGGGAAGTGCAGAAAGCCTAGGAAGAGAAAGGTAGATGGAGTTTAGATGAGTTGTGATAACATAAAGGACAATGTATTCATGAGAACATCAGAGTTCATACTGCTCTTATCAGTTTGGCTAGATTTTCAGAACCAAGCTCCTTCTTAGTCTATCCTTCCACCACCACCAATCACTTGCTCACTCCGAATACTGACCGTCTCTGTTCATCACTGAACATTCTACTCACCTCCCAAAGGCTCTGTGGAAAATTCAGATTGAAGCATGCATCCCAAGCTGTCACATTAATTGGGCACATCTCAGTTTTCAAAAAGCCACCCCTTAACGTTTTACTCAGTCCTGCCAGTAACTCTGAGGTATTCATATTCCTGGATCACTGCTAAAGAGACTGAAACCCAGTAGTTAACCTGAAGTCCCTCCACAGCCAGAGGTACCCACTGACCTTACCATGTGGCCTCAAAGCTTCTAATAAAGCTCAGCCTTTCTTCTCCTAAGTGCTTGATACTTTCTCTTTTGCTCTTGAGCCCTTACTTCCTTGCTCATTCCACATCTCCTATCCCTACCTCCTCAACACACACAACACACATGTGTACACACACATCCCAGTGCACTGTTCAATACGCTGTTAAGACAGCCATCTAACTTCCTCCCAAGACACTCTTCCAGGTTATACCACAGTACTCGAATGCAGCCTTCATCTGTCATGGAACCTCCCATTTCTTTCAAACACAAAATCCTCAAAATCATGCTTCCTTTGTTGTTTCTAGTTATACTCCACCACATCCTCTGCAGCCTGTCATCTGTCACTGGAAAACAGATACCACTTCTATCTAAAGCACCCCACATGGTGCTCTAGCAAAGAAGCAGGTGTGAGTGCGGGCTTAGGATCACTAGGCTTGTTCTCTTGACATGACAGTAATGATCCCATTCACTTTAATTTGCACCTCTTTTTAGAAGCTGGAGAGTGATCCAGTTCAAAGATTTCAACACCAATGGATCTGAATGTGCTAACACAAGTTTAAAGGGCTGGCAGGATGGTGACAATAATTTTAAAAACAGGAAAAGTACTCCTAAAGGTAGGGGAACTTGAGTTCTTAGGTCAGACAGACCTGGTTAAATGCTTGTTTGATCACATTCTAATTCTGATCTTGGCCAAGTTTCTAGACTTCTCTGAATGTCCATTTCCTAAAGCATAGAAAGTTGTCAAAAAGTTCATCTTGGAGAAGCCTCTATTTTTTCCTGTGTGTGTGTGTGTGTGTTGTGTGTTAAGTCAGATACCAAAAGCCATGCAAGAGAACTCTATTACAAGTGACAGTAGAGTGGATGAAGTGAAAATAAAGAAAAAGAAAAGAAAGGCTCAAACAGAGAGCGCTATCAGTTTGTCTAGAGAGAGAGAGAGAGTGGGCCATCTACAAGCAGAGAATGACCTTCCCCATATTTTATTTTTTAAAATATTTTTTTAGTTGTAAATGGACACAATATCTTTGTTTATTAATTTATTTTTATGTGGTGCTAAAGGATTGAACCCACTGATTCATACGTGTGAGTCAAGCGCTTTACCACTGAGCTACAGCCCCAGCCTCCTTTCCCCATATTTTTTATTTGTGCATTGTATTTATACATAATGGTGGGAATTGTTATTAAGTATTCATATGTGCACATGATGTAACAATATAATTTGGCCAGTATCGTTCCTCAGTATTTCCCCCTTTCCCTTCCTTCCTCTCTCAGTAGAGTAGAGGAACCCTCTTTAGGACTGAATAAGTCTAGTTTGCATTGCTGCAACCAAAACTGACAAGAACAACTTAGATGAGGAAAAGTTTATTTGGAGTTCACAGTTTCAGAGGTCTCAATCCACAGAGAGCCCATTCCATTGTTGTGGGTCCAAGATGAGGCTGCATGAACATCATGGGGGAAGGGCCCAGAGGAGGTAAGCTGCTCAGCCCCTGGTAAGGTCAGGAATAAGGGTGTGTAGACGGGGGAGAGAGGGGAAGGGGCAGTAGGCAAGATGAACCCTTCTAGGGCATGCCCCCATTGACCTACCTCCTCCAGCCACAGCCCACCTGCCTACTGTTAACACCCAGTCATTCCGTTCATAGTAGGATTAGGTTACAGCTCTCATAATATAATCATTTCACCTCTGAATATTCCTGTACTAACAGGAGCTTTGGGGGCACACCTCATATCCTAGCCATAACAAACCAGGCTGGTTCCATAGTTTGGTTATTGAGAATTGCGCTGCTATAAACAGGGTATGCATGTAACACTATGGTATGCTCACTTTAATTCTTTAGGATAAATACTGAGGAGACTTTCAGCTAGGTCATATGGTGCTTCTATTTTTAGTTTTTTGCAGCACCTTCATACTGATTTCTGTAGTGGTTTTACTAATTTACAATCCCACCAACAGTGTTTTCCTTCTTCTCCATATCCTCTGCAGCATTTATTATTGTTTATGTTCTTGAAGGCTGCCATTCTGACCGGAGTGAGATGAAATCTCTGTGTAGTTTTGGTTTGCATTTCCCTAATTGCTAAAGGTGTTGAACATTATTTCAGGTATTCGTTGGCCATTTGTATTTCTTCTTTTGAGAAGATTCTGTTTAGTTCATTTGTCCATTTATTAATTAGTTTACTTGGGTTTTTTGGGGTATGTTAAGTTTTTTGAGTTTTCTACATAATATCCTGAATATAATCTTGTCAAAAGAGTAGCTAGCAAAGATTCTCTGCCATTCCATAGTTCTCTCTTTACATTCTTAATTGTTTCTTGAACATTAAGTGAGATAACCTATAAAGCATTTGGCTCATGGAAGGTGCCCTGTAAATGTCACTTGCCTTCCCACCCCCAACAGAAGGTGGATTGGTCTCATCTGTAATCAATGCATTTAAAGGGGCTCCCTTGAAGGTTCTTACTTCAGGGGTCTACTAATCTCCCATGAAGATGCACGTGTTCTCTGCAGTCACCATCTCCAAAAGGGAACATGTATGTTAGGGAGTAACTGTGGCAGACACCTCTCATTTATCAAAATGCACAAACAAATCAAGACCTTTCATCTTAAAAGGGTGGGCCTCAGAGGTAGATCTCTCTTGTCAGCACTTCCAGTGTTGCTCCTGGAGCATCCATCCACCATGCTGTTGTATCTGTTTAAGCATCTGCATCTGCTCTGGGCTGTGAGAAACACCATGGCAAAGTCCAAATATTATTCCTCTTTGCTTCACCACCTAGCATAAAGCCTGCCACACATATCACATTTATTACATTGAACTGAACTGTCCATCTGCTGGTCAGCAATGCCCTAGTATATATTACACATTTTATAATCCCCCCAGTAGCATTTCCTGAAGCCTAAAAAATATTCAGGCATATTCATAAATTTCAAACAGGTGTTTTTTGTTTGTTTGGCTGGTTGGTTTTGTAGTTTTGTTTTGTTTTTCTTTTCAAAGTTAAAACCTAACCAAAGGACAGTGGGTAAAAGATTTCACAGAAGTACCTGGGACTAGCCTCAAATTGTTGCTTGCTTTTTCTTTATTGCCAAAACCTAGGGCACTTCCAACTCTAACCCCAAGGCTCAGGGACAACTTGTGGAAAAGCACACACAAGGTGTACTTGGCTGGTGCCTGGAGGGCTTTGTGCTTAGTAACCATGTTGTGAGGGTGACCACAGGTCGTGGGAGGTAGTAGCTCCTCCTGCCTCAGGTAAGAAAAGGGTGATGACTAACTTACAATAGACATATCTCTCAATCGCTGAGAAGTTCCTCCTCCTCTGTTCTGACACATTTCTGTCCCTCTCTGTCTCTCTCTTTCTTTTTAGAGGAAATAGGTACAAGCTCAGGCAAAGGTCCTAGGGAGGGAACCGTTTTTATTATTTAACTCACTTATTACCAAACTCTCCTTAAGAAATGAGGATCCACAATTACTGAAAACACAAGTAAGCTGAAGAGACATCTAGAAAAATATCTAAGTGACACAGTCACAGTCAGGTGTTAAGGGAAAGTTAAGAAGCTTCAGGCAAGTTCCTAAACTTAAGGCAGATTCCTGGAGGGCAAATACTATGTTGTCCCTTAGAAGAATGGCTTTTGGAAACAGACATTGCTGTACCTAAACAGCTCAGTGCCCCTGTACCCAGTCACTGACTTCTAGAAGCCTCAGTTTTCTCATCTTTTAAATGGAAATAAAACACCTTCCAGAGTTGTTTATAGGGATGAGCTAAGATCATGTTTCCTAACTACCTAGTTCATGGTAGGCAAAACCCAGGCCCCATGGATGGTCCCAAATGTCCCTATGGCTCCCCAGTGCTAAGGCCAAGGAACAGCCTGGTACTGATCCTGAGGCATGGCATTTTTTACCTACCTGATTCTTTTGGGTGCTTGAGTACATGACCCCTGCCCTGGGCAATCCTATTATTTCATAGATGAGGAAACTATAACTGCTGACTGTAGGCAAAGTGGCAATGTCATGACAAGCAGGGCCACTTGAGTGCTTTCTTGGATGGTTACTGGTACTCTAGTATAGGCCACAATCCTGGGATGAATGGATCATTTAAATCAATCATGAGTCTACCATGTATCAAAGTGTTATACCACTCTTTTTCTAATTTTTTAGTTGTAGATGGACATAATACCTTTGTTTTATTTACTTTTATGTGGTGCTGAGAATCAAACCCTTATGCCTCATACAAGCTAGGCAAGCATTCTACCACTGAGTCAAAATTACATCCCCAAGTTGTACCAATTTTATAATCAGAGTTCACCTAAAGAATAGGGAATATTCTCTAGAGAATAAGGCCAGCTCATTCTATGCTAATTGTGGTAAAATTTAAGGTAATGATGTTGCTTAGCAGTAGGAGTCATTACAGTTTATTAAGCACTTACTATGTGTCAGGCATCGTGCTGAATGTTAAAAGAATCTTATGTCTTATTACTGTTGTCAGCCCAATTGCTAGATTTCCTCCCTGTCAAACCTGCAAAAAGCTAGCACAGATAAATGGCATCAATTTCTCTGTAGAATCTGCGTGCTCATCTTCTGTGCCCAAATCAAATCCTTTCTATATTTTGAATGTGGTATGTGTGGTTGTAAGTGGGTGATTAAGAGACAGGTCTCTCAGAAATAAGCAACACAAGAGCTAGTGGTTAATTCTTGATTCCCTGATGGAGCCAATCTACTTGATAGTGACTTATAATTAGTGAATTTTATATTGCTCAATCAGATCTAGAAGATGGATTGCAGGGTGGGGTGGGAGAGGTGCCTTCCAGTTCTTTCCAGTGAAATGTTTCTGTGTTATCACAAGACAAGAAGTTCTGTAAGGTAAGGGATTTAGGTATAAATGCCTGGCTTCCTGTGGACAGATGCCAGGTGGAGGAAATAAACAGACACAGTTCCCATTGGATACAGATGCCCTAAAAAAAATTTTTTTTAAAGGTGTTTCCTATCATGCTGCCAAACACTAATTCAGGGGGAGAGGAAGAAGACAGACTGAGTATTATTTGGGGAGTGGATAAAGTAAAAATAAGAAAAAGACACCTTTTCCAATTTGGTTGACAAGAGCTAGGTGGAAGCTCTGATTCTTTAATAAAGTCTATTCCAACTGGCAATTAAATGGACACCAGGTGACCAGGAGTTTCAAAAGGCTGGAGCAGGATAGATTCTTTTAGATATGCCCCCTGGAGATCACAACTGGCAATCCAGATACTGTTTTCTACCTATCAGCCTAGATAGTATTTTAACATTTTAATTGCCAATATTTTAAAAATTTGAAGACTCCACAAAAAAAAATCCAGATCTCTGTTATTTCTTCTTAAAAAGAGAAGACAGGCCTATATTTTCACCTGGCAACCACTTACCCCCTCCCCCCATGGTGCCCAACATCTAGACCAAGTTTCAGTTGGCACTAATCGCCAGGCATGTATTTCAATATGGAGCTTAATCCTTCATGAACTTGTGTGTGTGTCTCCTGAGCTGGAACAATCCCATTATCTTATAGATGAAGAAGACAAGGCAAAAAGCTCATATGGTTCATCACTGCCTACAGGCAAAGTCCCAGTGTCATGACAGGCTAGGCCATTTGCAGAAGGTCTCAGCTGACCTCTCTTGCCAGTACTCCAGAAGAATCCTATTGTCCAGCCACATTAGACCTATCAAGGCTCTATTCCCTCTTTCCTAAATGTTCTTGCCTGCTATCAGATGAGATGTAGATCCAGATATGTAGTTCCACCCTAACTCTTCAGGCAGTGAAGCACACACAATACACTGTACCCACTTTTTCAACAGACCTCGAAGTCCCCCAGGCAAGTTCAATGTTTAAAGCCTTTTTTTTTTTATGTCAACAATGCCTAGCACTGTGTCACAACATATCATGAGCTTTGAATAAATCTGGGGTTCAGAAGATAAAGAATCTGTCCTCAGAACCAGCCGGGATGCATGCCTGTGAGCTCAGTGACTCAGGAGAATGAGGCAAGGGGATCACAAGTTGAAAGCCAGCTTCAGCAACTTAGCAAGGCCCTGAGGAATTCAGCAAGACTCTATCTCAAAATAAAAATAAAATAGGCTGGGGATGTGGATTGGTGGTGCAGTGTTCCTGGGTTCAATTCCCCATCCCAATCCTCCCCCCCAAAAAATCTGTCCTCAAACATAAATGTAACTGCACTCATAACATACAGTTTGGTGATGGTGGTGGTGGTGGTGGGAACCGGTTAAAAGCTGACTCTTATCCTTTACTGAGACTGATAAACCATCAAGTGCATGACTCAGAAATTTTAGCTCAGTTATGAACGCAGTTAGTCTCCACCAGGACAAATCTTACTCCAGAAGTAGAGACTGTCTGTTCAATATAGCTTAGGAGGTATCAGAAGAACTCCTAAGGTCCTATTTTCCACTAGCCTGCCAAGGTGCCTAAAAGTTCACTCTGTAAACCTGTTTGTATGAAGGCTTTTTCTGTTAAAATGGAAACCCATTCCCCCACTACAATAGGCAATACTTAGGGATTAGCAGCTTCAGTTAATTAATCAACTATTTTTCTAGCTGAAGCATTTCTCCTAAACTACCCGGGCAAATTGTGATAAAGTTAAATAAAGGGAAAATTCCACGAGAAGGGACAGGCCTGAATATCTGAGGTAAGAGAGAGAAGGCTATACAGACCAGTGGTTTAGTGCCCGACCTGTTTAAACCAAGATGTATTGGGTCAAATCCACTTCTGCAATCTGCTAAGTGAGTGACTTCTAAGAAGACTCTTATTTTCTGAGCCTCCATTTCCTCATTTAGGTAGAAAATGATGTTAGCAAGAGGACCTGCCTCAATGAGGCAGGGGACAATTAGAGTCAATATACAGCACATCTTCAAAATGGTGCTGAAGCCCACAAGATTCAGAGAGGGTGAGCAGCTTACCCAAGGCTATAGGGAACTGAGGAGGAAGAGAGGAAAGGGTTGTGGAAGACCTGGAGGAAAAAAAGCATGTATCCCTCTAGTTTATATTCCTTCCAAGAGAATAGAACCCGGGCCCTTTTGGAGCTTTTCCCCAGAGCGACTCCACATCCCTGCTGGGGTCACTCCGTATCTGAGCCAACGCCACCCTCCGCCCCCGCCGCCTGGGCGTACCCTCTAAGTCTGGCACAGAGCGGCAACTCGCTGCCCCGCTGGGAGGACGAGTCAACAGCGGGGTGGACGGGAAAAGTGACACAATCTAGCCGAGGCGCCCTCCGCGCCAGCCTCCCACGCAGCGCGGGGCCGCCTTCGAATCTCCCAGGGGTTCGGGTTGAAGTGAGGCGGCCGCGATCCCGCAGGCTGCTTGCAGGCCCGCGCGCCCGCCAAGCTCCGGGTCCCGCGCGGCCCGAGGCCTGGGTGTGGGCGGCCGCGGCGCACTTTTCAGGAACGCGACGACGGCCGTGCGGTTGCCCAGCTCGCTCCCAGGACCGCCGCCGCCGCCCCCCGGAGCTGGATGACGGAGTCTTAAAAGACTTTCACCAAATATGGGCCGGGGCTGGAAACGTCCTGTGCCGCGCGCCGCCGGAAACCTAGAGTCCTGGCCACGGCGGGGATTGCGGGCGTGCGGGCCGGGCGGCCGGCAGGGGGCGGCGGCAGCAAGCGGCGGGCGCGTCCCGGTGCCGCGCGGGTCTTGGTGCCACCGGCTCCGCGCCCTCCCACGGCGCGGGACCCTGCTCGCCGTCTCCGCAGGGATCCAGGGGCCGACTTAGTCCTACTCTCGCGTCTGCCACTCGGGTCCCGCCGCCGCCACCCTAATCCTGGTTTCCTCTGGCTTTCTTGGCGATCACGCCAATGAGAAGAGGGGACCAGAGGAGGAGGGTGTTGGAGAGCCATGGATGTCGCGGGGGCTCCTCCTTAAAGCTGGATTCTAATACACTGTTTTGTTTATTGAGGTGGCTATCAAAAGTGGAGTTGTGAGACTGGGTGTGCAGGACAGTTTCTGATGATAAACACACGGACGGACGCACACAACCTATTTTACAGGCACTTCCGTTGTTCTAGGCTGTGGTTCCCAGGGTGTGATCCGGTACCAGCGGCATCGCCAGCACCTAGGGACTTGTTAAAATGTAACGAATCACAAACTCTGGAGTGGGGCCTAGCAATCAGCCTGCTAGGTGCTTCAGATGCACGTTGAAGTTTGGGAACTACTGTACAATGGCTAGGAAACTAGAGTCACCGGGTTTAGGGTTATAGTTGTTTTTAGTTGCTGTCAGTGAAGGTAATCTAAAATTCACCAGCAGCTGCGAAAGGGACTCCGTAACGCTCAGCCCAAAGTCAGTAGCTGCAGAAGACAAGAAACCCTTCTTCGTGGCTTTTAGCCCAAGGAAACGAGGCGTTCCGTTATTCCCTCCTGGGGTACCCATACTGCAGGGAGAGAGAGAGAGCAAAAAAGAGCCATGCAGAATTAGGAACCGAAGTAATACTTACCCATAAACATTTCCACATTTCCCCTCCTATTTCTCAATATGAACTGATCTGCCGCTCTCAGCCGAGAAGGCGACGGGATGTCTGGGGTTTCTGGATGGTCCTTGGGCAGGACGTGAGGATCCGCTGTTCTTGCCTGATGTAGTCGTCTGCTAGCAGGCTTACCGGGACATGGTATATAGAAAGACTGTGTATGTACATAGGTTACACCAGTCTCTTCGGTTCCCCCACCTCCTGGCCCTGAAGCTCCAGCTTCCCATTCCCCTCCCACCACATACTCCTTGCTTTAAATGGGCAACTGATGGTAGTTTTCTAAGTTTCTCCTGTGGGTCATTCTCACTCTCCAAGATTCCCCAGTTGAAGTCCAGAAGGAAAACCCCACACACCCTATTAGAAAACTTTAATCTGATTTTTAAAGGAATCTGCGGAATGGCCTGTGTATTTGAATGCCGGGCAGCAAACTGGATCTCTTTGCTGCTTCCCCCTCCCCCAATAAAGGAACAAGATATATAGGGCCAGTTGGATCACCCATTGTAATTTTATTTGAAATCATGATCGGCAGATTGCGTGAAAAACAAGGAATTCCAAAGAATTTCCTGCTCTGGGAACAGAAGTTAAGTCTATATTTAACAACATTTGAAGCTGTCAAGAATGCTTTGTGGTTGGATAACAGAGGCAGAAAAATGTTAAAAACGCAGGCTACTGCTATACCCAAATATGGAAATATTGTTACGTCTGGTGTCTGATTCACCATCTGGAAATACTTACAACCATGAAGTCAAATAGAAAAGACGCCACAGCAGAAGCCAGGAACCCTCCTCTCCATTCTCTCTCTCCATCACCTCCTCCCACCCAGTACTGTGCCTACACACCCCCTCCCCTCCTCCCAGGAAGGAAACAATGAAACACTAGTGTGGGGTGGGGGGGGAAGTTTTCTAATAATTGATGAATTGGCTTGCCCTAAGGAGTAAGGCCCAGACTTTTCTCCCTTTATTTGCATAACACCTGACAAGCCATTGTCTTGAAAAGTCCCCACCCCCAGAGAGCCTCAGAGAGCCCTCCAGCAAATACCTCTTCAGTTTATGAAAGAGCACTTTTGAATGAATGAACTTAACTCTTTCCTGCAACAATTGTCTTCATTGGAGTGTTTTCATCCCAATAGCTCCTCATTGGGTTCATCAGAATAATTCACAGAAAAGTCAGCACTGTAGGCCTCCCTAACCAAGACTGCAAAAATGCGAAGACTGAACAGCCCTAAATATTAAAAAGGAAGAGTGGTCATACTAAAGCATATACGAAGGGGAACCAGACATAATGCTTTTCTTTAAATTATACAAGAAGATAATTTTTGAAACTTTTAGGAAAAATAAACCACACTAACACATTGGTGATGTTCATATAAATTGTCTTGTGAGGGGTCCCTTACTGTGCGTTCATGGTAGAACAGGATCTTAAAATCTGTTGACATTTTTATTAAAGCATGTTACATCCTAAATTCTTTATTTTTCTGTACTTAGGCATTGCAATTCATTTGAAATGGAAGGTTTCCGAAGGTTCCCAAGGAAAGGAATTAAAGATCCCGCAAAACTTTCAGCTGTAAGGATTCTACCTTTTCCAGAGATCTACCGGGCACAACTATACTGCTGAAATCTGTTTGGGCCTGGTAGCATTCGTAGGTGATGATTTCAAGCCAAATCACTCCACGGTGGTCCCCTCGACTTCTGGCTCACTGCTTAGTTCACATCCCCGGCTGCCCGCGGAGGGAGGCTGGGAGGGCTTACCCGGTCTCCCGCATCCGTAAGGAAGTATAAGTCAGCCTCCCGGAGAACTCCCAGAGTTTCCTCTTGGACTTCCAACCCAGGCAGTGGGCTGGAACTAAAGTGGGAACCTCCAAAAACAAACAAGTACAACATACCGAGGAGGGGGGTGGTGGAGGGGGGGAAGACCTCTGCCTGGGAATTTGCCAGGCGATGAGGGAAGTTGATGTTTTCCCCCTCTCATTCATAAATGCCACTGTGGGTATTAATTTGCAATACATTTAACTGGGCTAATAAACATCATGCCAAAGCTTTGGGACTTGATCCGAGCATGCCTCTTTGAAGTCCACAAATAGATTTCAGGCCCAGAGACACACTCCCCCCTCCCCGTTGGATTCTCAATAGATAACTTGACTCTCACCTTCGCTGTAAACAAGCAAACAACTCTCTGCTTTCCTGGGTGAGGGCTTCCGTGGCTGCCCGGTCAACCCTGCATCACCAAACAAAACGACTTTTGTTCCTCCCTCTCAGGTCCTCCCACCCTCCACGTCCTGGCAAAGTTGTGAACAATCCCCTCCGCCCCTCTACGACCCTTCCATCACCATCACCATCATCACGGCCAAAGGATCCCTCCCAAATGGAAGTCGTTAAGTGGAAAAAACGGATTGTTTTCTTGATGGATTCGGGACCAAAAAAAAAAAAAAAAAAAAAAGGTGCAATGGAGCCAGGGGAGGCGCTTGGCAGCGGCCCGCGCCAACCAACATTCCTGAGATGTTTGAGAATTCTGGAACGCGCAGACAGAGCCGACGTCACTGCAACACGCGGCGCCGCCGCTGGCCGGTATAAAAGGCGGGCTCCGGGCGCCTGGGCAGACCGCGAGCGAGAGCGCCCCAGAGCAGCGCCCGCGCCCTCAGTGCCTCCTCCGCAAGAACCTCGAGAGAAGGACGCCCGCAGCCAGACGCTCAACGCTTTGGCCCTCGCGTGGTTGCTCACCCGACCTACAGCGCAGACCCAGCCGCGCCGGGCCTGTCCACTGTGCACCAGTTCGTTGGAGTCCTTGTAGCCGCGATCGTCCCAGCTCCTCCTGCGCGCCACAATGAGCTCCCGCACCGCCAGGGCGCTCGCCGTCGCCGTCACCCTTCTCCATTTGACCAGGCTGGTGAGTTGGACTCTTTTGCCACCGCTTTCCCGTCGGCTGTCCGGTCCCTTTCCCTTGTCCCAGATTGCCCACGTCAGGAAAAAGCTAGACTAAAAAGTTTGGAGGCGTTTAAAGGTAGCTGTTTCTTTAAGCCCCTAGATGACTTGTCGGGGCCTCTTGATGGGCGAAGCCGCTGGAGTGGCCTGGAGGGCTGGATGGATCAGAGACTTCCAGTCGATAGAGTCAGAGACCCCCCTTCCCTTCCCGGGGCAGCCTGGGCGCTTCTCCTGCTCACCGCAGCGAGGCTCATCTGTTTCTTCTCCCGCTTCCAGGCGCTCTCCACCTGCCCCGCCGCCTGCCAGTGCCCCCTGGAGGTGCCCAAGTGCGCCCCGGGAGTTGGGCTGGTCAGGGACGGCTGTGGCTGCTGCAAGGTCTGCGCCAAGCAGCTCAACGAGGACTGCAGCAAAATGCAGCCCTGCGACCACACCAAGGGGCTGGAATGCAATTTCGGCGCCAGCTCCACCGCTCTGAAGGGGATCTGCAGAGGTAAGATGCTTGTGGTTTGGCCCCTTTAAAAAAAATAATAGTCCCCATAGTCCAGAAGTTTAGTAATTTTGAGACCATGTATGGTGATGCTTTGTTGTTGGTAGCTTGGCAGAAAGGCACATGATTTCAGCAGTCTGGAATGCAATTCAGTGTGTCTGGGCCCAACGAAAAGCGCATACGGAAAAGTGATTCCTGACTAACTTATTGTTCTGGTCTGGAGTCTCAGGGGAATTGTAGGGAACTTTACCATAAATTGAATTTAACGGCAGAAAATATGCATGAGCTTCAGGCCATGATTGAGAATCTTAGCCTTATCCTCTCTCTCTTTCTCTTTTGATGATCTTTGCAGCTCAGTCAGAGGGCAGACCCTGTGAATATAACTCCAGAATCTATCAGAACGGGGAAAGCTTCCAGCCCAACTGTAAACATCAGTGCACTTGTATAGATGGCGCAGTGGGCTGCATTCCTCTGTGTCCCCAAGAACTGTCTCTCCCCAACTTGGGCTGTCCCAATCCCCGGCTGGTCAAAGTCACCGGACAGTGCTGCGAGGAGTGGGTCTGTGATGAGGATGGTGGCAAGGACCCCATGGATGACCAGGATGATCTCCTCGGCAAGGGACTGGGATTCGATGCCTCCGAGGTGGAGTTAACGAGAAACAATGAATTAATTGCAGTTGGAAAAGGAGGCTTGCTGAAGCGGCTCCCTGGTAAGTAGACTGAGCCCTTAAGATAATGTACTGAAACACATTCCTAGTCTGAAGTTTCAGGCACTAGTACTTGGATCTTTGTGTGTCAGCATGCCTCTGAGAAATCCATTTTGTTTCTCTCTCTAGTCTTTGGCATAGAACCTCGAATCCTTTACAACCCTTTGCATGGCCAGAAATGTATTGTTCAAACAACTTCATGGTCCCAGTGCTCAAAGACCTGTGGAACTGGTATCTCTACACGAGTTACCAATGACAACCCTGAATGCCGCCTGGTGAAAGAAACCCGGATCTGTGAAGTGCGGCCTTGTGGACAGCCTGTGTACAGCAGCCTGAAAGTAAGTTCCTTCAGTGCCTTGGGGACTGTTCCTGCTAGCAGGTGGGATGAAAACCCTTCTTTCAAGAAAGAGAAATATTATCCCTGACTTGCCTTTCTGCTTCTTTCTTACAGAAGGGCAAGAAATGCAGCAAGACCAAGAAAGCCCTTGAACCAGTCAGGTATACTTACGCTGGATGTTCCAGTGTGAAGAAGTACCGGCCCAAGTACTGTGGCTCTTGTGTGGACGGCCGATGCTGCACACCTCAGCAGACCAGGACTGTCAAGATGAGGTTCCGCTGCGAAGATGGGGAGACGTTTTCCAAGAACGTCATGATGATCCAGTCCTGCAAATGCAACTACAACTGCCCACATGCCAACGAGGCAGCATTTCCCTTCTACAGGCTGTTCAATGACATTCACAAATTTAGGGACTAAATGCTACCGGGGTTTCCAGTGCCAGGGTGGACAAAGGAGGGATTGGAGTGTAAGAATCACGGAGACATGGGTGGGGGCGGTGTGGGTGAAGGGACTCTTGTAGAAGGGATGCCTTGCTCGTTCTTGAGTAGCATTGAGGTATTTCGAAACTGCCAAGGGGGCTGGTTCAGATGGACACTAATGCAGCCGCGATTGGAGATTACTTTGCTTCATAGTATTGGAGCACATCTTACTGCTTCATTTTGGAGCTTGTGGTGTTGATGACGTTCTGTTTTCTGTTTGTAAATTATTTGCTAAGCATATTTTTCTCTAGGCTTTTTTTTTCCCCCCTTTGGGTTCTACAGTTGTAATAGAGATAATAAGATTGGTTGGGCAGTGGAAGCCTTCGTTTGTCCTTTGGCAGAAGTAAATGGGAGGGCCTTCCCTCCCTTCCTGAGGGGGACACTCTATGAGTGTCCGTTAGAGGCAGCTACCTGCACTCGAAACTGCAAACAGAAATCAGGTGTTTTAAGACTGAATGTTTTTATTTATCAAAATGTAGCTTTTGGGGGGGAGGGGAAATGTAATACTGGAATAATTTGTAAATGATTTTAATTTTATATTCAGTGAAAAGAAATTATTTATGGAATTAATCATTTAATAAAGAAATATTTACCTAATTGAGTGTATGCTATTAAATATTTTTATAAACCATCTCGAGTTATTGGGAGCAATCTAGCTGATGTATTCAGTCTTCAAACAGGATTTATTGAGTGCCTACTGTATGTCAGGAGCTATTTTAGGTACTTTATTGGGATATGGCAATGAATTAGACTATGAAAGAAAATACAACAATGATTGTCTTTGAAAATCTTTTGAGAAATATCTTTGCATATAAAGTAATCTGTTTGGAAAATCTGTATTGAACCGTAGGCTTGTATGAAGTATAAGAGGAAATCTGAAGCTAAATTTGTGATTTTTAAAAAATGCTTTATTTTCATAAGAATTCAAAGCCTAAGGATCTCCATCATTCTATGAGATAAGTGTGGTAAAATCATTTTAGTCATCAGGTTATTGTACATGTCAATTCAAAAGAGGCAAGAGAAACCCTTTAAATGAAAACAGTTTATAACGTGGGCTACCCACATGTAAATTCATGAGCAAGACAAAGTGTGACTGAATAGTATATTATAACAGGTCACTTGTTTGTAACTTTGTATTTTCCCAGTACTGTTCTTCAAAATTAGGACAGCTACTTTAAGGTTCACCCTTGGCTGATATCAGAGAGAAAAAAATTGCAATCTATAGTAGAAGTCAGTTTGTTTTCAATAAGTAAGTTTGAAGCAATGGCTTGTGTTAATCCTAATAAGCCAGTGATTAGGCAAACATGCTGTTAAATGCAAAGGAATGCAAGGAATTTCAAGTGCTTTTCCAATAGCTGAAGACTAAGCTACCCATCCCCCTTTCCTTTTTATAATATACATTATATTGATGGGGGAGGGAATAGTTAGGTAGACTTGGCTTATCCAAAAGGTCAAAGGCTAGACACAGAGCATTCCTAAGAGAAAAGGACCTGAATCATGGGTTTAGGGGAGGTGGAGAGGACTGCATCAATGTTTGTGAAAATGTTGGTAGCCTGTGTTAGAAAAAATCCACATCTTCAGAAAGCTCTGACAATAAACCTTTTATAGGGAGAACTTTTCCTTTCATCGTCAGTCTTGGCTCCTGTTCAAATCCATAGTGAAATATTTCAGACTGCACTTGGTTAAGAGAGTACTTGAATTTTTAGGCCTAAGAGAAAGTGCTTTAAGTGGGGGTTGGGAAAGAGACAGCTTCTGGGATTCTAAAAGGGACTTTCAAAATAATTAATATTGATGATTTAATGAAGACCAACAGAAAAACACTGTTGAAGCAACTGTTTTAAAACCCTTATGAGATGCATAAAGGTTAATGTAAATGTGCTAGAAAAATCTATGGTCAAAATGCTGATTTTGACATGTTCTGCCTGAAATATTACAACTTGTGCCTACTGAATAGTCAGTTTTTCTTGCCCGAGGCATTCTAATTTTAAGGTATTTGGGATTTAAACACCACCTGGCCCAAGTTTTGGATGCAGTTAAACTTGTCAGTGCAATATAACATGTGAAACATAATAAAGGTGTGAGGTTTTAGTGGTGCAATCTTGTTGAACAGACAGCGAAATCCACGGGCAAGATTTACACATTCCCAGGCACCAATCCCAAGGTATTGCCTTCCAACACTAAAGCCAACAAATTGCTTCTTATTCAGGGATCAAGGAGCAATATTTTATAGATCCTTTAAGTGTGTGGGGAGGTAATAACTGTTCAAATAAGCTCAAATGTGAAACAAAACCTACATGGGAAAACATTGGTCTTTGGGCCATTAATCTCATCCCAGTAAATAGAAAGAGGGTGGCAGAAATGCCAATTACAATCAGAGTAATCAATTTTTTTTAAAAAAAAATGAATAGAAGCAAATTATTTTATTTGGCTAAATAATGAAGAAATTAAAAGTAGTTGAAATGAAATTACAATGTTTAGAATATATAAATTTTTACCCATGTGTGAAGTAGAGCTCTGCCCCCATTATTGAGAAAATAAAAATAAAAATCATGCATCCATATGTATAAAATAGAAGTTGCGTGTACAAACATTGGCTGTAATATATGTAAGAACAGAGAGTTATAGGGTGACAGAATCTTAGGCCATTTGTGAATTTTAAAAAATATTCTGTGACACATTTAGCCACACAGGAAGTGGTCTCACTGTAAGGATGTTTCACATGAACATTATGTACTGTCTGTTCCTCAGAGAGAAGCAACTGAGTAAAATTAGCAAAGCATATTTTAGAATTATTTTTCCAGTAGTGGAAACAGATTCGATTTGTTCACAACCTCTTCTAATAGCCTCTGGCACTATTTAAAAGTCCCTTGAGCAATATAGCAAGTGCTCAGTATGACCAAAGAACAGAACAAAGCTGTGTTCTGGGCAGAATGGCAGGTGATGCGGTGGAAAGAATCCCATAGTGGAATCAGGATTCCTGTGTTTTAGCACCAGCTCTACCAATAATTCACTGGGTGAATCTGGGCAAGTTTCTGGGTAATTCTGTCATATAATAAAGTGGGAAAAGAGCTCCCAGCAATATTGTTTCCCCCAAAATGCTCCTTTTTCACATACACTCTTTGGTGCATTCCTTAAGAACTGTCTACTCAAGTAACCAAATGTGTGAAGTAAAAACCACCCAGATCTTTCTGTGGTCACATACACTCATTTCCATGAAGCCTTTGAAAATATAATGTTGCTAGACCCTCTTTATCCTCTGAAGCACACTTAGATACAGGACATGGCAAGCCCTGGCCTCCATAGTCTATACTTTTACCTCATCGCATACCTCTGATATCCAGGCTTCATCAACTCCTTGCCCTAACAACCAATGCTTTAAAACAAAACACATTTTTGAAGCATGAGAATCATGTATATGTCCTATGAATAGATCAGATATATTTGTGACTTACTTCTGTTGGTGGTGGATAACACTCATCATGTAATCTTACACGGTGCAGTTCAATTGACAAACACTCAGATGCATTTGTTAGTGCTTTATAGTTCCCATGTGTCCTGTCATATATTCTTTGGAATCCATACCTTTTTCTTCTCTAGTGCAAACATCCAAATCTAAGTGGCCATCAGTTCTTACCTGAATTACTGGAGTAGCCCTTCACTTGTGAAATATTGTATTTTCCAAAGATGGCTTCAACAGTATCTCTCTCCCTACTCTGTCTTTCTGTAATGTGACCCTGTTCCTCATGAGTAGATGAGGTCTATTTCTGCACTCATTTTAATCTGGTTGAGCTCTTTGATGACTTTGACTAATGAGCATGAAGGAAATAATTAATGTATTGTGGGGTCAGTTCCAGGTAGAATACTGGGTAGGATTCCTTTCCCTTAGAAATGAGTTTTCATGTAAGAAGTAGAACTTCCCTGAGACAAGCAGACTGTGAGAAGCCACATGAATAGGGCCTAGAAAATGAGTTGCCACATGAAAGAAGAGAAAAGTCCAGAAACACAAGGGCATCACACCTGTGCAAGAAGAAACCATCTTGGAAATGGATCCTCCAGCTTCTGTCACCCCAACTGATGTCTCATGAATCAGAGATAAACTGCTCAGTTGAATCCTTCTCACAGTTCCTGACCCACAAAGCAGTGAGAAAATATAGTAACTTAAAGGTAGTAAGTTATAGATGTGGCTATACAGAAACAGATAACAAAAACATTGTTGCTTTCTGTCATTACCCTCCAATAATCAATTCTCCTTATGGGAGCCAGAGTGACTCTTTAAAAATGTAAATCAGAATATGTCAATCCTTGGCTTAAAGGCTCCAGTGGCTTCCCATTGCCCTTGTAATAAGGTCTAGCTTCTTACTTGGCATCCAGGTCCTGGACCCTGTCCACCAGTCACCATTCACCCTCACTCCCTATGCTTCCAAAGGCCTTTGCCTCTTCATTGATTAAAAAAAAAAAAAAAAATTAAACAAAAGATACTTCAGGCCTTTTGTACTAACTGTTCTGATTCAAATATCCCTCCTCCTGATCTGGACTTCTTGTCCTTCAGGTCTCAGCATAAATGGTACCTGCTATTAAAACTTTCCATCACCACCCAGTCTAATGTAGTTCATTCCATCATGAAGTTTTATTTTTATCATAGGACATAGCTCTACCTCATATGTTCTTGTTTGTTTATTATGTTTTTCGCTTGAAGAACAACCTGGACGAGAGCTGACATTTTTGTCTATCTTTTGCACCACCATCAAAACATCACTTGACATTGTGCCTGAAATAAAATAGATGCTCACAAATGGGTTAAGGAACTAAACAGACACTTCTCAGAAGAAGATATACAATCAATCAACAAATATTTGAAAAAATGTTCAACTTCTCAATTAATTAGAGAAACGCAAATCAAAACTTCTCTAAGATTTCATCTCACTCCAATCAGAATGACAGCTATTAAGAACACAAACAACGATAAGTGTTAGTGAGGATGTGGGGAGAAAGGCACACTCATACACTGCTGGTGGAACTGCAAATTGGTACAGCCAATATGGAAAACAGTATGGAGATTCCTTGGAAATCTGGGAATGAAACCACCATTTGACCCAGCTATCCCACTCCTTAGTCTATACCCAAAGGACTTAAAAACATCATACTATAGGTCACAGCCACATCAAAGTTTATAGCAGCACAATTCACAATAGCTAAACTGTGGATCCAACCTAGATGCCCTTGAGTAGATAAATAGATAAAGAAAATGTGATATATATATACAGAATGAAATATTACTCAGCAATAAAAGAGAATAAAATCATGGCATTTGCAGATAAATGGATGGAGTTAAAGAATATAATTCTAAGTGAAGTTAGCCAATACCAAAAAACCAAAATGCTAAATGTTTTCTTTGATATAAGGAGGCTGATTCATAGTAGGGTTGGGAGGGGGAGCATGAGAGGATTAGATGAACTCTAGATAGGACAAAGGGGTGGAAGGGGAAGGGAGGGGGTCTGGGGGTAAAAAAGATAGTGGAATGAGATGGACATCATTACCCTAAGTACATGTATGAAGACACAAATGGTGTGATTAAACTTCATGTACAACCAGAAGTATGAAAAATTGTGCTCTATATGTGTAATATGCATTGTAATGCATTCTGCTATCATATAACGGATTAGAATAAGAAATGGTTTTTTAATAAAATTTAAAAAACTACTCTGATTTCATCTCACTCCAGTCAGAATGGCAATTATCAAGAATACAAGCAATAATAAGTGTTGGTGAGGATGTAGAAAAAAAGGTACACTCATACGTTGCTGGTGGCACTGCAAATTGGTACAACCACTCTGGAAAACAGTATGGAGATTCCTTAGAAAACTTGGAATGGAACCACCATTTGACCCAGCTATCCCACTCCTCGGTCTATACCCAAAGGACTTAAAATCAGGATATTGTAGTGACACAGCCACAGCAATGTTCATAGCAGCTCAATACACAATAGCTAAACTATAAACCTACTTAGATGCTCTTCAACAGATGAATGGATAAAGAAACTGTGGTATACATACACAATGGAATATTACTCAGCATTAAAAGAGAAAAAAAATTATGGCATTTGCAGGTAAATGGATGAAGTTGGAAAATATCATGCTAAGCAAAGTAAGCCAATCCCCCAAAAACCAAAGGCCTGATATTTTCTCTGATAAGTGGATGCTGATCCATAATGGGGGCGATTGTGGGGGAGAATGGAAGAACTTTAATTGGGCTAAGGAGACGGGGAGAGGAGAGGGAACGGGGGTAGAAAACATGGTGGAATTAGATGAACATCATTACCCTAGGTACATGCATAACTGCATGTGTGGTGTGACTCTACATTGTGTGCACCAGCAAAATGAAAAGTTGTGCTCCGTGTGTGTACAATGAATCAAAATGCATTCTGCTTTCATGTATAACTAATTAGAACAAGTAAAAAAATAAAAAAGATGCTCATTAATTTATAGAATTAATGTTGTCTTAAGCTGAAGTTAAATTACAAGTCATCATCCTTCCACTGGCAAAGTCTTTTTTCACTTTACCCTGGACTTTGCCCTAATCAACTGTTAGACATCTTTCTTTCTTGTATTCATACATTCAGTCAATAGACACTTGCCTGGCATCACTATGTTCCAGACATAGTACTGTGTTGTCATTGACAGGAAAGCAGGGATCTTGTACTTTGTAGGAAGGGAGACACACATGTAAACAAAAATGAGCTCATATTAGATTCAGCTACAACTAAGAGAAAACCCAAGAACCAATAGCTTCAGCAGCATACAATTTCATTTCTCCCTCATGTGAAAATCCAGGTAGACATTGCAGAGCTGATTTGGTACTCCAAGGTTAAAGAGACTAAAATTCCTGCTATCTTTTTTTTTTTTTTTTTTAATTTTATTTTTTGGAACTGGGAATTGAAACCAGAGGTGCTTTACCATTGAGGCATATTCACAGCCCTTTTTATTTTGAGACAGGGTTGCTTAGAACCTTGCTAAGCTGCTGAGGCCGATCACAAATTTCCAATTCTCTTGCCTCAGCTTCCTGAGCCCCTGGGATTACACGTGTGCACCACCACACCAACAGTTTCTGCTATCTTATTGTTTCACCATTCCTGGCCTGGGTTCCCTAGTTCACCTCACGGCACATTCTAGGAAACATGGTTTTTATTCCAGGCTGACAAGCATTAACCAAAAGTCAGAGATAGGAGAATAGAGATAGGAGAATAGACAACTGGTAGTCTGTACCATGTAGCCAAAAAATATGCTGTATCAAGCATAATGAGGGACAGAAGAAGATACAGGAGACTTGCTTAGGGCTGGGACCAAGGAGAGCATCCTGGAGGACTTGTCACCTCAAATGTTTGTAAAGATAAATAGGTTGGAAACCATTTAAAAGCTTTTGTGTTTAAGGTAAAAATTTCTGAAATAACCAGAGACACCTTTCCCATTTCCATTAGAGAAATCCTCTGAAGAGTTTTGGAGAAGGCCTTCTCCCATTCTACATGGACACAGGAGGGAGTTGATCACTCCACACAGCCCGAGACAGATGAAGAATGCACCTTCCTTGGCCCTTCATACAAATCTCCATTGTGACAATATCATGGCCACACTGGGATTTAATGCCTATTTCTCTACTAAGTCTAAACTCCCTCAAGAGTGATACCATCCAAGACTGGATTTGAAAGGAATTTGAGAGCTACCTTATGGCATCTCCTGAGCTTTACTGGAGAAGAGAGAGAATTCTACATTGCCTTCCAACAGAGGTCCAAACTGGTGGCTCAGGTGAAATGTGTTAAATAAACATGTTTGTTCAGCCTGTACATGGTTTATAGAAATTGGATTGGTTGCCAATATTTGAAAACTGGGAGGTGAAAAAAAAAGTCAAACTTTCTCACTTCTTTTTGAAAAATTCATACACTAGGGCAATAATTGACTAGTTTCTACATGCCAACTTCTACATGGTGGGAGCTGAGTTGTCTGCTTTCACCTTCAAAGCAAATGCTCTGCAATTCACTAGCATGGAGAATGATGAAGAACTCGTGTGTGTGTGTGTGTGTGTGTGTGTTTGAAGATATTGAAGGGTAGGAAGAGTTGTTCTTTTAAAATCCAAGTTGTTTCTAAAAAGGGACAACCTAGACCATCCCTTTTACTATGAAAGTGCTTAGAAAATAATTTGAGGCTTGAAAATGTTTTTCTAAACCCAGGTAGAAATAGAGGTCATTTCAAATCTCCATGCTGCTGAAAACATTCCCCCATCTCCCAGTTTCTTTCTACAATTCCAATCTATGTATTTTTGTGGAGACATGAACCTATTCCATTTATAATACCATGTCACATCTTCCAACTGACACTGGATAAGTTAATCAAAGACACAGGCTGCATCCTGAACCTGCACTGAATTTAACCACCTATTTTTATAGTAACCAAGGAGAGTTCCCAGGAGAATTGCTACAGATAGCCAAGGAGTTTGCATATAGATTTTTTTTTTAACAACTCTAAGTCCTTTCTCCAAATAAATAATACTCATCTTTTTCAGAGGCATCATCAACTCCCAAGAGTTGGAGGACTTGCCTAAGTAGATACAGTTAGCCAGTAACAGAGTGGAAGGTGAAATCTCAGAGGACTTATTCTCTGAGAGTAATCCCTGATAGAAGCTTCTAGGGCCCAGGATGGTACTTGAGCTAAAAGGAGGTCTGGCTATGAGAAAGGTCTTAGTGTCTACATGGCTCCAGAGAAGACTTCTGCTAATGGAATACTAGAGGTGAGTCAGCTTCTTCAGTATCCCATTCTAAGGGTGACACATTTTCCGAGCAAATGGAGAATGATTCAACATGGTAAAAACTTGCATCATCTATTAAGATGATTTGCTAGTTAAAATAAAGGAGCTTATCTATGGTAGAAGTTTAAGTTCTGTGTACATGGGCAAACTTTCTGAAAGGTCTCTCCTATATTCCAAAATTACTTTGTACTTGGAAAGGAGCCCATGTCTTTAGCTGACCTTTTGCATTAAAGATGATACTTGGCCATTTAAAATGTCTCTTGGGGCTGGGGTTATAGTTCAGTGGTAGAGCGCTTGCCTAGCATGTGTGAGGTACTGGATTCCATCCTCAGCACCACATAAAAATAAATAAATAAATAAATAAATAAATAAACATTGTGTCCATTCACAACTAAACAATTTTTTTAAAAAATGAAAAACATTGGGAAAAGATAGGTTGAAATTTAAAAAATAAATAAAATGTTTCTTAATGTTTGAGTTTTCTCATTGCTCATTGTTGCTCTGCCTTTGAAAAGGAAAGCATACTTATACAAATTTTTACAAAAAACATAGAATGTTAAAAAAAAAAAAAATGAAGATCCCAAGCCAGGTGTGGTAGCCTGCGCTTATAATCCCAGCTTCTTGAGAAGATCACAAATTTGAGGATAGCCTGGGCAACTTAGTAAGAAGAGGGCTAGTGATACAGCTCAGTGGCAGAGTTTAATCCCCAGTACAGCAGAAACAACAAAAACAAATAAAGATGATCCCTAGTAAACACTTTCCCCTCCTCTGCACATACACACAAGCACAGAGAGCCACTGTTAAGTGTATAGTGTACATTCTTAAAGGTTTTGGGGTGTGAATAACCTGGATTTTATTAATAAAAAAAATTGGACTACAGAGTTGTTATGGTTTGAATGTGAGGTGTCCCCCAAAAGCTCACGTGTGAGACAATGCAAAGTTTGGAGGAGAAATGACTGGGTTATAGTCTTAATCTAATCAGTGAATTAATCCCTGATGAGATTAATTGAGTGTTAACTGGTGGCAGGCAGGTGTGGCTGGAGGAAGTGGTTCCTTGGGGGGTGTGGCTATGGGGTATATATTTGTATATGGCAAGTGTATATTTCTCTCTGCTTCCTGATCCTCATGTGAGCCATTTCCCTCTGCCACATTATTCTACCATGATGTTCAGCCTCACCTCAAGACCTGAGGAATGGAGCTGGCCTTCTATGGATTAAGACCTCTGAAACTGTGAGCCCTCAAATAAACTTTTCCTCTTCCACATTGTTCTGGTTGGGTCCTTTTAGTCACAGCAGCAAAAAAGCTAACTAAAACAAGAGTTTTAAGTTTACTGTATCTTGGAAGTAATTTAATGTTGACTCATGTAGTTCTCCCTCAGTGTTTGTGATAGTTTCAAAGATTTTCATTCTATTATTAATGTGCCAAAATTTATTTAAATACTTAATGTGTCTGACACTGTTAGATGCCCACTGACAGCCAATGCCTCATTTCCTTGAGTTCTTGCTAGCAGGACCCCAATTTTGTTTGGATAATGTCCTTCCCAAGCATCCAGGGAAGGCAATACCATCTCCACCTGCACCCCAAGAATTGCATCAGGGCTGGCTTAGTTCACCAGGATCCTGGTCTCATTTCCCTGTCAATGATTGGTTGTGAGTTAATATTGATCAATGATACTGAAGGAGAAATCTGGGACAGGGAGAGGAAGTTCCCAAGAAAGGTTATACATGATAAGAAAAAGAAGACACCAGGAGAGGAAATATCTTTCTTCTTTGCTGGGCATGGTCCAAGGAAGGAGATATCACTGACATTCTGAGGATTGTGGAGGAGGAAGGAGAAAAGCCTCTGGATCTCTGAAGAGACCTGAGCTGCTGAATCACCCAGCTCTCTTATTGGGTGTGATTATAAACCCCTATTATGTAAGCTATTTTCCTTAGGCTGTTTGTTACTTGCAGCTAAAACCATCCTCAATGATACACTTGGCTCTTTTTGATGCCTATGGACTTTATAAATAACATAGTAATGGCCACTTGCAAAGGAGAAAAACTTACTTTTAGATGTGAGTGAATGGACCGACAAACAAATATTTGGCAGGAACATAATTCTTTCATTCATTTTCCTAACATTTACTAAGTATATACATGACAGGCTATAGGTCTACCAGACATGGTTGACAAACAAAGAAATAATAAGAGGGGGCTGGGGATGTGGCTCAAGCGGTAGCGCGCTCGCCTGGCATGCATGCTGCCCGGGTTCGATCCTCAGCACCACATACAAACAAAGATGTTGTGTCCACCAAAAACTAAAAAATAAATATTAAAAATCTCTCTCTCTCTCTCCCCCCCCACTCTCTCTCTCTCTCTCTCTCTCTCTCTCTCTCTCTCTCTCTCTCTCACTCTTTCTTAAAAAAAAAAAAAAGAAATAATAAGATATGGTCCCTGGCTACATGGATGTCAGAGGTAGCAGTGTATTCAAATAATCCTGATGTGTAGTAACAGTGCCAGAGTACCTAGAGAAATGAGAGGATAGAGGGTGGCCAGAGAAAGCTTCACAGAGAACAAAACATCTGAGCTGAGTTTTGAAGGATAAATAGGAGTTTGCTATTTAGTGACACCTACCAAACTGGAAAATGCTATGGTATTTGAAGCCTAGGAGTAATCTCAAAGTCAGCAAATTTATAGCCTTGGGTTAGACCTGGATAGTAACACCATTTTTTTGCATCTTAGTTTTTATAGCCATCAAGAATAAAAACAGCCCTCAGCATGGACCTAGGGAACACATGCCTTGATGATGGGGACAGGTTACCTTTGGAAATCCCCCATTACAATAGTGAGAGCTGCGAACTCAATAAGGTGAGTTAGCATTGGCATTACTAGCTGTGAGCTGGGTGTTTGAACAAGCCAGTACATCACAACAGCAGGAGACAGGAACAGCCTGCTGCCCCTACGACAGCCTCAACATGACAACTTGGTCTCAGGCTGACAGGACCCAGCCTAGGCCTGAGCCACTGTGTGTGACCTGATGCAGCCCCAGTGACTGCTTGGACCCAGCAGCAAAGGCAAAGAGCCCAGGGAGAAGAGGCCTAGATGACTTAATTTCTGCCACCTGACGCTCTTGTGTTTGTGCCATGAGTCAGATTCCTGCAGGTGGCCAGCCCCTTAATAGCTTCCGGTTCCTCCTAGAATATTGCTTGTGCTTACCACTAGCTGCACTCAGCTTTCTTGATGTGCTAAAGCCTGCACTAATGTAACATATAAACAAAAGGCCTTAGGGACAGCTTCATACTGGATCCTTAAACCTCATCTGTTCCTATAGGTACAACAGAACTATCATGGTAGCATTCAAGATCCAAGTCAAGAGAAGGCACAACTACACAGCGATTGTCTTTATGTTCCGTATGGGCAAGAATAATAAAGTAATTCACAGTTTTTATGTGCTAGTAATAACTGAATTCGAGGATTTGGACTATATTATTCTGCCAATACTCATGTTCTAAAACACTCCAAGTATCTGATACACTCTTAAGAACATACTTCATCTTCTGACTCTGCCTGGAAGCTGCACTTTCTTCTTTATGCTCTCGTAAGTTAGATGCCAGGTCCCTTGGCATGCTATGTAAACACAGTCGTTTAAATAACTAGGACATGGCATTGGTTCAGCACCAGCAACAGAAGACACTGCTGTTTTGGGTGAGGAATGGGGACGCCAAAAAAAGAAAGTGAAGAAATCCCCTGTAACATTAGATAGATGGTAGAATTTTTCTGGATTTTGGCCAAGAAGCCAAGATTAGCAGTCACAATTCATTTTTTGTAATAAAATTTTTGACCTAGTCACAGAATTATTCACTTACATATAACTGTATGTCTAAATATGTACACACATGCATGCGCGTGCACACACACACACACACACACACTTGCTTATTCCTGTTATAGGTTAAGTGTTACAAGAGGGCCTGGGAGGTACAGATAACCAAGGACTTGTAATCAAGGAGTCAGTGAACCAACACCAATTTCATCATGTCTCAGCCCCACCTCTGCTTTGTACCTCTGGCTTCCTTATGGCTTGTATATATAGGAATCAAGAACAAGCCACCACTACTTCCTGCTCTCAGAGAGGAATGGTGAGGCCACTTCCCTGGATAACTGTGGAAAGGAACTTAATTTTAAGCTACTGACTGTCCTCTCTGAAAAAGGAAACCCATGAAGTATGTTTGAAGAGAAGGTCAATTTTAACTTCAAAACATCAAATCTCACTTGGACTCCTATATCATTAACCATTGCTTAGCATTTTCATATACCCTATTCATGTGGAAGACATGAAATGCCCTCCACAGTAAGATGTATTCTGATTTCAGAGCTGTTAAAGAACCAGAAAAAAAAAAAACCCAAACTGTGTAGAATCAATGAAGTCTAGGGGTTTGTGTGTCCTATTCTGTGCATTCCTAGAGGGTAGGGAATACATCTTTCAGTCTCCTTTACTTTGCTAGGCCTAGCACAGTATCATGCATATAGATAGTACACAGTAAACGAATGAACGAATTACTCAGTGAATAGATGATACAAATCCTATGTTCTCCCTACAGGTAAGTGCACTGAGCAATCAATCAGCTCATTAAGTAGTGATGGGAAGGTCCAGATTGGACTCTATGCTTCTTATCCTCTGAACACAGAACATAAGAAACAGCCAAGCTCTTGGAGTCTAGACTGGGTTCAGATGTATGGGGAGAAAGCTTTCCCATCATGGCTCCTCCAGCACTTAGAGTAGTTCAAGGCTCACTTACCTTAAGGCCTGGGCAACAAGCTACAGCCAGACATGCTGCTATGCCTGGGTCCCTGGGGCCCTATTTATGTTTCTCCTGAAAACCAGTGTGTAATATCAAACTTCTGAAAATAAAATCACAGGTTCAGTGGACTTTGGGAGCTGGTATGTAGAGACAGCGCTGGCAAGCTCTTTTGTAAAGTCACTGACCACCCCAGATCTATTTCATAACTCTGGGTTTGTATATCTTGTTCCCTTAGAGCAAGGCACACCCTCATATTGAGTTTCCTCACAGTAGAGGCTTTGTGCTAAGTCAGTGGCTTGAAGGGTTTTTGCCATGACTGGCCTCTGTCCCTTGAGGGTCTCTAGTCTGCTCAGCTCCCAGTTAGACCAAACCCCTTCCTCCAGGTTTTCAGTTTCCTCTGTTATAGAGGGAGCCAATGGCATCCTCATTTTGTTTCGTTTCCTTTAGAATGAAGTTATCCCTAACAAGAGCTGTATTCCAACTTTTGTGAGATGGCCCAGAGAGACAGTGCATGTGTGTGCACTGCCCAGAGCTGAGCAAAGTGAGCATGTTGCATGCATGCAGAGGGGAAGGGAGCATACTCCCTGCATTCAGCCATGTGGTCTGAACATCAGTGACACTTCAGGTTCTGAACCACCTCCTAGGGGGATAAAAAGAATAACAAGACTCAATTTCTGGCTTGAAGAACTCACAGTCTCTTTACAGTGACCTGTGCTGCAAGATACAATATGGTTCTGAAGCTACCTTGAGTGGGGATCTGGGGAGCTTTTACATGGGGCAAAATCTGGAAGTTGAGTATTAGAAGGGGAAAGAGCAGCTAGGAAGTGGGGTAGGATGTGTAAAAGCACAGGTGTGATGAGTATGGGGAACCCAGGGAGTGGTCAGCCAGAGAGCCCTCTGCAGTCCCCCTCTACTCTTACCCTGTGCTCCTGACAGTGAGATGGAAAGCTTTCCTTGGCTGGATCCATCATTGCAAGGTCCCTCTCCAGGGAATCCTTAACTTGACCTCTAAGGACTCCTATTTCTCACAAACCTAAAAGTCTGCAGTCCCTTCTCTGGTCCTGGTGCTGTTAATGCAACTGCACTCAATGGCGAGAAATGAGGGCCAACATCCTCGAAAAGATTTTCTCCCTGATAGTTTTTGCAACCTAGAGGGTGAGATGTAGGAGACAGCTAGTTAGGAGCCCTAATAAAGGTTCCAGGACAGGGCTGTAATACTCAGAAATGCCAGGTGATTTCATTATATTTGCTTAGTCCTCTTTGTTGGTCACATGCTTATTAAATCTGCACCCTCATATTTGCCTGACCTATTTCTCTAGGTCTGCCTGCAGGGCATGATAAGTAATCCCCAGAAAACACAAGTTCTCACAGACCCTTTCAAAGTGGTGAGAGACACCAGAGTCAGTGCTGTGTATCTGAAGCTTTAATTTTCCTCCTATCCCTAATCCCTGGGCTAAATCTCCTGAGCTAAGTTCTTGGAGGTGGAGTTGAACCTTGTCATCATGTGTAGACAATTCTTGTACTCATTATTGGCAGGTAGGTTTCAACTGCTGAATATCATAATAGTACTTAATCAGAATAAGGATGACAGAAGTAGACGGAAGAATTGCGGGATCTTACACTTGGGAGAGACTTAGAGGATCATGACTCCACTGATTGGCAGAATCCTTTTCCCACTTCCTCAGCAAGAGTGATGTAGGCCTTTGACATTAGCAGAGCTGGTGCCCATTTGGTCTCTTTCTGCAGTTCCTGCTCCAGAAGGATTAGCCATTCTTTTCCATATCAACTGGAAACCCATTCCCCTATGACTTCTGGTAACTGTTTATGGATCTCTCAGCACTACTCAGAATAAAATTCAACCCCCTTTCAAATGTCATATTTAAGACGTTAAGTGCTCCATACCCAGCTGCACTATCAATGTTCTTTTCTTTGTTGTTTTGCCCCTAGGATAAATACAGTGGCTATAAATTATTCCTTTCCTCATCTGGTCTTCAGGCCTTTCATTTCCCTGGTTACTCGATGCCAGACACACTTCATTTGTCAAAGTCACTCTAAAAATGGGATATTGGAGGGTTAAGAGAATCTCCAGATCTTCCCTGAGAACCACCTGCAGCAAGTCCATCAGCTCCCTCAGGGAACCTGAAGTGTTCATTTATTTGCACACCCATCTCCAACTCTCTAGAGCCCTTGCTATGATTTGGATAAATGTCCCCCAAAGGTCCATATATTAAACCCTTGGTTCCCAGCCTGCGGCACTATGGCGAGGTAGTGGTAACTTTAGGAGGTAGGGCCTAGTGGAAGAAAGTTAGCTCATGGGGGTGGGCAATAATGCCCTTGAAGGTGATTTTGGGATTCCCACCCTGCCTCATCCTTTTTCGTTTGCTTCCTTGCTGCCATGAGGTAGACAGGTCTTCTCCACCCACACTCCTACCATGACATACTGTGCTACAATGGGTGCAAAACAACAGGCCAAATGGCCGTGGACTGAAACCTCTGAGACCATGAACTAAAACAAACCTTTTCCCTTATTAAGTCACCTATCTCAGGTATTTGTTACAGTAATACGAAGCTGACTCACACGGCTCCCAACACAAATGTACAATTAAATCTCAGAATGTAAGAAGACAAAGTGGTCCATGAGAATTGAGCCTTAATATTCTTAGTATCCTCATTCCCTAACACAAAACTTGGTGACCAGCAGGCATTCAATAATTGTGCAGTTAATTAACGAATTCATTTGCTTCACGAAGTCAGGGTAAGCGTGCCTTTAGCTTCTTGGCAGCATGTCAATGTTTATAGCTAACTACAATCTCAAGGTCTGTTTCAGATGACCTTCTATAAGGAGAATCTGTTGTTTCTGCTTGTATTGTTGACTTTCCCTTGACATAAACTTAGGATTTAACATTTGCATAACAAGTCATTCTGAAATTTGGTGACTTAAAATAACAATGATTTATTATTTGCCACAATTTCACTGGATGATGAGACTCAGCCAGGCATGAGGTTACTCACTCAGCCAGGAGCTTGGCTTAGGCTGGAATGTCCCAGATGACTCCTCTTTCTCCGGTGTCTTTCTTCTTGTAGCTTCTCATCACTCACTGCATGTTCTAGCCATGTATTATATACTGTGTGCCAGGTTGTTGTTCACATCATAAAAATCCCAAGGACAGAATTAATGCTTCCATTTTAGAGATAAGGAAAGTGAGATTTTGGGAACCTCAGGAAGTTTCTCATAGTCTCACTGTTAGCTGAAGGCAAGATTTCAACCTAGGTCTCAGTTTCAAGGCATTTTTTTTCCACTGTACCATGCGGTCTGAATCTACATTTTAACTTAAAGAATCATAATTCCCATGCATACATGTTTTTAAAATTCTAATAAGGAACTAAAGTGAGAAATGCAAAAAAAAAAAAAAAAAAAAGAAAGAAAGAAAAAATATCATTGGAGTTCTTTGCATGTTTTAATCTCATTTTGTTCTAGGGTATTTTGGATTTTTTATCTTTGTGTAGCTAATTCCCTGATTAGTGAAGGAGCCCTAAAGTGTTCATACAGTAGGGATGTTTACATATCTGAAAGAAGGTTCTGATAAGACTTCATATACATAGCTATAAGGCAGGCTTCCTATACAGGAAAAAAAAATGTTGAGTTTGAAGTCAATCTTAATTCCATTCATACTGTCTGGATTGCCAGCTAATTGGCCTCCAAGTAGAGAACTATGCTTTTCTCTTTATCTACTCTGGTAAATTATTAAAGGGCTCTTCTGCCCAGGAGGAGATCATTAACTACCTGGGAGGTTACAGAAAGCATCTGGCAGGTGCCGCAAGGAGAATGAGAACACCTCTAGTTAGGATGGTGGTACTGAGCTTCCTTAAGCAGCTTCACTGGTCAGCCAGAATGAGGGAAATGTTACCACTAGGCAGGAGAGGGGTGGGGCTTGGGCTGGTAGGCTAAAATAGAGGTAAAGATGGCATGGGGGAAGAGGGCCTCCCCTGCAGAGCCTGCAAACATTTCAATCTCCAATTCCACTTCCTTGGTTGTATACCATATCCACCTGTATCGGTGCATGCCCCTGCTTCCTCTCTTGGAATGTGAAACTACTGGGTGATAGCTCTGTTATTTAAGGGAGCAGAGGCTGGGGCAAGTCTCGAATTGGTCATTGGAAAAATGTTTGGGTGAATGACAGGAGAACAGAAGTGAGCAGGAGTCAAGGGATGTGAGTTCACCTTATCACCAGCCCAACCTCTTCATGACACAGATGAGGTGACACAGATTATGTGAAATGGCCAAGGCCACCAACTTCCATAGTGCCAGAGATGAGACTAGAATCCACATCTCTCACATCCAGATTGAGATCTTTTTTTTCAGCAGGGTTGCTATGGCCAATCTCAGTGGCCTTAAGAATGCACTGTGCACAGCTGATAGTACTTTTCTTTAGGGGGCGGGAGACTGAAGGATCTAAATTTTTGGCCTTAGACCAATAATCTATAGACTAGTTAGTTTTACTTCCTCATCTGCCCTTTTCTTTTTATTCTTTTTGGAAAGTGGTACAGCTATTAGAGTATTCACATGCCTGTGAATCTGTTCTCCTAGATTTTCTATCCACAAAATAGGCCCAAGGACAAACTTTACTCCTTCCCTATTCAAAGATCTTGGAAGAACTCCTGAGGTAATGTTCCCCTTGGGGGACAGTCCTTCTCTAATTCTCCTGTGGGGTGAACTCAGCCTGCACAGCAGCCTCTGGTTTGCTCAAACATACACACAAACACAAACACAATAAAGCACTTTTTTTTGGACTGATACTTTCCCTTTGTGGATTGCTATACCTCAGGCCAACCTTGGGGTTAAACTTGTGGGAAAAGGAATAGACAGATATAAGTCAGGGAGAAAGATTTGTCCACGATTATTTAAACTTATTTAACTTTTCAGCCTACTCCTCCCTGAGAGCAATGGCTGGGATTAAAGGTCCCTGTATTTGGGGACGTTACCATGAATGGGAGAGGTAGATAAAACAAATCATTTTAATTTAGGAGGAATGTGAGGTGTGGGAGGTATCATAGCATGGTTGAGGCCAGAGATGGAACTATTTCCCCAGGACCACACTGTTCCTCAATCCTGGAGCTGTTGCAAACCTTAGTTGGTTTAAAGAGTGTGTAGACATGTTGCATGCCACTTTTTTCATTGGGGCCAAGAGTTTGGTGGTAAGACAGGTGTGCTCAAAGTCCTATGGATGGAGCTCAGACCACAGAGCCCTGCTTCCCTCTGAAGCAGCCGGAGGAGGCCACACATGGGCTAAGCCTTGGAGCTTAGCTGACAAGAGTCTAGGGAAAGGCATTCCAGGTGGACGAAAAGCAAGGATATCATCAGCGGGACTGGTGATATCCTTCAGCCTCACAAGCCACACAGGAACTAGGCACGGGGAAGAAATGCAGTGGGGCAGAGTGCTGTCCAGAGTGTTCTTCCTTGGGGGGTGAGGGGGCCTCCCACAGACATTCTGCTTTAGGTTCTTATTGTCTGAGGTCACTGAGCCTCCTGAAAGTATTTCAGGAATGTGGAGGCCTGACTCATTCTTCCTTGAGTTCACAGTCTGAAGTTCATAAAACCGCTTTCCCCTTTAGTCATTCTTATTCAAACACTGGCCCACATGCTTCACAGATGGAACTGGCAGGAGGAATCTGGGGACAATTTTTTTTTTTTGTTTGCTCAGGATGTGAAAGTAGATGAGGAATTGAGATCAAGAGAGCCCCACCCCTTTAGCAGACACCCACCAAATGCACAAAGAATGGCTGGCTTGTTCAGGGAGCAGAGACCACTAGCAGAAAGGCAAACCAAGGAAGCTAGCCTCTGTGCCTCAGTTTCCTCATCTGTACAATAACCATAACCATACCTACTTCAGAGGATTGTGGTGAAGATTGCATTAATACTTAGAAAATAGTTAGAATACTGCCTGAAATATAATACGTGTTTCACAAATACTAGTTTTTTTATTAAAATTAATATTACTGCTCTCTGTTGACAAAGAGTGATATTTTCTAAACAGTAAGTGGTGGAGGAGAGGGGAAGTCTTGCTAGAGTGGGACTGCATGGATCAATCTGAAAGGAGATTGCCACTGCTGGATGTGAGCTGTCTAGGTGAGGAGGACTCAGGACATGCCACACAGGGGAAGTCAGCAACAGGCTGGGAAGGGGAGCAATATAAGGGGAAGAGGCATATCTAGAAAGACGTCAAGTTTCAACTGAAATCTTTCTTCTGGTTGAAAAGTTATCCAAATGTCCAGAGAATAATGGAAGGGGATGCAGGAGAGACAATTGGAATGTGGGTTGGGTATGCAGCACCTGGGTGCTAGGTTCAAAAAGGTGTTGTTCACCTTATATCTCCTGTTGGAGTGTATGGGATGAATTTATCAGCAAGGTAAGTCAAGAACAGATCAAATGCTCTGTTTTCCTCCTTTTTCACTTCAGCTCACTTTAGAGAATTGGAAATGCCAGGAGACTTCCAGACCAACTTTTATGTGTGTATGTGGGCATGCACACACGCACGCACACACACACACATTCTGCATCTTCCTCAGAGCTAGTTTTTTTTTTTTTAAAGAGAGAGAGAGAGAGAGAGAGAGAGAGAGAGAGAGAGAGAGAGAGAGAGAGAGAAAGAGAGTTTTTTTTAATATTTATTTTTTAGTTTTCGGTGGACACAACATCTTTATTTGTACATGGTGCTGAGGATTGAACCCAGGGCCGTGCGCATGCCAGGTGAGCGCGCTACCGCTTGAGCCACATCCCCAGCCCCCTCAGAGCTAGTTTTGAAATCTATTTTAGAAGATGTCATCGGTTGTCTTGATTCAAAGGTTTAAGTCTGAGCAGTCTTAATTACTGCTGGGACTTCACATTGACAAGGAGATTCTTCCTCTACCTTTTAGGACATTCTGAAGGAGAAACCGTATTCCTCCCCAGCTGAGACAAGACCTGGGAAGCCCAGCAGAGACTCTGAGAAGTTAAGCACATACTCTTAGGGAGCTCTGAAGGCATCTCGCAGGCAGGGTGCTTATTTCTTCCTTTGATGTTAGCCTATCTTGGTCCCCATCCTCCAGCTACATCCAACTCCAATTGGAAAGACTGAGCACCTGTCTCTGTATGTGTCGATCACTGAAATAACCAAAAAGGAAGAATCTCACATGAATTTAAAAGGTCTTTTTAAAAAAGTACTGAGCACCATGGTGTACCCCTGCAATCCTAGTGACTCAAGAGGCTGAGTCAGGAGGATCAGAAGTTTGAGGACACCTGTAGCAACCTAGTGAGGCCCCAAGAAACTTAGCGAGACCCTGTCTCAAAATAAAAATAAAAAGGGCTGGGGATGTAGATAGGTGGTAAATTACCCCTGGGTTCAATTCCCAGTCCCCGTCCTATGGCCAAAAAAAAAAGTCAAAATAGTCCTAGTGAAAGAGATGAGTCAGGGGCTTCACTAAAGGGAATTGGAATCTACTTTCAGATCAATGAGCAGAAAACATTTACAATACTCTTTCACTTCATGAAAACTGAAATTGAAACAAGGTGATTCTTGAAAAAAAGTAAGATTATTAGATTCCTTAGTAATCATTGAAATCCCTCAATTTTTTTTTTTAATCAACCAGATTTTCATTTCTAAGAAGAAATGCATGCTTGGGGTGGGGCTGTAGCTTAGTAGTAGAGCACTTGCCTCACACATGTGAGGCACTGGGTTCAATCCTCAGCACCACGTAAAAATAAGATAAAATAAATTTTAAAAATTATTAAAAAACAGTGTCCTCTTAGAAAAAGAGAAAGAAATGCATGTTTTAAATAATTCAAATAGGAAAAGTAAAATTCCTCTCTATTCCATACCCACTTTCCATACCTTCCCAAGCACCATTCCCTAGCAGAAACCATGATGAACAGTTCCCTTTCCATCTTCCTAGAATAGACTGTTTATTTCAAAAAAAATTTTTTTTACATTACTCTCCTTTTTACCCATAAGAGGCCTTTTATGCTACTTCTTTTGATAGAAAGCTCTTCTCATCTTTGCATGGCTGGCTCTTTCCATATTTTGCTACATACTACTCAGAAGGTCACCTAACCAGGAAGGTCTCCCATGACCTGTCTATTTAAATAGTGTAACACCATCACATTTTCTACCCTGACACTCCATACTTACCACTCTCCACCCAGACCGTGGTATAATGCCTGGAACACAGATTTGCTGAACAAATGATGGATGCATAAGTGAGGACATTAGATGAGCACATACAGGTTTACATACACATTTTATCCACAAAATATAAATGGGTTGGTATTATACATGGAATCCTGCAATTTGCTTTGTACTTCATAATATACAATAAAAATCATGACTATTTCTTAAGCACTTGTGTTCTAAGGACTATTCTAAACATTTTACATGTATCTATCATTTAATTCTTACAACAACTTTGTAATACTATCAGACTTCTGAGATAAGAAAACAAAGAAATAGAGACTCAAGAAGGATTAAACACTGGGCTAGGGATATGGCTCCATGGTCAAGCACTTGCCTAGTATTCACGAGGTCCCAGTTTTGATGCCCAAAGCCAAGAAAAATTAGTGTTAAAACATCTCCTCACATCATACAACTCACAAGGCAAAGCCTATATTATATATTTTTAATATAAATTATATAATTGTATAAACATATAAATTATGATATAAAATTACATTTATAAGATATATAATTCATATTAATGTATAGATACATTAAACATAATGTTTATACATTATGTCAATGTATAATATATGTAATTATATATGATGTAAATATACATAAGATATATATAACTTATATTAATCTTAAATGATTGTTTAGCCTTAATAATTGATTTTTTAAATATTTAATTTTTAGTTATAGGTGGACACAATATCTTTATTTTATTTTTATGTGGTGCTAAGGATCGAACCCAGTGCCTCATACATGGTAGGCGAGCAATCTACCTCTAAGCTACAACCCCAGCCCTAATAATTGATTTTTATTTTGGCAAAATACACACAGCATAAAGTTTATTATTTTAATTAAGCATACAGTCCAGGGCATTAAGTACATTCACAATGTTATACAGCCATCACCGCTATCCACCTGCAGTACTTTTTCATCTTTCTAAATGGAAGCTCTGTACCAATTAAATGATAACCCATTTCCTCCTTCATTCCAATCCCTAGTAACCACAATCTTACTTTGCATCTCCATTAATTTGATCACTGAGTCCCTCAAATAAACAGAATCAGTATTTGTCACTTTGTGACTAGTTTCATTTAACATGATGTCTTCTTTATTAACTAATTAACTTCCAATGATGAATTTTATTGAATAAAATACTTGAGCAAATGATACCAAATTCAAAAGGCAAAGAAAGACATGGAGTAAAAGGCAAGTTCTCTTCCCACCTGTCTCCAGACACCCTGGGGCAACCACTCTTGCTAGCATTCTTCCAAAGATGTTCCATGCACACAGTTATGACCCTACATATATTTCTTACACAAGAAATTATAGCATATTATAAACACCCATCTGTTTCCTATTTATCTACACACGTTGGAGACAATGCCTGTCAATGTACACAGAATTGAGTCTCAGTGAATTATTTTTATTGAAAAATATAATATAAAACAACAGCAAAAGAAGTAGAAGGCAAGAAATAATTAAAATCAGAGCTGAAATTAATGAAATCGAAACAAAAGAAACAATTGAAAAAATTGACAAAACTAAAAGTTGGTTCTTTGAAAAAATAAATAAGATCGACAGACCCTTAGCCATGCTAATGAAGAGAAGAAGAGAGAGAACTCAAATTACTAACATACGGGATGAAAAAGGCAATATCACAACAGACACTTCAGAAATACAGAAGATAATCAAAAACTATTTTGAATCCTTATACTCCAATAAATTAGAAGATAGTGAAGGCATCAATAAATTTCTTAAGTCATATGATCTACCCAGATTGAGTCAGGAGGATATAGACAACCTAAACAGACCAATATCAATTGAGGAAATAGAAGAAGCCATCAAAAGACTACCAACTAAGAAAAGCCCAGGACCGGATGGGTATACAGCAGAGTTTTACAAAACCTTTAAAGAAGAACTAATACCAATACTTTTCAAGCTATTCCAGGAAATAGAAAAAGAGGGAGAACTTCGAAATTCATTCTACGAGGCCAACATCACCCTGATTCCTAAACCAGACAAAGACAATTCAAAGAAAGAAAACTACAGACCAATATCTCTAATGAATCTAGATGCAAAAATCCTCAATAAAATTCTGGCGAATCAGATACAAAAACATATCAAAAAAATTGTGCACCACGATCAAGTAGGATTCATCCCTGGGATGCAAGGCTGGTTCAATATACGGAAATCAATAAATGTTATTCACCACATCAACAGACTTAAAGATAAGAACCATATGATCATCTCGACAGACGCAGAGAAAGCATTCGACAAAGTACAGCATCCCTTTATGTTCAAAACTCTAGAAAAACTAGGGATAACAGGAACATACCTCAATATTGTAAAAGCTATCTATGCTAAGCCTCAGGCTAGCATCATTCTGAATGGAGAAAAATTGAAGGCATTCCCTCTAAAATCTGGAACAAGACAGGGATGCCCTCTCTCACCACTTCTGTTCAACATAGTTCTCGAAACACTGGCCAGAGCAATTAGACAGACGAAAGAAATTAAAGGCATCAAAATAGGAAAAGAAGAACTTAAATTATCACTATTTTCAGGTGACATGATTCTATACCTAGCAGACCCAAAAGGGTCTACAAAGAAACTATTAGAGCTAATAAACGAATTCAGCAAAGTGGCAGGATATAAAATCAGCACGCATAAATCAAAGGCATTCCTGTATATCAGCGACAAATCCTCTGAAATGGAAATGAGGACAACCACTCCATTCACAATATCTTCAAAAAAAATAAAATACTTGGGAATCAACCTAACAAAAGAGGTGAAAGACTTATACAATGAAAACTACAGAACCCTAAAGAGAGAAATAGAAGAAGATCTTAGAAGATGGAAAAATATACCCTGTTCATGGATAGGCAGAACTAACATCATCAAAATGGCGATATTACCAAAAGTTCTCTATAGGTTTAATGCAACGCCAATCAAAATCCCAACAGCATTTCTTGTAGAAATAGAGAAAGCAATCATGAAATTCATATGGAAAAATAAAAGACCCAGAATAGCAAAAACAACTCTAAGCAGGAAGTGTGAATCAGGCGGTATAGAGCAATACTACAACTATACTACAGAGCAATAGTAACAAAAACAGCATGGTACTGGTACCAAAACAGGCGGGTGGACCAATGGTACAGAATAGAGGACACAGAAACCAATCCACAATATTACAACTATCTTATATTTGATAAAGGGGCTAAAAGCATGCAATGGAGGAAGGATAGCATCTTCAACAAATGGTGCTGGGAAAACTGGAAATCCATATGCAACAAAATGAAACTCAATCCCTTTCTCTTGCCATGCACAAAAGTTAATTCAAAATGGATCAAGGAGCTTGATATCAAATCAGAGACTCTGCGTCTGATAGAAGAAAAAGTTGGCTATGATCTACATACTGTGGGGTCGGGCTCCAAATTCCTCAATAGGACACCCATAGCACAAGAGTTAATAACTAGAATCAACAAATGGGACTTACTCAAACTAAAAAGTTTTTTCTCAGCAAAAGAAACAATAAGAGAGGTAAATAGGGAGCCTACATCCTGGGAACAAATCTTTACTCCTCACACTTCAGATAGAGCCCTAATATCCAGAGTATACAAAGAACTCAAAAAATTAAACAATAAGAAAACAAATAACCCAATCAACAAATGGGCCAAGGACCTGAACAGACACTTCTCAGAGGAGGACATACAATCAATCAACAAGTACATGAAAAAATGCTCACCATCTCTAGCTGTCAGAGAAATGCAAATCAAAACCACCCTAAGATACCATCTCACTCCAGTAAGATTGGCAGCCATTATGAAGTCAAACAACAACAAGTGCTGGCGAGGATGTGGGAAAAAGGGTACACTTGTACACTGCTGGTGGGACTGCAAATTGGTGCGGCCAATTTGGAAAGCAGTATGGAGATTTCTTGGAAAGCTGGGAATGGAACCACCATTTGACCCAGCTATTCCCCTTCTCGGTCTATTCCCCAAAGACCTAAAAAGAGCGTACTACAGGGACACTGCTACATCTATGTTCATAGCAGCACAATTCACAATAGCAAGGCTGTGGAACCAACCTAGATGCCCTTCAATAGACGAATGGATAAAAAAAATGTGGCATTTATACACAATGGAGTATTACTCTGCATTAAAAAATGACAAAATCATAGACTTTGCAGGGAAATGGATGGCATTAGAGCAGATTATGCTAAGTGAAGCTATCCAATCCCTAAAAAACAAATGCCAAATATCTTCTTTGATATAAGGAGAGTAACTAAGAACAGAGTAGGGACGAAGAGCATGAGAAGAAGATTAACATTAAACAGGGATGAGAGGTGGGAGGGAAAGGGAGAGAGAAGGGAACTTGCATGGAAATGGAAGGAGACCCTCAGGGTTATACAAAATTACATACAAGAGGAAGTGAGGGGAAAGGGAAAAAAAAACAAGGGGGAGAAATGAATTACAGTAGATGGGACAGAGAGAGAAGAGGGGAGGGGAGGGGAGGGGAGGGAGGATAGTAGAGAATAGGAAAGGCAGCAGAATACAACAGACACCAGTATGGCAATATGTAAATCAATGGATGTGTAACCGATGTGATTCTGCAATCTGTATACGGGGTAAAAATGGGAGTTCATAACCCACTTGAATCAAAGTGTGAAATATGATATATCAAGAACTATGTAGTGTTTTGAACAACCAACAATAAAAATTAAAAAAAAATAATATACATATGGAAATATGCAATGTAAATACAATACACTTATACTATAAGTGTATAGCTGGATAAAGCCTCACAAACTGAAAACACCTGTATAACCGATTTTAAAAAAACAAAAAACAAAAAACAACAAACATTATCAGCATTACCAGTTTCCCCAAAGTGCTTCTCATGTTCCTCTCCAGGTACCATTTGCCCCTTCAACAAGGACAATTACTCTTCTGACTTCTTAACAGACTAGATCAGTTATTCCTGCTTATGTAGTTTTTATCAAAATAATCATGCTGCCTACAGTCATGTGTCTGGTACATTTTGCAGGTCACAGAATCTTAGTTGACACTTTGAATTGGTAAAGGCCCTTGCTGCTGTGGATGAGCTCAACTGCACTGGCTTGTAGTCTCACAGTCTTGAATTTCTTTAAATGGCTTTGCAAATGCCTTAAAGTGTCTACATATAGCCAAAATTCACCCTCAGATGTATTCAGTGATGAAGACCAGCAGTCCTGTGTTGAGATTTGTATAAAAAGTTTTGTCAGAGTGAGGAGGGGGAAAGGAGCGGCAGCCTTCCTTTCTTATCAGCATCTTTGCAGCCAAGACTCAATAAAGAATGCTTTTTGAGACCTCATCCACTCAGCCAACAACTTATGTCTCAAATTCCCCAAACATGAGGAATCATGACAAAGCATTCCCCTTGCAAATGTTAGAGTTAAAACTTCCAAATAAAAAGCAAAGCAACTTTAACTATAATCAGCAAAGGGCCTTAGAAAAGAGATGTGGCTAATATATTCCGTCTGTTTGCTTTCATGGGCCCTAAGATTCAGGGCCAAATAGCAGTTTGGGAAAGCAGTCAAAACACATGTGGCAGGAACAAGGTACCAACAAGAGGATTGGGATACACAGCCCAGCTTGGGTTTTCCACTTAAGAATTTGAAATTCCAAACCTTTATGTTAATCCTTGCCTCACCCCATGCTTTTTGTGTGGCAAAGACAGGAGCATCTATTTCTAGAGATGAGCTGTTATGCAGAAGATCCAATCTGTACATTCACTTGGGGGCCAATCATTGCTGCTCCAATTGGCTCAGCAGGCAGCATGCAGGGCTGCATTCTTGTGGTTTGCCCTTCCAGAAAGGCCTTTCCCAAGCACAACATGTGGCCTGCACTGGGTCCAGCAGAAGAGGGGGAGGCAAAAGATGTTCCCTGTCTTACCAGAATAATACTGTTCTTCTTGCTTGGGCCTATAGTATTCCTATTCCCCACATGAGGAAAGCCTTCTCTTGAAGATCTTGTCACATAGACCCCAAAGACCTCTTCTCTATTTACATACCAACCTGTAACAAATAATTACAGTGGCCTCCAGACATCTCTTCAAATGGGTCATGATCTCATTCAGTTATTGCAGCAGGAAAAAAAAAATCATCCCGTCTTTCATTTAGGATATGAAAGGAGAGAAAAGAAAGAATAAGTATAGAATGAAAAGAACAGTAGAGAGTTTGGGGGGCAAGTTGAAAGTATACCTCATCCAAGCCCAGAAAGAATTTTCCATATGTAGTTGATTTATGATTCTCTTTGATAAGCAGTAGAGTACTGCATAAGGAATGTTAGCTTTTAGTGACTTTTCAATCTAGTATCTATTGAAAGGTGTTTTATACCCACTGCAGGCAAGAGGAAAGGGTGTAGGCGGATACCACATACTTTCACAGAAAGTTAGGGATAGAGAGAATTTGCCAAGATCAGAGTCAGCTCTCAGTCCATGTCAACAGGGGCTACTGTCTCTGGCCCAGGAACCTGTGAAGGATACTCCTGGATATCTTCCTACCCTTTTGTTCAGTTGTACTGCATGCAATTATATCACATTTCCTCCTAGAAACTTCTCCAAAAGGAGAACAGAGAAATACCCACAGAGAAGGCTTTCACAGAGGCACACATGCTCAGTTGCTGAAACTTGAGAATCATAAAGAAATATTAGCCCCAGATGATTGAATAGAAAATAAACAAACATCAGGTGACTGAGTAAACACACAGGAAATATGACCTAGCTACCCTGGGAAGGCTAGATTTTTTGGATTAGTCTTTATAAGGGAGGAGGTTCTTCCTGAACCTCTTCTGGGGGTTTGAACCTAAATCGCAGTCAAAGTTTGTCTGCACTGGAGGAACAGTACAGAATGCAAACACTGAGGATTTCTAGAGCTGACAGTGTTGGAGAATCAGCCTTTTATGAACAGAAGTTCCAAGAGTCAACAGTAGCTGGCAGCAGATAACCTCTCCAGGCTCTGGGATAGCAGGTTCCTTCACAGCTAGTCCACAAGGCATTCTAGAGGCTGGGTCTTTTGCTTTTCAGATGAGGAAACCTAAGTCCAGAAAGGGCAAAAGGCTTGTCTTAGGTCAAACAGCTGGTTAATGAGGGCAGAACTGGGAGTAGAGTCAACGTCAGCTGAATTCCATTCCCACTCCTTCAACAGTGTATAATCCAGGATCAAATAATTGGGTGTGGTGGAGAGAAAAGAGAAAAAGTTATGGATTTTAAGTCAGTAATAATCTTGTCATCAGGTCATTTGCCAGCTAAACCTGCTAATATCCTAAATGTGAGAGGCCATATCTATTGTACAATGATGTGACTGGTACCGTTCATTTGTGGCAGATGTTTTAAGTTTAGCATTTTAGTAATACAAACATACCACTTATATATAAAGAATACATTATGTGTATTTACAGATTTTCACAATATATTTTTCACTTAAAGACACACTTGGAACATTTTGCCAAGGGGGGAAAAACTTTAATTGCAATATGGACAAAATGATGACAAATTAATTTGACTTGTACACAAAATGCAAAATTGCTTAGGTCACCCCACGCCCACGATTTTAGTGTTCATTTTAGTAGTTGTAGATGTATAGCATACCTTTATTTTATTTGCTTATTTTTATGTGGTGCTAAGGATTGAACCCAGTGCCTCACACATGCTAGGCAGGTGCTCTGCGTTCATTAGTTTTTAAAGGGAGACTTGAGTCACAATAAAGGCAGTGCAAAAGGAGAAGAGGGCTGTCCATTCAATCAGCACTATATTTGCCCTCGAGATGAGGAAAAATTTGCTCAACTGTGGGGTCTACAGACTGGGGAAGGGAAAAAGGACTGGCCCAGAAAAAGCAAAGGTGAGATAGTATATTTTAGACGCTTACTTTTGAGGCTCTTTCAAGGGGTTAAAAGAAACTAGAACACTAGGGTGAAGGAGAATACAGGTTGTTGTTTTTTTTTTTTTTCTCCTCATTGTTTCCTACTGTAGGTTAGAACTTCAACAATTTATTTTTTAAAATTTATTATTTATTTAGTTTTTAACAATTTAGAATAATGAAAGAGACTTCCTGTTTTCTATTCAAGATGAATGACATATAGTCATAGGCAGCTGGGTCTAGAAGGATCTCACAAGTCACCTAGTCTAGCATCTTTATTTTCCAGATCAGCAAACAGAAGCCCAGAGAGATCCAGTAACTTGATTAAGGTTAACACAAGTTCTCAAAGCGTGTTTTGCCTACTTCTAGTGTGTGTACAATGGGGGCAGAGAGCATTCCAAACAGGTCGGTGATTCTTTCCAAGTGCAAGTCAGACAAAAGTGTATGCAGAGTATTTCCCTGCCAGATCTCAATGATCTATATGAATGAACTTGAAAATGAAGACTTAAAAATGTTACAATTATAATTATCTAGTCCTGCAAAAGTGTTTATTCAGAGTAGTTAACAGGTGTGAGCCTTTTGGAGATAGGTCTTCCATCCTCCCCAAGGTGCTGGGGAGGCTAGACCACTACAGGCAATGTGTGGAGCAGGATGATCACAGAGTCAGATATTGAAAGGCAATAGTACTGCACCTGGCAAATGTCACCAATTTGCCATGTAACGTGATTTTGGTGACTTGGTACCCCCATTGTTTAGAGTGGACAACCTTTCAGTTACCTTGGCAGTTGAGAATCTGGGATCATCTTTTCTGGGATCATCCAGTCTGATGACAACTGTTCACATAATCAAGTCTGATCAGAACTGAAGATCTTTGGCATCCCCACAGTGCTTCAAGCCTCAAGGCTCAAACTGTAGCACAACCTACATGGAATTTTTTCTCTGTTCAGGCCAGAGCACATTTCTGAGCATTTTTAGATAATTTGATGAAGGAACCCCAATCCTTGCTGCATAATTGGGACTGACACCACCACTTACCATTTATTGAGCACAGAATGCTCAAGACCCCCATTATCTTGTTTCTATTCTCAACAACAGTGACACACAAGAGGGGTTATTGTTCTGTTTCAGAGCTGAGGAAAGCAAAGGTCACTCACAATACTGTAACTTTCCCAAGGTCACACAGGTAATAACTGGCAGAACTGGATTAAACCCTTTAATATTCAACTCTAATACCCCTGTCTTCTCAATTAGGGCTCAGGCACACTCAGCTAGGATAAGGGGCACCCACACACCTATGTTTTAGATTTTAAGTTATTGTCAAGAATTGTCTTAATTCCAATCTCTGTTGGGAGGCTGGGTTTCTGAAACTTCATGTTTGTCATGCATACATGACTTTCTCCAATTTCTCAGCAGATTTCCACCAAATAAAACCATATGCACTACCATAGCAACACTGCAACACAAATATGGTGTAATCTTTGTCCACTGCAGTCCACAGCTTGAAAGGTTTGTTGGTTTTTCTTGTTGTTGTTTGTTTTACTTTTTTAATTAAATTATTTATTTATTCTAATTTGCTACACATGATGACAGAATGCAATTTAGGAATGATGGTGTTTGTTTTAAATAAAAAGAAACTACATCTGTATACATTTGAATGGAATCCCATGGCAACACGTAGACAAACTTGAGTTCTTTTCCTTTAAGTCTTTTTTTCTCTCTTTAAAATGCAATAGTTTTAGAAGTCGCAAACTGAGTTGCAATGCTTGTGATTAAGCTGGGCCCCTATGCAGTGACCCACAAGCTGCAGCTCCGCGTGGGCCTCCTGAGAGACAATGGCTGCTGCCCCAAGTGCTAGCTAGCGTGGAACGCCAGGCCTGGGAGCTTTAAGCCCTGGCACTTGACCACGCCAACACCCTGGGGCCATGCCGTTGGCCTTGTGGAACCTGAAAGTGTTCTGGGATGAAGACAGGTTAGGTCCCCACAGGAGGTCAGGTCCCCACAGGAGGCCTGGCTTGACAGGTCAGTAGGACTGCAGGTAGCTGTGCGGGGTTGGGATTGCCCCTCCTGGCCCAGTAACTCCTGCCCGAGGATGTGGCAATGTTCATCCTTGCCATCAATGAGCGCTCCTTCTGTATGTCCCATTTTATTCTCTCCAAAGTTGTAATGCTGTCAGTCACCTTTTACAAATGAAAACCTGTCGCTTCAGGAAATTTAGCAACTTGCCCAAGACTACAGGCTAAGAAGAGTGAATTTGAATCTAGGATTTTTTGGGGCTTTGCTTTATTCTACTCTACAGCATTCCCCTCTCCCAGGGCACTGTGGAATTCATCTGCACCCAGGATCACTTATCTGAACCTCTGTTAGGTTTCCTTCCCAAGTAGTCTCTGCGTGCAGCTTCAGGGAATAGGCAGGACTTGGGGAGGCATCCACTGCCCCGAATAATGCAGGAAAGGCAGTGGTGTCTGTCTGTAGACCCTGATTCTCCCTCCTCTCCCAGCCTCAGCTTTTTTTTAGGCTTCATATGCTTTGACAAATGGAGACAAAATGAAATGAAGAAACTCTTAAGCTACACTAAGTTTTGGGATCCTTCGGTGATTTGCTCTTGATACTATAGCCTACGGGTCAGCTCTCACTAGATGAAGGGGAGGAGGAATTTCAGAGTAAATGTGTTTTCCACTTTCCACAGTCCTTAACCCAGTGAAACTTATCACCAGAAATGGTCTTTGGCTGCTTCCTCACTGAATTTCTGCTGAGCTATCCAGTGGCCTCTGGGGAAAGGGGTGGGAGGCTAAAGGACAGCCAATAGTGATAACAAGAAAACTTACCATTTCTGGGGTCCTCATTAGGGGCTGGGTACACTGAGAAGCTCCCAGTCCCCTCACAAACTCAGAAGGTCAATAAAGTTATTGTTCTCACTTAACACAACAGAGACCAAAAGCTTTAAGAGGTCACCTATCCTGTCCAAGATTTTACAGTGGCAGAGCTAGGATTCTACCCAGAGTTTCTAACCCCAAAGCCTATACAGGAATGATTTCCCCAGAGAAAGGGGTAGGGGCTGCCCAATGGATAAACACAATTAAGATAGTATCAGGAGAGACCACATGTTCTTCAGACTCTCAGGCAGACTCTATCCAGCTTTAGGATAAGGAATGTGAGAAGAATGGAAATACCCTTCCCCCTTCCTTGTTCAAACTCAAAGGGGGAATCCAAGGTTCAGTCAGGAAGGTTCTTTGTTTAATCAATTGTTTTTTGTTTTCAGAACCAAAGTGGAAATGACCCAGTGAGGAAGGAACATGAGCACAGCCTGCCCTGGTCACACAATTAAAATACATAAGCTGGCCAAAGGTACATCACTCCTCCACCCATCCCTTCAGAGAGAAGCGCCCTATTTGACCTGGAAGTCTATTAAAGCATTCCACTGGGGAAGTCCCTGCCCTTCTGAAGGGACACTGTGAGAAACCTTGTTCCTTAGGATGCAGTCACACAAAGGGTTTTGTGCAAATACCAACCCATTATTCTATAAATGCAAAGAAGCATTAGGGATGGTATGTGAACAAAAGTTGGATAGAGAATGCCTGCCCAGATGGTGTCTTGGCCAGGTTGCAATTTGAATGATCTAATGTTTTCTGGCTCCCTCTTGCTTTGCTTTTCCAACTTGGTCTGAATATTTGCATTACTGTATTATTTTCCCTGTACAACTGTCGTTGTCTGTACACAATTAGGTCATTTTCATTTTTGGGTGAGGAGACACTTCAGAAGTGAGATGAGCTACAGCTGGTAGTGCATTCTCCTTTGGGATGTGCATTTAGATCCCCTTCCTGTTGGTCCCTAAGACTCTACTTGAAAATAGGATCTAGGGCTGGGGTTGTGGCTCAGCGGTAGCGCGCTCGCCTAGTACATGTGCGGCCCTGGGTTAAATCCTCAGCACCACATACAAATAAATAAAAATAAACATATAAAAAAGAAAATAGGATCTAAAAGTTCCTAATTTATCTAACAAAATGGAAAGAACCATAACATCTCATTGTAGGTAAGCACGTTTTTGTTTCTGTTAAGTTTTGGGTATATTCAATGCTCTAATTGTTCCTTGAACCAAATCTAACCCCATATTGGTATGCTCCAGACAAAAGTCAATTTTCTAATGGTCTTTGCCTTTTTGGTCCATGAAGTTTTGCTGAAGCAGACCCTAAGCAATGTAGAAGGAAAAGGAAGTTATGGAGAGGAGGAAAAGCAAGCTTCCCCCAGGGGTGAGCCAAGAAATACATGAAGCCTCAAATCCACATTCACAAACTACCTGAAATTCCTCACTGATGTAAAATTTCACCCAAACACCTGCTTTCTCAGAGCTCTACAGTTGGAGCCTTCTCTGGTTCTTTCTCATCTCACTGACCAAGATCTCGCAATCATCTAGAAATTGTGGCATTTTGGGCATTTCCAAGGCTAAAGTTTACTTTGTGCTTCAGCAAAACTTCCATGGACTGAGAAGCCATAGAAAACTGGGAAACTATGCTTTTGTGTGCAGCATAACAATATGGACTGAATAAATGGAAAGGACAAGCTCCAATTTAAGTCACTAGAGAAACCTTCCCCCCACCTGCTTGACTCTTAAAATGCTGCTCAATGAATGTGTTTTGAAAGGGTAGGACCATCTCTCTTGCTAGGCCTTTTCATTGCTTCCTGCTTGCTTCCTCTTATGGTAACTTAAGTCTGGGATTTAAGGTATTGACTTTGTTTCCCCCTTTTTTTTTTAAAAAAAAAAATTATCCAAATCATTCATTCATCATTTATTCAAAAGATATTGAACACCTCCATGTATCAAACATGTACACGTTGAAGTTATAATAAGTGAAAAGGGAACATCTGTTCTCGGGGAGTCTCAGTCTAATAGGGAACACTGAGGATAAAGTGTGATGGACATCATGTGAGAAGAAACCCATGTCCAAGCACTGTGATGGCTGAATAATGAGGCAGTTAACACTCAGAGAAATGAATACATGGCCAAGTTCTCTCAGATGGCTGATGATAGGGTTGGAACTAAAGATATTGTCAGAAACTCCTTCTACCACATCCTTTCTAAGTCTTCCCAGGGCCCCACAGTTGGAGTCTTCTGATTCTTCCTCACCCAGTTGTAATAGTTCATACTGACCCTTTTCTCAGCACTGATCAATTTTACTGATCTACCTCAGTAGAATTCATATTTATCACTTAAGTCAAACATTTGCATTATCTCCTTCTAAGGACTAACATATTGACACATTGAGTTGATAGGAAAAAAAGTGCTTTGAGAGCTATATTTAATACAAACTTAAGTACCACAGCCATCATCTAAATATTAGTCCAATAAATAATTCAGTCAAGAGATCAATCACTAATACAAACTAGATTCTGTGTGGGTTGAGCTCTGTCTTCATGTAGCATGTATTCATCCCTATGGAATTTATGGGTAAGTTGGTGGTGTAAGATTAAAGAGAAAAGAAAGTTGGCATTTATTGAGCGCCTACCATATGGTAGACACTACTGTCTGCTTTTCCTCACAGTATCTCACAACAATAATTTTTGTAACAATCTAGGAGGAAGTCTTCGGTTTTTTCAGTGTATGGGCAGAATGTCTTCCCCCATCCTGCCTGTTCAAGTATATTATAAGAGAATAATTAAAAAGCCAGGTGCAATGTTACACACCTGTAATCCCAGTAACTTGGGAGGTTGAGGCAGGAGGACAAGAAGTTTGAGGCCAACCTCAGCAACTTAGTGAGGCCCTAATTAACTCATTGAGACTCTCTCAAAATAAAAAATATAAAAAGGGATGGGGATATAGCTCAATGGTAAAGCATCCCTGAGTTAAATTCCTCGTACCAAAAAAGAGAAGAGCTAAAAAACCTTAGATCAGGGCTTGAACTGCTTGACTTTATATCCAGATATTGCCAATTACTTTTTTAGATGACCCTGGGAAAATTGTTCAAATTTTCTATGACTTAATTATAAAATCAGGATGATAAGAGGAATACCAATTGTATGCTTTATTCAAAGTACATGTGATGTACTTAACACAGTGGCTATGAAGTACTACAGTGGCTGGTCCAGAGTAAGCACTAGATAAAAGTACTCAGTATATATCCCTACCTGCAATGAAGGAAAATAAGAAACCTTTTATGTTTTATTCTGGTCTCATAAGATGTTAAAATCACAGAACTCCCTTCACATAGGTTTAGGGAACTTGGAAGAAGCAGATCTCTGGAAAGACAGTCACTCAGGACTCAGGAGTCTAACAAAGTACCACAAAATGTGAGATTACAATCTTAAGTTACAAACTATACTAGGAAACAAGCTACCATGAAGAAGAACCAGCAGAAACCACAATGAAAAGAATTAGACCTTATACATAATAGTTAAAAAATAATAAATTAAATCCCAAAAGACCAAGCAAAATTGAGGAGCCAAATAGTACTCACATAAAATATAAAACAATAATTACATATTAAGGATATATATACTTATTAAACTTAAAAACAGTGAATGAGGAAAAGTAGAGATAAATGAATAGAGAATTAGAAAACTGGAAGATAAAATTTGAATAAATTTTTTTTAGAATACAGAAAGAAACAAGGGCTGTGGGGGCAATTAAATGAGAAATGAGATATTGCAGAAGTCAGAAAATTAAAAAAAAAGAAAAAAAGAAAAAGAAAGAAAATAAAAACCCAGAATGTAGAAAAGGCAATGTTTATAGAAAAAAGTCGAACTATTTTCAGAATTAAAGGCAAGAAGCTGATCTTGTTTAATCTTCAAATCTAGAGCATCTGGAAGTGCCTGGTATATAGTAGATCCCCTCAAATGTTTTTTGAGTTGGACTGACCCAGGTGCTGTCATTTGCTCATCTTTTATTTCTAACATTTATTTAATTTTAAGAAATATGCACAGAGATCCAGTGATGAACAAGACAAATTCCTTGTCTTCACGGAGCTTCAGTATTAAATGAAAATGACAAATAATAAACAAGTGAACAAATTAATACTTGACTTACTTTTATATTATAAGAAGTTCTTACAAAGAAGAAAATATAATGGCTAATTATACAGATTGGCAATAGGCTTTCAATTAAGAAGTGAAAAATTCCAAGTGAAGATCTACAAAGTACAAAGGCCCTAGGTCAGAAATTACTTAGCATTTTTCAGGAAGAGCAAAAGGGGCCAGTGGGTCTGGAGCTCAATGAGTGACATGGAGAGTGATATGAGATGAGGTCTGAGAGGTGGGCAAGAGGCTTTTTTTTTTTTTTTTTGAAAGCATTAGAAGGTCAATGGAGGGTTTTAGGAAGCAACAGATGTGCTCTGTCACCTTGGCTACTTGTTAGTAAGATCGTAGTGGGAGCAAGAATGGAATCAGGGAGACTGGTGATTTCAACTGTCCAGGCAAGACATAACAGCAGTCTGATCCAGGATGACAGTCTTAAGTGTAGAGGTAAGTAAATGACTTTATATTTTGAAAGTAGAAACAAGGTATTTGAAGTAGATATAAAAGGTGAAGGAAAGGGAAGGATCAAGGTTTATTCGTAGGTTTTTTTTTTTTTTTTTTTTTTTTTTTGGATTCAGCAACTGGGTAAAGAGAGAAGAGTCAAAAGAGTAACACTTGGGTGGGACATGTTGCAAGTGTTCTGTTTTGGGCATGTTAAACTTGAGATATCTTTCAGTAGACAGTTATATATAAAAATGTGGAGGACCTAAAGAAAATGAGTTTCAAAGTCAAGGACTGCTCATATTTTGGGGCTTGAGTTTCCTTCAAGATCTACATATAGTGTAGGCTTGGACAGATATGTGCATAGGGAACTATTTCTAGCTATAGACTCTGTGTGAAAAAGGTCAGTAGTTCCTGAGTTCAGGAGGCTCTAGTTTGGCCCCCTGACCAATCCAGAAGTGCAACATGGGTTCTTCCAGGTCTATCTAACCTTGATATTTTTGGAGGCTCCTGTAGTTTTAAGACAATGTGCTTCCTGAGGGATGCCAAAAGACTTAGTATAGAAAGTGACCTGGTGACAAACTCTTGTGTGTGGAAGGGTGGAGAAGTCATCATGAAAGCTGGCTCCCACCCACTCCCACCCACCAGCTGAGAGCATTCTATCCAAGAGATCCAAGGGAGTAGAGCAAGAATATGACACATCAGGAGGTATAAAGAAAAAGGAGATCCCAGCATGAGGTAATGACTGAAAAATGCCATAGCCCATTACATAAGCGAAAGTGAAACCTGAGGAACAAATAAACAAAGGGTGTTAAATTGATATAAAAATACAAGAAGCTCACTCTGTGGTTGCTGACATACATCACTGTGGAAACAAAATCATGTCCAAAATGACTATGGTTAAACTTGGAACCACATGACAGGAGCATTAGGAAGTTCCAAAAGAATTGAGAATAATTTGAACAAACTAGCGGATCTTTTCAGGCTTGCTTATGCTTTTGAGAGAAGGGACAATAATTCACAGGGGACCAAGAAACTCAAGATAGTCTCTTTCCTTCAAAGAAAGAAACAACAGACTTAAAAAGCACTGATAAGTTATTTGACATCTGATATTAGTCAAAATCAACTCTCTGGGTGCCTAGCATGTGCAAGACCCTGGGTGATCAAACAGGATCCCCAGCACTCAAGAGAAACAAAGAAAAAGATTCAGCTCTCAAGTCTATTACACTATATGGTAGGATAGTTTTCATCTATCTTTCTATTAAGCTGTATATCCACTAAGAAACTTTAATCCTATGTCCACTTTGCACTGGCCACTAGGAAACTCAGAACGAAACTGTGGCCTACTCTTAATTTATTAAGTACATAAAACTTTGGGTAGCATGCAGCTTGTGTTTAACATCACTGTTGGCTTAATCTTCATTTATATACCCTTATTTTTCTTTCATTCCCATTGGAAAAAGTATCATATTTGACATACCATGTATTTTGGATTAAGGTAGAGTACAAACAAACATTCTGACCAAGCAAGGCACCTCGTGGGTGTTGATATTTTAATGAACCAAAGAAGTTTTAATTACTGTCTGTTGACACCCATGTCAGAAAGAATGGAATCTTGCTTTAGCCTTGATAGGATGGTAAATTAAATGTTCATGAACAAAAGGAGGAGGTATTCAATGCAGATGGGAGAGCCAATAAAAACAATCAAATGTGCAATTCCAGCTCCTGTGGGGAATGATTTCCATGAGAGCCAGGAGAAGCTTTAAGAAGGAGCTCCTTGCCTTGGTGGGTTATTGCTCACAGAAACTCAGTCACATCCTGGGCATAGATGGTGCCTTCACCTTTGATCTATAGCACAGAAAGAGAGGTAGTGGTAGGGCAGGTTGGGAAAGATAAAGAACCAAGAAACATTGAATTTTGATAGGAACTTCCAAATTGACCAATTACTGTCCTACATATTATGAAAGAGTGTTTAAATTTTCTTTTTTGGGGGTTGTAGACAGACACAATACCTTTATTTAATTGTTTTTATGTGGTGCTGAGGATCAAACCTAGCACCTCACACATGCAAGGCAAATGTTCTACCAACTGAGCTACAACCCCAGCCCTGAGTGTCTTTTTGTTCATATTCTCACCAGTAATGGATATTGTCAGTTTTTTAACTTTGGCAGAACTGAAAGTATAGTACTCAATTTATATTTACTTGGGTGGTAGTAAGACTGATCCTCATTTTCAGTCTTACCTTTTACTTTAGATCCACTGAAGACAGAACTAAAAATATAGTTTTGAATTATTTCTTTTAGATTCTAATAACCAATCCAAACAAGTGATATTTTGATCCTATGAAGATTCATGTTTGAATGTTACACACTTCCATGTTAGGAAAGTCAGTCATAAATTGAACCAAATTATATCTGATATTTATTCTGGGGTTCATATAATAGCTTTGGTTCAAAGTACTGAAAGATATCAGAACTGTTATTCTGATAGTTTCTTTTCTGTTTTTTTTTTTTTTTTTTTGGTACCAGCATTGAATCCAGGGGTGCTTAACCACTGAGCCACATCCTCAGCCCTTTTTTATATTTTACTTAGAGACAGGGGCTCTCTACATTGCTGAGGCTGGCTTTGAACTTGCAATCCTGTCTCAGCTTCCAAGTGACCTCGCCCAGCCTGATAATTTCTTACACAAACTTTATCATACTAATAGTTAACAGTAAAAGAAGTAACTCTAACTAAATTATGGAAAGAGCAATTTATTAGAAGATGATTAGAGCCCACTATTGGGGTAATTAATGGATGACTAAGGCACCAGGAATCACTATGGTGGTCTCGTAGCAGGTACTGTATGCCTGCTAGGCCACTTCTATTCAACACTTTTTAATTTTCTTGGTCTCTGTGCTCAAGAGTCTAATTCTAGGAAGAAAATACCTCATTAGAATAAGGTGGGCTTCAAGGTAAGTTTGGCTCTTAATTATAGTTCCAAAAGACTGACTCCAAGAGGAAAGATATCCTCCTTCAAAAGGAAATTGGGTATTATTAGGAAGTGAAATGGAAGCTGGTCAACCAAAACCAAAACAAACAAAATTACCTCCTACACTAAACTTTCCAATTACCTTTTTTCTTTTCACCTTGTAAACCTAGAAGTTCCCACAGTCACCAGTGACAATCTGATGACAGGTAGCATGCTGCATGGGAGCCTGTAATTCTTTTTTTTTTTTTTTTAATTTCTTACATACATGACAATAGTGGAATGCATTACATTCATAATTATCCATTCACAGCACAATTTTTCATAACTTTGTATATAAAGTATGTTCATGCCAAATTATGCCATTATACATGAGCTCTCTTATTTTTTTTTGCATTACAATTCTTAATACACCTTTATATCACAATTTATCATCTGTTTGTATATAAGGTATGTTGACACCAAATTCACATCTTCATACATGTATTTTGTATAATGATGACCGTCTCCTTCCACCATCCTTGCTATTGCCCTTCTTCCTCCCTTTCCCTCCCACCCCTATTCCCTATCTAGAGGTAATCTTCCTCCCATGCTCTCCCTCCCTACCCCACTTCGAGTCACCCCCTTATAACAGAGAAAACATTCGGCATTTGGTTTTTTGGGATTGGCTAACTTCACTTAGCATAATCTTGTCTTTTTTTAGTGCTGAGTAATATTCCATTGTGTATAAATGCCACATTTTTTTTTTCTTATCCATTCATCCACTTAAGGACATCTAGGTTGGCTCCACAGTTTAGCTATTGTGAATTGTGCTGCTATAAACATTGATATGGCTGTGTCCCTGTAGAATGCTGTTTTTAGGTCCTTTGGATATAGTCCGAGAAGAGGAATAGCTGGGTCAAATGGTGGTTCCATTTCCAGCTTTCCAAGGAATCTCCATACTGCTTTCCAAATTGGCTGCACTAATTTGCAGTCCCACCAGCAGTGTATGAGTGTACCTTTTTCCCTGCATCCTCGCCAACACTTGTTGTTGTCTTCATCATGGCTGCTATTCTTACTGGAGTGAGATGGTATCTTAGAATAGTTTTGATTTGTATTTCTCTGATTGCTAGAGATGATGAGCATTTTTTTTGTATATTTATTGATTGATTGTATATCTTCTTCTGAGAAGTGTCTGTTCAGGTCCTTGTCCCATTTATTGATTGGATTATTTGTTTTTTTTTGGGGGGGTGATTATTTTGTTGAGCTCTTTATATACCCTAGAGATTAGAGCTCTATCTGATGTGTGAGGGGTGGGAGCCTGTAATTCCAATAATGGAAACCATCCCATTTTTTAATGTTTTCTGCAATGCTTGCTTAAGTATGTTGCACTATGCCAGCCCTAGGATCAAAATATCTATGTATGAACAACAACTACCCTGAGAAGTTTTCATAATGACTTTCACTCATTCCCCATTCTATTATCCTTGAATGCACAGAAGTCCTGTGTATTCATTCATTCCTCCATGAGTCCATCCATCCACACAATCAACTATGGAGAGCAACCCTGTACTAGACATTGTTCTAGGTGCTGAGGGAACACCAGTGAAGTTGAAAGACAAGGTCTCTGCCCTGGTGAGATTAGGCTGGAAGGAATAAGTAGGGTATAGTTTGGATTTTAGATCTTATCTGAAAAGAACAGAAAGCTACTCAAAGGTTCTGGGCAGACAAGAAACATAATCAGATTAAATTTTATACACATTATTTAAACTGGTATATAAAGAATGGGTTTCAAGGGGATAAGAACAGAGGTCAAGAGACCAGCTTACAGGACCAATGGAATATCCAGTGTAGGGGTGAATGGAAATTTCGATCTGCTCTCTGAAGGTTCACTGAAATAGACTGACAATAAATATATTAAATAGGAGAAAAGGCAGACAAATTTGTTAATGTGCGAATGGAGAAAAATCACAGCACAGGGGAAAGTCACAGGAATGTGATTACCAACTAGTTCAACATTATTCAGAAATGTATGTATCTTCAACATGCCCATATCCTCAAACAAACTGTCCAGGTTCATCCCCCACTTTTGGTTCAAGAACTTAGTTTTCCAGGACCACTGGATCAAAGACTTCAAGGCTAAGGGTGCTGGGGTGGGAATAGTAGGATTCATTCTTAAAGACAGCCCATCTCTGACTGAATCCCTTCAACTCTGTTTAGGGATCCTCATGACAGATCTGAGAACCCTATTCCTGTCACAGTCTTCTCTGCTTCCACTTGCCCCTCTGCTGCCTCCTTTCCTTACCTATATCTAGGTTATCCAGTCACTGGACATGGAAAAAGACAGTGCATCTAGTGGATGTTCTGAGTCTTTGTTTCCATCTGAAGTACCCTTAAGTATCAGGAAGATAGCAGATGAGGAAGTAAATACACCAAAAGCACAATAGGCTATCCAGAACTCAGCCACTTTTGGATGACAGGTTACTTACAAATGTGTCAGGGATCAACCAAGCCTTGGAGGACTTAATATAGCAGGAGTGCTTTAGAAGATCAGGAATATAGAGAAAAGATCAGACAACAATTTGTAAATCAATGGATGTGTAACTGATGTGAATCTGCAATCTGTGTATGGGGTGAAGGTGGGAGTTCATAACCCACTAGAATCAAAGTGTGGAATATGATATGTCAAGAAATTTGTAATGTTTTGAACAACCCACAATAAAAAATTAAAAAAAAAAAAAAATAAAAAAAAAAAAAAAAAAAAAAGATCAGACAAGCTGCTAAAAACTACAGAGTTTTGGTAAATATATGCACAGTATAAAAAGTGTATTTGCAAAAATCTAGTTATCTCCTGTTTAGTCTTCCTATTAATCAAAAGAACTACTGAGCTTCATGGCCCAGTCTGTGATCCTAGCTCTGACTGCTGCTGCCCATGAAAGCCTTAATGAATTCCTCTCTGAGCCTCCAGACTTCCTTGGCTGGCAACTTGTTCCTCTTGGATCAGCTTTTGCCTGAGCTGAGCAGCCTGGCCCCCAGCTGTGCTGGGCCCTCTCTCCGGTAAGAGGAAACGCTTTCAGCTTAGTCCATTAACACAAACATTCAAAAGCAAACATTCAAAAGCCACAGATCATGTTCGCATAAATAAAATAGGATTGAGAAAAGCTTTGCCCCAAGAAACCAAAAGGGTGTTTAAAAAACTACACTTGCTTTCCAAGTAGGCAGGCAGCAAAGCCACAGCAATTCCAAAGTTCTGTGTGCTTAGGAGGAGCTGGGTGGCTGCAGCCACAGGCCTTTGAAGAGGAAATGCCATCCTTGGTACAGGCAGGCAGCCAGTCCTGAAAGCACCAGAAGCAGTGAAGGGGCAAGGGGAGCAAGTTGGGAAGTGAAAAGGGGGAGGAAGGGACCAAGCAGATAAATGAGGAGATTCTTCCCATCTAAGGTCTCCACCCTCAGACTAAAGAACAACTGGACAGAGCAATTCACTGTGCTCATGAGACAGCTGAGCTGGTGAGTCCTAGGTGGCGGGCACAGCCCAGAGTGACTAAGGCTGCAAGGAGGGGTGTGTGTCATCTTGAGGGGTGGAGAGGGGTGGTGGTGTCTGGGCTAAGAGATGCCTTTGCTTTGAAAGCTTCAGAGGAAATTAACTTTACAAGGTGCCTCCCTGTCTCCCAGAGTTATTAAAAGAAAAGGAGGGAGCAAAGAAGAAATGGAAAAATGGTAATACCTCAGGAAGGGCTGTGTGATCCCAACTGGAAGAAATGGAAGGCATACTGAGTGACGAATGTGCAATCTCTCCTAAGGGAGGAAGAACTCTGAAAGTGACCTTGTGCAAATGGAAAAACAAAAAAACAAAAACCAAACCCAACAACCATTACCGATGTGGCCAAGGAGAACACACACACAACCCTTTGAATTTCTAGAGATGAATGACTAAACAGTCAAAAAACCTCTAAGTAAAAGTGCCTGTCAGTACTTTCTCCATAAAATGACACTAAATGCCAAAATAATGACAGCAAATGGGAGAATTGGTGTAAATCATGGTATCATCAGAAGGTATATATTTGAGAGTCTTTAGAAGTCAAGATAGTGTGGGTCACAGATAAATATCTAGGTATTGATTAGTCTTTCATTGATGAAGGGAGCAGGGTGGGGGAACTAGATCTAAAAATTCTTAAAACCTTTAAACAAATCAAAAAAAAAAAAGAAAGAAAAAGGGGGAAGCCAACTAAAGCTACCTATTTCATGGGGTAAGAAGTCAGGTGTTTTCCTGCCTGTTAAAAATCTGGAATTTAATTTTAAAAATTCTCCTGCCTAACAATAATCCTCAGATCAGGTGAGGCCAACTCTGGCAAGCCCAGTCAGTGTTTGGAAGCATAGTCCTTGGAAACTTGTGCCTGCCCAGACACATGCACAAAGCAACTTCTTCACATTAAAAAAAATGTGTTCAGCTGAGATGGCACATCACAGTGGTTGGTTTACAATAAAAATGCATTTGCAGAAAAAACCAACTCATCTGTTGCTTTATTTCTAAGCAGTCTTTCTTCCTAAGTCCCTTAACATTCCTTTAGATGGCGCCTCTAGGACTTTGATCTCTTTGGAGGTGGAACAGTAAGTGGTCTCCTAATGTAAGGGACACTTTTGTGTCTTCCAAACAGCTCTGTTTAGCCTACTGGGTAAGGAAGCACCTCCAGCTACTTTCTGATTGCTTCTGCATCAAAGCTGCTCTCTGAATTCTCATAGCTTCAATTTCCCCTTCAATAAAAGCATTACATAAAACCTGTCAAATCACAGGTTTGATGTGAAAATTCTAATCATATTTTTCTATGACTCATTATAGTAATTACATTTATTAAAATAAAAAAAGTTCAGGAATACCTAAAAATCACCTTGCTTACCACCACAAGGCATATTGGGAGGCACTGGACTAGTTGATCTCTATGATCATTTTGGTTCTGAGATTGTGCAGTTCGGCAGTTTTTAATCACATATCTTAAGAGGAAGGAAGGATTCTGAAAATGATGACCTTTAAAAGGAGGTGCCCATTTGAATTTCCTCACATCTTCCATATCACTTTAAATGGGGGAATATTTTTGGATGACACCAACATTTAATTGGAATACTTAAGTAAAGAAGACTGCCCTCCCTAATGTGGGTGGCCCTATCCAATTAGCTGAAGCTTGCAAAAAACAAAAAGGTTTAACAACCCCTCAGTATAAGATCCTTTCTAACAGTGTCTGAAATGGGAGAGCCCTTTGGACTCAAAGGGAAACCTTAGGTCTTCAGCTTATCCAGAACCTACAAATCTTAGGACTTGCTCCATAATTGTGAACCAATTCCATGTACAATAAATCTCTCTCCGTATGCATGCATCCCATTGGTTCTGTTTTTTTCTGGTGACCTCTGACTGATACACTGGTCAGTTTCATGGATAATAAAAGTTAAAGATCTAGATGATTCATAGCGGTTTTTTTTTTTTTTTTTAAATATAGGTTTGGATGGCTTTGGCTTCCAGACTGGCCAATTTGGGACTAATACAAAATGACTTAGGGGAGGAATAACTCTTTTCCCTTTGCTGGATTGTTACATATGAGCTGCTTACATATTGATGTCCCCTTTTAAAGGATGGAAGGGTATAATATGAGGATTAAACAAGAGGACTGGGGGAGTTTTACTTATCCTAGGTCACCATCTTGCCTTATTGTACTTCCTTTTCTTCTTTTACTCAAGCTAATTTAATTTAGTTTTAGGAAGAATCTGACTTTTCAATGATCTAGATCACCAATGCAGTTGACTTGGATTGCAGGTCAAGGCAGGAAGTGTTTTTTGGTAGCAGAATTTTATTTTAATCCTTCTTATTCTTTAAAGGCATCAATTTCGAAGTGTATCAGTTTAAGATTTATAAAGGTTTCAACCTATAACCCATACATTCCTACAGCTGAACTTTTGGTCATATCTCTTAAGCTGAAGCCTTGGAGGCAATGGGGTAAAGGTCCCAATCAATATACATGAGACCATAGAATAACCAGCTATTACACTACTACATGAAAATAACTGCCAATTGACCATTGTGGTAAAACTGTAACTTCTCCCACAATATCCATTTAACCTTCCTTCTTGGAAAGAAGATACACAATTTTTAGTTAGGTATATTGCCCTGCAGAATAGACTTCTTTCCATTCCCACATGGCCAAGTTCTAAAAAAGGAATGTAAACAGAAATGCTGTGTTCAACTTCCAGAAAGTTTTTTTTAAAGGTATAGTTACAATTATGCTTTTTTTTGTGATGTAATCTATTCCTTATTAATATTCTGGTCTGGAATATTAGTAAGGTTCTTTCTCACTATTTTGATTTAGTCTCTTCTATAATCCAGAGACTATGGTGTCACATTTTATTTCCTGGTTATCAAAATCCTGCTAGAATTAGCCCAAAACAAAACAAAACAACAACAACAAAACCATACTGGCTAATATTGCTAAACACTTCAAATACTCTTCACAGGAATAGATGGTGTGGTTTAGTCTAGACCCATTCAGCTTCCTCTGATTCATCACAAGGGCGAGCTTTCCTCACAGTATTAAAATGCACTAATTTACTTTTTTTTTTTAGCCTCACATTTTTATAGTAGAGGAGAGTCTGTGCTCTGCCTGTTCTCATTCACATTTATTTTTGAAGTTCTAAAGACTGTACCAGCTCAATCTCATCTAAAACTAAATGGCTAAGAACAGGATGGAGGTAGTGGTTTCCCAAAGAAAGTTAAGGTATTGTTACCAGAAAGGAGGATGAATGTTGGGCAGCAAACAATATATTGATTTTTACCATGCCATTTAATACAATTTATATAATTTAATACAATTCAGACATTGTACCATCACTTAGCCTAAGAGAGATTCATTACTCTTCTTTGGAGAAATACTAAATAGAACTGTAGGAGATGAGAAAATATCATAAAATACTTTTGATGGGCCACGGACTTTTGATGAGCTATAGGAGTTTATACTTATTTTCTCTCTCTTAAGGTATACTCAAATTGGTTAGGGGAAAAAACTGCTTTTAAAAAATTAAACCAAACTTCACAACTAAGAAAGCAAAACAAGAATATCTGGATTATTCTCTCCCTTTGACTACCCACATACAGGTCAGCCACAAACAGTAGCTTCCTTTTTACAGAGTCCATTACCTGAAGACTGGATGCCCACTCTCTCTTGGCTTTCTTCACCATCTCAAGTTTTCCATTTCCAATCCTTAGAAGTTTTGTTTGTGAGGGTCCAAATGTGGCAGAAACTATTATAGGATTCTAAGCTACAATAGCTGCAGAGGCCAAGGATGTTGGCTGAACAACTGACCAATCTTTCCAGGGAGAGATCTGAAGCACAGAATTTAAAAAAAACACCTCTCAATCTGTCAGGAACATGGAAAAACTTACTGTCTCTTTTATGTTGGCGAAGGCCCTAAAAGCACAGTATCACAGTGTCTGGTTAACCAACCCCCAATACTTCAAAACACAGAGATTGGACACTACTGTTTTTCTTTAGGAACACAGAGCAGCACAGGGCTCTAGGAAAAACAAGAAGTTATTGGGCTGTAGGGACTGTCTTTGCACCACAGATTTATACCATATGGACTTAAACTGTTCAAGTAGCCAAAAGAAATCATGATACTAAGAAGGAGTGTGTGACAATTTCTTCTAACAGTAAAAAATAACTTAGAGTGCTTAGAAGAAACCTGGGAGAAATGAAGTTTTCTGAAATAAAAAAAGTGAAACTACTATGTAATAGTCTTTGCATTACCTGAGGTAGATAGAAAACTTTCCTTCTAAAAACATCACATGGCTCAGTTTTCTTCTCGGTTGTAGATAGAGTTCAAAGCATGAACATTGGCTTCCAGTCCATGAAATTAAGACTCACATTTTGAAGGCCTTTCATTTGCTGAACTGGTGTTTTCAACGATCTCATGTCCATTTTTGAAGCCATTCCCAACATTTCCAACATGGGATTTATGAAATTATACTTCTTCTCGTGTGGTTGCACTAGTTTCCCCCAGCCTAATCCCTCAAGTCTGTCCTAAGAGGTAACACCCAATAGCTGAGCATATGATCCTTCTGCAGAACTCAAATTTATGTCAATGTGACAATCATCAATAGTTATCTTTGCATCTGTGTCTTTCCCACATTGGCCCCCTTAACCAGGTGGTCTTGGGTAGCCATGTTATCTAAGGTCTGCTGCAACATCTTTGATTAGTACTCAATTCAGCAGTGTATAATTCACAATGGACAATGAAAAAGACCTGATACGATTAACAGCTGGTTTCAAATTAATGCAGTGAATGATTAAAGTTGTCATGCCCAACTAGTAAAATATGTGAGTAACATGGAGGAAAATCAGGAGCTAAACATCCTAGGAGAAACAGCTTGTTTTACATCATTGAAGAGAAAAGTCCCTAAGAAAAGCTGTCTCATAAGAAACCACCTTTTACAAACATACAAAAAAAAATGTGTTAGATAGTATTAAAATATTTTTTCCTATTTTAAGATAGTAGTAACTATGGTATTCACTCCAAATTATCATTAAACATGTATGATGAACTCTCAAGGTGGCCTATAAAGACTGGGAAAGTGCCCTAGCCTTAACCTGGTGGTTAACTACAATGACCTATGAAACTCAACTTCATAGGTTGGTTTGAATCCTGTTTACCTACTTAACTTTCCATGTGACCTTGGGCACACTCCCCAATCCAGCTGGACTTCATTTCCTTGCCAATAGAAAACAGGGATGATGCTACTTTGATTCTAGAGTTTCTAATTTAACATTTCTGAAATCTGTGGAGTCTTAAACCACTAGCTGTTGCCCAGTCTGGTCATGATGTAGTTGACATTACTTGTGCATATGTATACTTGGGGTTTATTTCAGGTAGCACAATTGGACAACTGCATCTCCTCAAAATGTTAGTCCACAGACCACTACTCTGATTGTTGACCTAAAACCTTCTTTTAACAACATCTTCTGATCAAGAGAACACCAGCCCCAGGACTTACAGAAAATCCTACAGACAGTAGCAGAGCACCAAATGACAAGAGAAAGACACTGGAATAGGAGGTCCCCATGTAGAAATACTGACTAGCAATTTTTCAGACAAGAAGGATTGTAAAAATCCCAGAATCCAAGAACAAGGATGAAGTATTCCTTTGGAGCACAAAAAAAAAAAAAAAAAAAAAGAAGCATTAGAAAGGTAAGAGTGGTTTCACTTTGACCATGTTGCCCTTCCCACAGGCAACGGTTATATCCTCAGAGAGAGTCTACATTCTCCAATGGGCAAAAAAGAGCCCAAAGTAGACATCAAGCTTCCCCAGAATTCCAAGGCGCTATCCGAGGGGTGAAATGTAAATGGACTCTGCCTAACCAGGGACTCCAGCCAGTGAACCATAGAACATAGCCAGCTACTTCACCCAGGCAGAGAAGCTAGCCAGTGACTCCACCCAACTGTGGAGGAAAGCCTAAGGCTCCACCTGCTCATGGAGCTAAACCTGAGCTTTGCCTGAGCATGTTATATAGTCAGTTGCACCACCCATGTCCAGGGAGCACAGCCTGTGACCTCACATTGAGAAAGGAGATTGCGGAGCCCAGACGGCAGCCCCACCTGACCTTAAAGCATGGGCAGTGGCCCCCTATTGATCAGACACCTGGCAGAAAGCCCCATCTTGCCCACGGATGCTACCAGCTAGGGTTCATCCACAATCCCAGACTGGAATGACTGGCATAGGCCTTTCTCTGCCAACAGGAACCTAGAAGGCTGTTAGAGGCATCTGTTTCCTCAAATTCTTGGACATAATGCAAATACAGGGATGATTAAGAATGAGAGAAATACGACAGCAACATAAAGGCTCTAATAACTGACTCTAAAATAAATTAAGACCTCTATATGGTGTGACAAAGAATTAAGAATAATTCTCTTAAAGAAGTTCAGAGAGAGGGGGCTGGGGTTGTGGCTCAGCGGTGGACTGCTTGCCTAGCACGGGCAAGGTCCTGGGTTCGATCCTCAGAACTACATAAAAATAAATAAATAAATTAAAGATATTGTGTCCAACTACAACTAAAAAATAAACATTTAAAAAATATATTAAAGGGCTGGGGATGTGGCTCAATAGGTAGCACACTCGCCTGGCATGCGTGTGGCCCAGGTTCGATCCTCAGCACCACATACAAACAAAGATGTTGTGTCCGCCGATAACTAAAAAATAAATATTAAAATTCTCTCGCTCTCACTCTCTCTTTAAAAAAAAATTAAAATACAAAGAGGTTCAGAAAACTACAAGAAAATGAAGATTGATAACTAAACAAATTTAGGAAAATAATGCAGGAATAAAATAAGAAGCTCAACAAAGAAATAGAAACTTAAGAAAATTCTAAAGCTAAAGAATAGAACAAATGAAGTAAAAAACTCAACAGAGACCTTCAATAATAGACTTGAACAAACAAAACAAAAAATCAATGAACTCAGTGAGACAAATCTTTTAAAGCTATCCAGTCACAGGAGGAAAAAAAAAAAAAAAGGGAAAATGAAGATTCAAGAAAGCTTAAGGAACACCATCAAACAAAGCAGTATGTGCATTATGGGGGTTCCAGAAGGAAAACAGGGTGAGATTGAGCATCCCCTCAAATCTACATAAAAAAATAATAAAAAAGCTCCAAATGCCAAATGATTTCTCTGATTTAAGGATGCTGATCCATAATATGCTGTAGGGGCGGGGAGGGGGGGGAATGGGAGGATTAAATGAACTCTAGATAGGGCAAAGGGGAAAAGGGGAGGGAGGGAAAGGAAGAGGGGATTGGGGTAGGAAGACGGTGGAATGTGATGGTCTTCATTACCCTAAGTACATGTATGAAGATACGAAGGATGTGACTCTACTTTGTGTACAACCAGAGATATGAAAATTTGTGCTCTATGTGTAATATGAATTGTGATGCATTCTGTTGTCATATATAACAAATTAAAATGAAAAAAAATTGAATGATTATCTCTCAAATTTAGGGAGAAGAGGACATCCAGATATATGAAACCCGAAAGTCCCCAAACAGATTGAACCTGAAGAGGTCTGCTCAGAGACACATTATAAGTAAATTGTCAAAAGCCAAAGACAAAACATTGGAAAACTGTAAAGAAAAGTGATTCATCACATATAAGGGAATCCCAAAAAATCAATTATTAATAGATTGTCCGGAGAGAGATATACTCAAAATATTGAAAGAAAACAATCCCACCAACAAAGAATACCTGGCAAAGCTGTCCTTCAGAAAAAAAAGGGGAGAACAATACTATCTCAAATAAACAAAAGCTGAGGGAGTTCATTACTACTAGTGTTGCCTTACAAGAAATGTTAAAGGGAGCCAGGTGTGGTGGTGCATTCCTGTAATCCCAGCAGCTCAGGAGGCAAAGACAGGAGCTTTGTGAGTTCAAAGCCAGCCTCAGCAATGGCAAAGCACTAAGCAACTCAATGAGACCCTGTCTCTAAATACAATACGAAAGAGGGCTGGGGATATGTCTCAGGGTGGAAGGCCCCAAGTTCAATACTCAGTATCCCTCCCCCCCAAAAAAGGTATTGCGTCCACCTACAACTAAAAAAAAAAAAAAAAAAAAACCCACCCCCAAATAAAAACCTATAACCACCAACATACTTGGGTAATGGATAAACAGTATAAAATGTGTAAATTATAATATCAATAATCTAAAATGTGTATGTGAGGGTACAAGAGTGGGGAAAGAAGTACAAAATTTTTGTATTAAATTGAAATTGTTACTAATCAAAAATAGATTGTTATAACTATAATACATTTTCTGTAAATCTTATGGTAATCACAAAGGAAAAACCTGTTGTTTGTGTTTGTGTGTGTGTGTGTGTGTGTGTATGGGTATACATATATATGTATATGTATATATATATACATATACATATATATGTATATGTGTGTGTATATATATATATATATATATATATATATATATATATATATGCAAAACATAAAGAGGAATCAAAAGAAACTACCACAAAAAAATCATCAAGTTGCAAGGAAGACAAAAAGTGGGAAAGAAACAAAGGAGCTACCAAGAGAAAATAATCAAATTAGCAATAGTGATATCTTATCTACCAATAATTTAACTGTATGTGAATTAAATTCTCCAGTCAAAAGACAGAGTGGGTGAATGATAAGAAAACTCAACTATATGCTGATTATAAGAGACTCAAAGCACTTCTTGTGCTATAAGGATTTATACAGGCAGAAAGCAAAGGGATAGAAAATGATATTCCATGCACATGACAACCAGAGGGATAGGGTAGTTGTACTTACAGCAGATGATATAGTCTTTTATTTTGCTTTTTAAATATTTATTTTTTAGTTGTAGTTGAACACAATACCTTTATTTTATTTATTTTATTATTATGTGGTGCTGAGGATCATACTAGGGCCCCGCATGCACGAGGCGAGCATTCTACCGCTAAGCCACAATCCCAACCCTGATATAGTCTTTAGATTAAAAAGAAAAAAAAAAAAAAGTCATAGCCAGGCACAGTGGCTCATGCCTGTAATCCCAGGACTTGGGAGGCTGAAGCAGGAGTACTGAAAGTTGGAGGTCAGCCTCAGCAACTTAGCAAGACCCTTAGCATCTAGTGAGACTCTATCTCAAAATAAAAATGAAAAAATAAAAAGGGGCTGGGGTGTGGCTCAGTGGTAAAATACCCTTAGGTTCAATCCCAGGATTTCAAACAAAACCAAAAACCAAAAACCAACACTTTTCCCCAAAAAACCAATTACAAAGACAGTCACATACAATAAAAAGTGGTTAATTCATCAAGAAAATACTAATTTTAAGTAGTATATGCCCAACACTGGAACATCTAAATATATAAAAGCAAACATTAACAGAAATGAAGAGAAATAAGCAGCAAAACAATAATAGTAGGATATGTTGACATTCTACTCTCAATATAGATCATCCAGACCGAAAATCAAAGGCAACAATGGGCTAGAATAATACTAGACTAAAAGGACCTAATAGACATACACACAATATTCCATCTAACAACAGCAGAATATATTTTATTCTCATGTGCATGTAGGCATGACAGATCATATATTATGTCATAAAACAAATCTTAACAAATAAATCAGTACATCTTAACAAATTTAAGAAGACTAAATATTGGATATCTTTTCTGACCACAATGATATGAAACTAGAAAGCAACCACATGAGGAAGATTCATAAATATATGGAAGTTAAAAAACACCTTTGAAACAAAAGAGTCAAAGAAATCAAAAGGAAGACTGAGAAATATCTTGAAACAAATTAAATGAAAACACAACATAGTAAAACTTTCAGGATGCAGCAAAAGCAATTCTTTTTTTAAAAATTTATATGACAGCGGAATACATTACAATTCTTATTACACACATAGAGCACCATTTTTCATATTTCTGGTTGCATATGAAATATATTCATACCAATTCATGTCTTCAAACACATACTTTGGATAATAATGACCATCATATTCCACCATCATTTCTAACCTCATGCCTGCTCCCTTCCCCTCCAACCCCTCTACCCTATCTAGAGTTTCTCTATTCCTCCCACAGCAAAAGCAATTCTAAGAGGAAAATTTATAGCAACAAATGCCTACATTAAGAAAAAAAAAAGTTCTCAAAAACTTACTGTATACCTCAGGGAACTAAAAAGGAAAGAACAAAATAAGCCTAAAGTTAGTAGATAAAAGGAAAAATGAGGAGTCTTGCAGAAATAAATGAAAAGAATATAAAAATAATAAAAAAAAAGAATCACCAAAACCGAGTTGTTTTTTTTTTTTTTTTAAAGATGAGCAAAATTGATACACCTTTAGCTAAACTAACCAGGAAAAAATAAGGGCCCAAATAAATGAAATTACAAATAAAAGATATTATAGCTGATATCACAGAAATACAAAGGCTCATAAAAGAATACTACAACTATATGTCAATAAACTGGCTAACCTATAAGAAATGAATAAATTTCTGATGTATACAATTCACCAAAATAGACTCAAGAAAAAAAAATTTAAACAGACCAATACCATGTCCCCTCCCTTCTAACCTTCAAGACTAAAGAAGTAATAAAAAATTTCACAACAAAAAAATCACAGATCAAAGGGTTTCACTGGCAAATCCTACCAAATGTTTAAAAGATAATTAATACCAGTTCTACTCAAACTCAGTCAAAAACCTGAAAAGAAGACACACTGTCAAACTTACTTTACAAGGCTAACATCAGCCGCACACTGAAGTTAGCTAAAGGACACTATGCTGCAAGAAAACAAAATTGAAGGCCATATCCCTGATCATTTATGCAAATATCCAAATGAAATACTAGTACACAGAATCCAACTGCACATTAAAAGGATCATCAATACTATGATCAAATGGGATTTATACCTGGGATGCTAGATGATGCAATACAACATGAATCAATAAATGTGATATACCACATTAATAAAGCACAAAATTCTATGATTATCCCAAAAGATGCAGAAAAAGCAATTTACAAAACTGAATATCAATGTATGATAAAAACTCAACAAATTAGGTTAGGAGAAATGTATTCCAACACAATAAAGGTTTTACATGACAGGTAACATCATTCTCAGTAGCCAAGAGCTGAAAATCTTTTTCTCTAAGATGAATAATGACAACATGGGTGCATTTTCTCACCACTTCTAATAAACAAAGTATACTTAGCTAGAGCAATTAGGCAAGAAAAAGAAATTAAATAAAAGTTATCTAAATCAGAAAGGAACAGGCAAAATACTGTTTGCAGATAACATGATCCTGTATATTGAAAATCAGAAAGTGCGAGACCCTGGGTTCAATTCCCAAAAGAGGTGGGGAAAAGTTGCATTTCTGTACACTAACAATGAACTACTGAAAAAATTAAAAATTCCATTTACATTAGCATCAAAAAACAATAAAATGCTTAAGAATAATTTTAACTAAAGAGGTGAAAGATCTACATACTCAAAATTTATAAAATACTGATAAAAAAATTGAAGGCATTATATCAAATGGAAAGACTTTATGGACTGCAATCATCAATACTGTCAAAATGCCCACACTATCCAAAGTAGTGTATTTAAATCCAATGCATAGGGCAGAGGGGTTGGAGGGGAAGGGAGGGGACATGGGGTTATTAATGATGGTGGAATGTGATGATCATTATTATCCAAAGTATTATTTTTCTTTTTTTTTTGCTCTTTGAACTTGGTTTGGGGTTTTATTTTATTATTTTTTAAATTTTTTTTATTGTTGGTTGTTCAAAACATTACATAGTTCTTGATATATCACATTTCACACTTTGATTCAAGTGGGTTAGGTTGCGTGTTCATATCACGTCGGGGTCAGTTGCTTTTCTCCCAAAGTATTATTTACGAAGACATGAATTGGTGTGAATATACTGTGTATACAACCAGAGATATGAAAAATTGTGCTCTTTATGTGTAGTAAGAATTGTAATGTGTTTCACTGTCATATATAAATAAAAGAAAAAACAATTGGAATGGGGCTGGGGTTGTGGCTCAGCAGTAGAGCACTCGCCTAGCATGTGCAGGGCCCTCAGTTCAATCCTCAGCACCACATAAAAAAAATATATATAAATATAAATAGATAAAATATAAATAGATAAAAATAAATCCAATACAATCCCTATCAAAATTCCAATGGAATTTTTCACAGAAAAAGGAAAAAGTCCTAAAGCTTATATGGAACTGAAAAAGACTCTAAGTAGCCAAGGCAATCCTAAGAAAAAAGAACAAAGCTGGCTATATCACACGTCTTGATTTCAAACTACATTACAAAATTACAGAACTATAAAAATTAAAATAGCATTGCATTACCATAAAAACACATATTAAATAATGACAGAGAACTCAGAAATAAACCCACAGACATACGGTAAACTATTTTTGACAAGACTACCAAGATGACATAATGGGGAAAGGATATAAAAGGTGTTGGGAAAATGGACCTTTATTTTTTTGGGGGGTGAAAAGAAAGAGTAAGTAAGGAAGCTGTAAAGTTAGGTTAGGCCCAAGTTATAGGGGGTACCAAAAGTCAGGCTAAGGATTGTGAGTACTTTATTCAACAAGAATATGAAACTGGAAAGTAGAGTTGTACAGTCACTTATCAAAGACTAAAGGATGCATTTGGTTCTAAGTTCAAAATAGGAGTCCCCCACACCCTAGAATGGAAAATGTTTACATTATGTTCATTAAAAAAACAAAACAAAACAAAAAACCATGCACATATACTTTATAGTTTTTAATTACCAAAGTTGAAAGAAAATACTTTGAAGTGATGTTCGGAACACCAAAAGTTTTTTTAAGGCTAATTTTTATTTACGTAGTCTTCAGTTTTGAAGAAAACTTCCTTTCTAATTTTTTTTTTTTTTTGGATCAGGAATTGAACCCAAGGATGCTTAACCACTGAGCCGAATCCCTGGCCCTTTTTATTTATTTATGTTTTAATTTTGAGATAAGGTCTCCGTAAGTTGCTTAGGGCCTTGAACTTGCTGAGGTTGGCTTTGAACTTGCAATCCTTCTGCCTCAGGCTTCCAAACTTCTGGGATAAAACATGTGTACCACCATCACCGCGTCTACCTACAATTCTAATTTCAAAACCAAGTTTCTCCAATATTTTTCTTTTTTTCTGGTACTGGGGATTGAACTAAGGGATGCTTAACCACTGAGCCATATTCCCAGCCCTTTTTTATTTTTATTTAGAGACAGGGTCTCACTGAATTGCTAAGTGCCTCACTAAGTTGCTGTGGCTGTTTTTGAACTCACAATCCTCCTGCCTCAGCCTCCAGAGCTGCTGGGATTACAGGTGTGTGCCAACACACCTAGCAAGTTTCTCCAATTTTGATGAAACTGGAAAAATTTTCCAAATTGGTGATGGAAATGGATTGGTGCTACATGCATCTAGTTAAACTAGCAGCAACATGTCAAACACAAATAGATAAGAAGAAAAAAAGCCCATAATGGTTAATTTTTTTTAAGAGAGAGAGAGAGAATAGTTTTTAATATTTATTTTTTAGTTTTCTGTGGATACAACATCTTTATTTTATTTTTATGTGGTGCTGAGGATTGAAACAAGCACTCTGCGCATGCCAGGCAAGCGTGCTACCTCTTGAGCCACATCCCCAGTCCACTGGTTAATTTTTAATTTTACTTCTTATAAAAAGTTTCTTGCTACTCACAATAGGGTATCATAAAGAACTATAAATTTTATTTTCAGTAACCATCTTTCTTTACCTGCTCCTTTTTTTCTAATATTTCCCTTTTTCTCTGGGGAAGTTTCCTCTCCTGATCAGCTCAGAATGTGATCCAATAGAGGCAAAATCAAAGTAGTTCTCCAAAATTTTATATAGCTTACTGTTATGACTTAGTTACTATCAAGAAGTAAATCTGAAACTGTCACTATCACCTTCACCACACTATCCCTTACTCCAAACAGAACATCCCCAATGAGAAAGTATTCATGGAAGAGAAAACCAATCTAGAGAAAAAAACCAAAACAACAACAAAACCAGAGTCCAGTGTGAAGGATAGTAAGATGTCTTCTTTTTTTTTTCTTAGTACCAAGGATTGAACCCAGGGGTGCTCTACCACTGAGCTACATCCTCAGCCCTTTTGATTTTTTAGTTTGAGACCGGATCTCGTTTTGCTAAGTTGTGTAGGGCCTCAATAAGTTGCTGAGGCTGGCTTTGAACCTGTGATCCTCCTGCCTCAGCTTCCTGGTTGCTGGGGATTAGAGGCATGTGCCACTGTGCCTCGCAAGTACAATGATTTCTTTGGGTGCCTGGATACAGTAATGCCTGTACTTCCCTAAAAATAAGCCAACAAGTTATTCTTTATGCTGATAATATTTTGAGTTTCTATAACTTAACATCTGAAGGAGGATTGGTTAATAATCAAAGATGCCTTAATGGGCTGCCAGTATAGCTCAGTGTTACCGTGCTTGCCTAGCATATGCAAGGCTCTTGTTTGACCCTCAGCATAACCCCCTACTTCCAAAGTGCATTAACATCTACATGAAAATAAACTTAACACAATGTAGTGCAGAAATGTACAATTAAATAAAAAAAATCTTTATGTAAAATTTAGGAATATTAAATCAGGTAAAACATGAGATAATTCAGTACAATATACCGTGTATTTCAACCTAATTAAACATAATATATAAAGGAAATTTCTGGTGCAACAGTTATATGCTTATCATTTTATCATATTTTTTAAAACATGGATCCCACTATTTGTATAGGGAAACAAATTAGCTCTATTGGCTCAATGATACTTTAGAATCTTAAATATCTATTATAGTAACTCTGTATTTATATTTATAATAGGAACAGATGGAAGATTTGTATAATTTATGGCTACTAATCCTATATGTAATAATTAATGATTATGGAGAGTCTATTTTCCCTTAGAAAATCATTGTTTAAAAATAAAGATGAGGTGAAGTTTTTCTCATCTTAAAATGTGATTAACAAATAAAATGCAGGCGATGAACTTAATGTGTGTCAAGGAGTTTGTTTACTCACTAGAATTTGTCAAGAATTCAAAAGGAGGGACTGGGATTGTGGCTTAGCAGTAGAGCGCTTGCCTAGCATGGGCAGGACCCGGGTTGGATCCTTAGCACCACATAAAAATAAAGGCACTGTGTTGTATCCATAAAAAAAAAAAAAAAAAAAAAAAGAATTCAAAAGGAGAAGGCCTCTTTAAAAAGACATTGAGTCTTAACACTACAAACTTGTAGGACTCTCAGTGAATTATTTAAATTCTACCCCCTCCAAACCTTTGACACCATCATTCACTAAAACCATGTTTATTATAAAACCTGCAGGAATAAATGTGTATATTAATCAGATGAGTTGAGAGTTATATTTAGGTGAACTCTGATAGCTAAATTCTTTCCTGAGAAATAGCCTATTTCTGGAAAGGTCTAATTCTAGAAAACCGAGATGGCAAAGATGGGAGCAGGGGGATTTTCTTTCTTTTTCTTCTTGGGCTAAAGGAAATTAGATGATAAATTCTTTGGGTTTTGTCTAGTTTTCAATTTAAAATCTAGCAGAGATAGAGCTCAACATTTTTCTTAGAAATGGGACTGTACCTTAATAGATTCACCGTCTGGAAATTCCTTTCCACCCCAATATTCGGATCACGTTTTTTTGGGGGTACTTTGTTCCACTTTTCCCAAAAACTGTATAACACATTTGATTCAATTCATCCTACCTCTTCCCTGCTTTAATAAGACATATTACACTTCTGGATAAAATTGAATCCCTTAAAATTCAATTTATCTGTCTATCTAGTAATATCATAAACAACACAATTCTATATAAATCTTTTATCACATCAGATTCCTGAAGTTGCTTTAGAATGTAAATATTTTTCTCAAAATGCATTTTTATGAAGCACATTTCCACTGGTACTTTTATACCAATGGTCTTTCTGGCACTATTGTTTTTGGATTTTCTTCTTTAATTTCTATCCCAGGTTATATGGACATTTGTGTTCTTCTAATTTTTCCTATACTCATTACCTTTTCATATTTCTAATCCTTCAAAGTCTCTTTAATGCCTCTGATTTCTTTCTGGTCTAAAACTTATTTCAACTGTAAAATAAAAATGAATTCCATTAATGTCCAATTTTATCATTGTTTTTTAACCACTAAATACACAGATGCAATACAGATGTAATAATCCTTTCCTCTTTTATAGCCACATTGCAATTTCATAACTATAAATTCCAACAAAATTAGAAAACCATAATTTCAATATGTGAACTGTCATAAGGTATAAATTAAGTCATGTATATATATAAATACACACATATATGTTTCAATAGCACATCAAAGAATTCCAAGTGATTCTCCCCTTCTTCATTGCTAGATGTAGCAAAACATAGCACAAATATGGGCATCATAACACCCACTTATGTAGTAATGAGAGTGGACCAGGACTGAGATGAGGCATGGAATTCATGAAACATAGCTCATTGAGTGAATAGGCGGCAAGTTCATTTGCACTGAGCACTGACTGTTCAAACAATGTGGAGATGCTGATTTTATGAACTGAATATAGGAAACAGTAGTTAACAGTACTTATTTAAGCCTTTCCATAAGACAACATATTGGGAGTTTCCCCAAGTATAAAAGTTGTCTTAAAGAGGTGAAAAATTGCATGTATACTCCAAAGACAAGAATGGCAACTGATAGAAGATCAGTTTTCCTTGACTAGATGGTATGTAGCACAACGGTTCTCTTTAGTGAGGTTCCACTACAGAGAATGCCAACTTTCAATGCACTTGATGACTCCGGTGATCTTAGGTGCGGTCATGCATCAAACTAACAAAAAGTTTCCAGGCTATAGGAGTAAACATATTAAAATTTGAAGCCTAATAAAGTCTATGTTGATCAGGCTCAACAGGGGTTCATACTATGAAAAAAAGGGCCCTCACATAAAGTCAACAAAAGGTTTAGATTGTGTACTTGTCAGACAAATCAAAAAATTTCAACTGCCCATTAATAATACCCCAATTATCCAAAAGCCCATCAATGCATAATTCTCTGCAACTGTTGGAATTTTCACCTTCTTCTTCCAGAAGAAGTGCTCAATTTTCACTGCCAAGGTTCTTGGTAGATTCATTTTTCACTGGAAAAAAAAAAAAAAAGTAAATAGTCAAATGTTTATACTGTTTCTGTTTAGCTTGTTCTGTTTTTCCCTCATCTCTCCTTCTTTCTGATGCATAGCAACAGCACTGCTCACAGGGATAGACAAACCACGTTATGTCCCAGGCAGCTGGGATATACAATTCTGGCTATAATAAACAGAGAAATGATGTCCGAAAGTAGCAATTATATATTGTGAGGTAACATCCTTCCTGACTCTGTGGAAGACTTGGGAATGGGTACTCACAGTGTGGTTATAGTCCCATAAGCACGCCACTGAATAGATCACTATTATCACACAGGCAGGCCACATGTGGTTAGAATAAAATTTTCCATGATTTTTTTTTAAACTTAAAATTAAGGGCCAGTATATGAAGAATGAATGTGGGCTTACAGAAAACTAGACAGCCAATTGACATATCCTTCCTTTTACAGGAAAATAAACTCAGAGTAGAAATAAAGCTCCTTTGAGGTTCTTGTCTTGCTTAAGGTAAGCAAGATGAAGCTCCATTATCTCATAATGGCTTCTTGAGAACAGAAACTGGACCTTTCCTCCCTGCATCTATCTCCAGAATTCAGAGCAAACATGCTCAATCAATACAAGCACACCATCTTTTACCTGTTGTTGCTGTTGTTTTTTAATCTAAAAAACGGGAACCAGAGTAACTGCTATATTTATTTCTTTGTATACAATACAAACAAAAGGAAATAATACATAAAAACCCTTTAAAATTTTTGTGCAAGTCAAATACACAATATTTTGCTCAAGGCTTATAGCAGTTTATCTCCACTGGGTAAATAAGAAAAATAAAGGTCAGAGAGGCATAGTAGATACTCAAGGGCCAACAACTTATAAAAACTGATTCTAGAACCACATATCTGGGGCTTTGCCTTATATTCCAACTGACAAACTCCTAGGGTTTGCTTAGATTTCAGATTGTATCAACAATAAAAATGGTATTTACTGAGTCCTTTCTATGAGTAAGGCAAAGAAATAAATTCTATCCAATTTTGTAAACTCCAGCAGTCTTTCAAGTGCCTCCATGACATTAAAAGTTAACTGGTTTCTCCTATGGATTCCCTGAATTTTACATAAACTGTTATAGTACTCACTGTACTATAAAGTTTACACCACATGTTTTCAAGTGCCTGAGATCCCATCTCTACCCATGCTGTATACACTAAAAGGGAAGAGAAGGATAAAGAGGAATGAGGGAAGGAGAGAGAAGGAGGAAAAAAGCAAAGTGAAGGATTTATTGGCCTAATCAAGGAAGCTGCTACACTAGGTATTTTCATTAATTCAAATGACCAATTTTGCCCCGTGGGGTGGCGCATGCCTGTAATCCCAGAAGCTTAGGAGACTGAGGCAGGAGGATTGTAAGTTCAAAGCCAGCCTCAGCAACAGAGAGGCACTCAGTGAGACTCTGTCTCTAAATAAAATGCAAAATGGGGCTGGGGATGTAGCTCAGTGGTCAAGTGCCTCTGAATTCAATCCCCAGTAGTCCTCCGGCCCTCCACACACAAAAAAAAAATCAGTTTTGGGTGGATTCCTTCTCTAAAAGTAGAGGCATTTTCTAAACTTGACTTATAAGAAGATCAGAAATACATTTTGCTGGGATTTTTAAATTAATGGAGCTTTGTAGTAGTATACAAAGCATTTTTCTCTTTCTTTGCCTACTAAAATTATCTAGTTTTCTTTCAACAGGGCTCCATTTTCTTTTTACTTAGGACTGAAATGCAGCACATTTTTATTAAGTCATTTATATTTGTTAGTCTAACTTTGGTAAACAAGAGCCTAAAAAGCCAGTTACACCATTTTGAGCAGTTCCCACTGGATTAATATAAGGGTTAATCAAAATTGTGTGTGTATCTCCAATCTAGAGAGCTACCTTACTTGCTTTACCTTTCACATTCCTTAAAAAGAACAACAAAAATCTCACCCATTGCTGATTAATGTAGGCAGACTTCTGAAAAAATAAATTATGGCAACCTACAATCACGTCAAACATAACAACCATAAAGTGTGGAACCTACTGAATCCCAGCCCAGAAACACATTTCCCCCCAAACTAGAAAAGAGACACCTTGTGCTATGAAATCAGGATCCAAATCCAATTTCTTCCCAGCTTCTGGAGAAAGAATTTCAAGGCTCTCCAAAGAAAATGCTGTGATCTTATATAATCTCCCTCCTCATCAAGTGACCACCCTACAGAATATCAAATGCTTTGAGAATGTGAAAAGAAACAGGCACCTTGAAGTGCTTATGAAAAGAAATGCATGTACAGGAAGACCTGGTATTATTGTTAAGGTGTGTGTACTTATGATGTGACAACTCTGGTATGATCTTTAAATTCTGTCAGATTGTCTTCAATTCTTTGCTACAGCAGTTCTAAATAATCCTTTGTACTGAAAACACTAGTCACCTGTATTCCTGTAAAAAAATCAAACATATACTAAGCAGAAAAATAAAGCAAATTTTATTTAAGGTTACAAGTACACTATCCAAGTATCTATTCTTGTTGCTTCATCAAAGGAAGACTTTCTTGAACGTGTATTCCTAAACAAGGTGAAAGAGGTGCCGTGTGTGCTGTGTTTATTTACAAAGACAGTGTTTGCCCTGGCTAATAACTCACATTACCAAACAATTTTCCTTGAAGCTATTTAAAGAGAGCATTATATGAATTATATTAAAGAAAAAGTTTTTAAAGTTTAAAAAAGTGAAACCAATCATTTAAAACTAAAATTTTTAATTTATTTAGAGAAAAAAATTGTACATTCTCAAATTAAAGAATGAACATAGTATTTAGAGGCCTATAATTTATTATTAAAAACTTCATGTTTGCTAAATTTAAATCTAGTTTCAAATTGTGGTGTGGACAAAATTTTGGTCACCTTAAAAAAATATTTCTTCTAATAACTTGTGCCAAGAAAGAAAAAAGCTCATACACATGTACAAAGTACACCTTACAACCTATTACAGCTGGTGCAACAATACAACCTGAACCATACATGTCAATTAATACTATTAAAACAAAACAAAAAACAGAGATCAACCCAAGGAAAGAATTCCATGCTCCTCTGTAGCTTTATTTATTTATTTATTTTTAAAATAATTAAACTTGGCCTATACCATTATTTTTTTTTAGATGAAAAGGTTACCTAATAGTTTTTAGTTATGGTGAATAATCTCCCTTACCTTTTAAAAAAAGTAATTACTGAATTTTACTTTTTCTCTAGAATCTTGTACTCTCAAAGATAATTTATTTACTTTAGTGCAAGAAGCCATCTGAGAAACACATGAGAATTGTCTCTCGGCATGGAAGCCAGGGAGAGATAGGCCTGGCACTGGGAACTTTCCTTGGCTCTACCTTGGCAATACAATGCCCAATGCATGTGACCTTTCCCTCTGCTCTTCTAGGAAGATTCCTCATAGTACTATGGAAATAGGCCATAGTAACCAGCTAGGGACTGTACAGCCCACCTTTAACCTTTTTTGGAGAAGAACATTCTATGGAAGTCCTTTGACATTTCCCGATATAAAGAAAGCAGTCGTGGGCTCCATTTTGTCTAGAAGCTTGATCAGTCTGATCAGCTTGCCTGTCCTGCCCCTGCTTTTGAAACTACTTACTGTGTTCTGTGGGTTTTTTTGCATTTTATTTCTCTTAGTTTTTATTTCTCAGCCAGCCCATTCCACCCAGGGGAACCCCATTTCCATGGTCCATGTGGGACATGGGTGGAACTTTAGTTAATAGTTAATAATTATGTATAAGTTATTTTATATACTCAAAGGTATACCTTTTCTAGGTATAATACTTTTCCATATGGCCAAATATTCTGTGCATAATTAAAAGAAAATAAAACCAGTGGGCTTAAAAAGAGAGATAAAGGGTCAAGACATGGTACCACCTTAGTCTAAATGCAGCCAAAATTTTAAACATGTTCCTTTCAACATTGCTCCTTGCTGTAAGGTAGGATACTAAAAATACCTTGTAATCCTTCATTTTAGGAGTCTTAAGAAAAAGTTTTAACTAGAGTTATTTTATTTCTTCATGTAAAACTCCAATAAACCAAAAAAAAAAAAAAAAAAAAAAAAAAAACCCTATTATAGCCAGATATTCAATTTGATTCATTCATTTAAAGTTGACATTATAAAACTGATATGCTTTCAAATACAACAGAAGCAGCAGTTGTTTGCCTGGTTCTTTATATTATTAATTGTAGCTACTGAAAAAATTCTTAAAAGTCTGTAAATATACTGGAAAAACAATATGTACAGAAATAAGAGCAGTCACATGATTTAGTACTTAGAGTCACAATAAGTACTAAGTATAAATTTACTTACCTTGGTGAAGAACTTTCATGTCATCACTAGATCCTTTCAACACAACATATAACGTTGGGTATTCAATGATCACTTTGTTCTTCAAATTGTCTAGGAGACTTTTATAAGGATCCAGTTCATAATATCTTAGTAATTAGAAGAGCAAAACATAAACAAATATATCCTTAGCATTCAAAATGACTAATAAGTAAAACAAATATCAGAGAATCTCTTACATTAAATATTTTAAAGGTGATGATATTAACTGAGTAGCCATTATTTATAAGTGTAATGCCTTCTAAGAAAACCAGATAAAAGAGCTATTATATGGAGGTTCCAAAACCAAATCAAAGGTGTATCAAATATTCTAACATTAGGAAATCTTTAGATTAAGTCATTAATTTTCATATCAAGCAGGAATAAAGATTCTACATGATATTTATGTTTAATGTATTATAATTTTATCTTGGATAAAAGAATGACCAGGTAAAAATTAAAATTCCACAATTATATTTATTTTGAGACTTAAAAGTAAAACAAACTAACTACCTTATGATAAATAATTTCTAATGTATGGTGGAAAATAATTGGCTACAAAATATTTCTATAAAAAATCAATTATAATTATAAATGGTTTCTAAAAATTTATATTGCCATAAAATTAAATTTGGTCTTCCTTTATTCTGAAAGAATAGGTTTAGGGCTGGGGCTGTAGCTCAGCAGTAAAGCACTTGCCTAGCATGCATGAGGCACTGGGTTCAATCTTCAGCACCACATAAAAATAAACAAATAAAATAAAGGCATTCTGTCCATCTACAACTATAAAAAAAATAAAAAACAGGTTTAGGTTGATAATTTCTTTTTTTTTTTTTTTTTTTTTGTACCAGGGAATGAACTCAGAGCCACTCAACCACTGAGCTACATCCTCAGCCCTATTTTTTATATTTTATTTACAGACAGGGTCTCACTGAGTTGCTCAGCACCTCACTTGTTGCTGAGGCTGGCTTTGAACTCGAGATCCTCCTGCCTCAGCTTCCCAAGCCACTGGGATTACAGGCATGCACCACTGTGCCTGGAAGGTTTAGGTTTCTGAATGAGGCAAAAGCATAAAATTTAAGCAATACTGAGAGTATCAGTCATGGTATTATGATATAACTGTTAAATGTGTAACAGGTAATTAGATACAAATATTCATTAAGGTATGAAATCCTCAAATTGTTACTTCATAAATTTAAGATGAATAAAGGTGCATCTCTTTTGCTATAAGTAAGCTTTTACTTGCATTTTGGGGTGGGAGAAAAATGCAAGCTAGCTCACCAGCAGTGGCATATACAAATATGTTTGCATGTGAGTATCATTTCAAGTCAAAGATGAAAAAGTTGAGAACATGTTCACCAGTACAGCGCAGAATTCTTCAGCTTTCTTCTCCATCTCTACCAATGACAGGTGATATTTATATGTGAAAAACTTATCCTGACAGTTGTAACTCCATCCTTTCCCCTCCCCCTCAAGAAAGCACACTGGGATACAAATGTTCAAGAGTGAGGCTTTCATCAGGATACACTTTGAATCTGCTGTAATTTTAAGAGTAAATTGTTCACGAATGTTGGTATTTCTTAATTAATAAATTGTTTATACCCTAACTCAAAGCTGAGTATGTAGCACATACAGTGATTTTTCTATGTTCCAACTTTGTTCTAGGCAATAGTTTTCAAATAGGGAGAAACACAAGGCTTAACACAATGTAAAAACCAAGCCTACTATAAAACCTGATGTCTTTTTAAGAAGTAGGTGACAAGTGAAAGAACAACTGTAAACCCAAACTTCATATGTTCTTTTCTGATCACTCTACCCCTTGAATTTAAATGTTAATTTTAGAATCACAGAATATTATATTGAGAAGAAACTTAAAATAGAAAATAACCTAAGTTTTCTACACCAGCCATCCTCGTGTCCGTAGACCATAGAATGCATACATCATTTTTTTCCCTGTGTAATGTAATACAGATGTGCTTAAAATACTTTAAAAGTGGTTCCAGCATTCCAGGATTAATTGCTTCACATCTTTTAAACATTATTTCTCTTTGAAATATGCATTTTTTAAAAGTTAGCAGTAATTACACAAAAAAGAAAAATGAATTATATTAGATACCTGAGGAAAAAATTAACTTATGAAGTAAAATATAAAATGAGAGAAAACAAGACTTGAATTCTTAAACAGGAACTTTTCAAGCAGCAACCTATAAACATGTGCAATAACTAATCTGCACATTTTAACTGAATCATGAGGCTTCTATTAAGAGACATTTTCAAATAAGGTAATGTTTTCTACTTATTTCAGGGTTTTTGTAAATAATTTTCAGCATATACTTAAATGCTTTAGGTGTGTTATTTTTTTTTGTAGTATTAAATCTGTATGGGTTTCTCTAGATCACCAAAGCTGAAACAATAAGAAACAACAAAAAGAGTTCTTTAAAAGCCACATGGGAATCAGAAACTACTATTATTGTTGATACAATATAAATTATGTTCCCAGCAGAGGAATGTTCAAATACATAAAAAAATTACAAGCATGTAGCAACTTACATGTGTTTTCAATCCTAAAAATTAATGATTATGCTTCCTTACTTTAAAAAAAATTGGGTCCCTATTTTATGTGCCAAGATTGTAAGCACATTAGGATACAAAAATTTTTAAAAGACTTGTCAACCCAAAGAATTGTTTTTAAAATAGTTTATTCAATTGCAATGAAAACCTGGTTATGTTGAGAAGTTTTGATTAGAATCACTGGATTTTAATTGGTGTTTATCCTAAAACGTTGCAAACTTCTAATCATAGCGATATTGCTATTGAGTTTATGTTAACTTCTAGTCCACAGCTTTCCGATCTGTTAACTGAAGAAGTTGGAGTTCATTAAAGAGTGTTTTAGTTGAAATTCTGAACTTCTTACATTTTTGTACTATTAGTGGTTACTCTTAATCTACAGTTATTACCTACCAGATATTTAAAAGTACATTATAATATTATGTTAAATAATGTAAGCCAATCCCCCAAAACCAAAGGCCAAATGTTTTCTCTGATAAGTGGATGCTGATACATAATGGGTTTAGGGCAAGGGAAGAATAGAGGAACTTTGGATTGAGCAGAGAAGAAGGGGGGTGGGGCATGGGGAAGGAGTTGGTAGAATGAGATGAACATTTTACCCCTATGGATGGGTATGATTGCACAAATGGTGTGGACTCTATGTCATGTACAACCAGAGAAATAAAAAGTTGTGCTCCATTTGTGTAAAAAAATGAAATTAATTAAATTCAATGACCAGCACTTAACCAAAATGGTGGTAGTGGGCACTGGGATTGTAGGTCAGAGTTAGAGTATTCACCTAGCATGTGTGAGGCACTGGGTTTGATCCTCAGCACCACATAAAAATATTGTGTCCACCTACAACTAAAAAATAAATATCTTTTAAAAAATGGTGGTGGTGGGGGGAGTTAACATTATTTATGTACTTGGAATTTAGTTAAATTAACCAGTACCTTTTAGTGGTTGCTTAGGTTTGGAGTCTAATAATGAGCTAATGTCCTGGCTCCAACATTCACTGGTCTGTTATTCTGAACCAGTTACTCCTCTAATTCCCAGTTTTCATACCTTTCATACCTGAAACTTCTAGCTCATTTAAGCCATAAACACATCAGTTTTTCACTTGTATTCACCTGAAATAATACATTCTTATAAATTTTCAGGACAAAGTTACTCGACTTTTTTTTTTAAAGTAACAAAGAATGGCACTTATTATGTAAGCACTGAAGCACACATCTGCCTTTATATGCATTTTACATTTTAAATGCAGACTTACAACTTTCAGTACAACCCTCAAACCATTATATTATTATTATGTTTATATCTAAGCCTCTAAAAGTATTTTGAATGTTTCAGTGTCCATCATCTTCAAGTAGGTTTTAAGAGTTCAGCTTTGTACTATTCAAAACAAAGCTTTAGCTTGTTTGCAAGATATTAAGTCACTGAATCCTAGGGGACAGCTTTATCTTTTCAAAATTTTTACCAATTCTGGTGTTTCCATTAGTAGAATGACTCTGCTACCACAAAACAAACTACTTAGGTTTGGAAGAATTAAGATACCAACATTTGTATTTTTTCTTACCCTCAGGGACCCCTCAGACATTTCCTCTTGTTATTTCACTTGCTCACCCACACAGGCCTCACTAGCTGACCCTGTTCCAGGCAGCCTCACAGGGGCATTATGAGGGCAGCATGGCTCCCAGGCTCAACAGGTGTTACAGTGACTGACATTATATAAATAAAATCCTGATACCCAAGGGTGTGCTTTTAATCTTGGCTCTCTCTTACTAACTTTCAAAGAAACGGGCTAAGTTCTTGAACTTCTTTCTTTGCATTTTATTAGCAAATGAGAGTACCTTTTCACAACTCAAAAAGACTGTGGAGCAGGATTCACAAACCACTTTATTTCCCATTTGATCAATGATGATCTTTGGATCACCACACCTTCTACTTCCTAAAAACTATTAAAACCAAGTTTGAATTTTTCCAGATTTAACAATCTAATAGCCTTGAGTCCATGGCATTTTCCCACCACAAAATAAAATCACTGGATGAGGTGATCTCCAAGATTTCTCGAACTCTAAAATTCACATTTTTTGATTCTTATCTACCAAAAGTAGCATTTAACCCATATTCTAGTATAGTTGTATTTATTCATCAATTTAGGTTTCTGGGTTAAAAGTATAACTACCTGATTCTCAAAGTACAAAGTTGAGACACAGGTTAAAAAAAATCTTAATAGACCATAAACCAGTTCATTGTTATCTGATGGCTAAATATTTTTTAAAGAATGGCTCATTCTGGTACAATGGAATTCACTATAAAGTTTCTGAATCAATTATAAATTAAATATTGGAGATTCACACTTAACCCATATTCTAGTACAAAAGTACTATACTTTAATTGAGTAGAAAGAGAATGAATTAAGTGAATAAACTGATTTTCAAAATCCAAATGAAAAGGAAAAAAAACTAGATTTGTTGATGAAGACTCAGACTAAAGAAAGAAAAACGGAAAAAATTAAATTAAAACATAAAACAAAACTAAGTACAGGAGGTCACCACATTTAAAATGTGACAATCTTTGCAAGTTGTAACAGCCAAGACACATTAGAAACAGCTCTCAACAAAGTTTTTTTTTTTTTTAATTTACTCAATCTATTAGTTTTCATATTTAAAAAACATAGTAAATGAATTAAATAAATATACCTGTGTACTTTGTTTTGGGATTTTTACGTACCCATGTCAGTAAGGATTATACACACTAAACAAGGAACATAAGTCATGAGTTGTGTAGTACAAACACATACCTCAATTTATAAAGCTCAATAGTTCAGATCTGCACTAGTAGATTATGAAAACTATGGATATGGTGTACTAATATTTAAAAACATGCTTTAATGAGAGGCTTCTAAGATTGATTTGTATAGATATTATTTCTTGGGAGTCTTTACTTAATGCCACTGGTAAGTTAAAGGGGATTTAACTTTTCTTCTTCAGTAGGAAAAATTTTTTTAGAAAGATTAAATATAAGTGAAACTGTTTCTAAAATGTAACTTTCTAAACTAGTACCAGTAATACGATTTTATACTCCAAAAGTAATTTAGCATCTCTAAGCAGGGAAATAACATACTTATCAGAAATTATGTTTATGATCTATGATGAGACTAGTAGAAGAGGCATGAACTTTGCAGACAAACAGACCTAAATTCGAATCCTGGCCTTGTAACTTGTTTTTTTTTTTGTGTGTGTGTGTGTAAGTCAATTTCTTGGAGCCTAAGATTCCTATCTTATAAAGACATACTATACACTTTATTCCAATCAATGCATATTAAAACAAACACACTGGCAGGCATTTATTCTTCAACTGATTCCTCAAATATTTATTAGTGTCTACCTTATATAGGTGTTCTGCTAGATAACAGTTCACAGAAATAAATCTCACAGTGATATGGGATACCAGAAAAACAAAGCAAATACTTCACTGGGATAAATGTCAGAATAGGAATCTAAAGCTAAATACTTATCCCCTCTTATTCTGTATCTACCTCCAAATGTTCTTTCAGGCGGTGGTGCTTTCTGTATGTAGGTACTGGATAACTCTAGCTTTCCCCTCCTCTCCTTAGTTGGTTCTTTTTCTTCTTTTATTCCTAGCTTTATTGAAGTATAACTGTCAAATAGGAATTGTAATTGAGACAAGAGTCTCACTAAGTTGTCTAGGTTGGCCTTGAACTTTCGGCCCTCCTGCCTCATCCTCCAGAGAAGTCAGGATTACTGGCATGTAGCACTACACCTGAAGCAATTTCTTTTTCTTGATGGTGAAAATACTTAAGATGTATCCTCTTCGCAAATTCCAAGTATACAGTACAGTATTATTAATTAGTTATTCAAATCCTTTCTTCTTTTTGCATTTTGTTCTTATTAATATAGGCTATTTTAAATAGTCTTACTCTTGTTAACAAAACAAATTCTCCCTGGGCTGAACTGAATGCAAGAGTTTTATCAGTACAGGCTCCTACATCTTTATTAGGATGTGTCACTTTGCAAAATCTGATAAGATGCCTAAGAGAAACTTTCACTTAAGGATTGGCTAAATAGTTCATGAGTTAACTACATCTTAAAATGATACTACCTTAGAGTTGGCAGGGACTTTATCCAATCTTTTTAAATCTTCATAGTTAATATACTGAGTTCCCAAGAAGTATCCAGCTCAGGGTAATGCAAGGAAATAGAGATTTGGGACTAGAAAGCAGATCTGTGAATTCCTACATTCAACTGTTTGCACGTTTCACATTTCAAATACATGTGTAACATGTATTTACTGAGTCTACCAAGTTCCAATACTGTTCTTAGCACTGGGAATACCGCAGTGAACTATATTATTTACTAGAGCTGAAAGGACAAAGGCTTTCCAGGAAGAAAGTATTTTTTAAGGTTGAGACAAGAATACCTTAGGTCTATAGTTACTAAGCAGAGAGTTAATATGGTTAATAAACATCAAATTGAGACAATTCTGATGCTTATAATAAGTTACAATGAATGAGAGGTTTAATTAGAGAGTAGATTGAAGCTGTTTGGCTAAAATGAAATATCTGAATCACCTAGAAATTTCAACTACTGTCACCATTTCCTCTAAGAAAATACAAAGTTGGCCATAAAATATTCTATAATTTAATTACAACAGATAAATTTAGTAGATGAGCACTGAGTTATTTTCCAAGTTAAAAAACTCTCATTTTTGTGCAATATTTTACAATTCTCTTAAAAATGATCAAAATAGTATATACTTAAAATAAGATCATTGATATGGAAATTGTAGACTTGTAATCTGCTGAGAATTTGATCACTAGGTTACTTTGGATCTACTCTGAAGTACACTCTTTGTCTCTTTCTTTCTCCCTTTCTTCCTTTGTCTTTTTTTTTTTTTTTTGGTGCTGGGGATTGAACCCAGGGCCTTGTGCTTGCGAGGCAAGCATTCTACCAACTAAGCTATATTCCCCAGCCCTGAAGTACAGTTTTTCAAACTAAAGCTTTCAAGTTCAAAGTCACTGAGATTTTAAAAGCTGTGTTTGAATCTGTTTTGTAAACACTCAACCAGCTGTGCCAGCTAGCTGTACTTCAGCTTCCTTAGAGATAATTTTACAGTTCTTCTCATAAAACCACTTTAAGAAGAATGCCACGTGTAAAGCCAATTCTATCCCTGGAAGCGTGTCATCTCTGACATGATAAAAATGTTTAGTATATCATTCTACATATTTCCTTTATGTGTGTGGATATACTTTAGGTTTATCCTAACATTTTTCAATCCTTAAATGATACCTTGTTTCCTTTGTTCTACAATCTAGATCCAAAATGTGGTCAAAGTTTAATACTATTCTAAGAATATACTCATCCCAACCATTACTAATTTGAAGTAATCACCAATCCCAAATTACGTAACAAAGAACTGTGCTTAGGTTTCATATAATCTAAGAACATGCTTCATGGCCATTTATAGCACCGAGAGGCATGTGCTATCTTGCAAAGAACATGCTATAAAGCTTTGCAGACAGGCAGGTAGGCCTAGATTTAGATCTATGTCCCACCATTCAATGGTTGTGTGGCAGTAGGCAGGGCTCTCCATGAAATTATATGTTTTAATGCATACATAAACACAACTACAATGTATATAAAAAGTACATAATAGCACCTCAATAAATAGTTAGGCACCCAATGTAGGGTTGCCATACTCCATATTCCATAAGGACATCAAAAAGCTTCTAGATTTAACCCAGATTTTAACTCATTCTCACAGCAATTTTTTTTTTTTTTTGTGTGTGTGTGTGTGTGGAAACTCTAGACAGAACAATTAGAAGAAAGAAATTAAAGGGATACAAATAGAAAAAGAAGAACTCAAAGTATCCCTATTAGCTGATGACATGATTCTATATTTGAAGAACCCAAAAACTCCACCAGAAAACTTGTAGAACTCATAAATGAATTCAGCAAAGTAGCAGGGTATAAAATTAACATTCATAAGTCTATTCCTATACATCAGTGATGAATCACCTGAAAGGGAAATTAGGAAAACTATCCCATTCACAATAGCCTCAAAGAAAAGAAAATATTTGGGAATCAACCTAACAAGAGGTAAAAGACCTCTGCAATATAAACTACAGAACACTAAAGAAGAAACTGAAGATGACCTTAGAAGATGGAAAGATTTCCCTTGTTCTTAGGCAGAATTAATATTGTCAAAGGGCTATACTGCCAAAAGCACTATACAGATTTAATGTAATTCCTACTAAAATCTCAATGACATTCTTAATAGAAATAGAAAAAGCAGCCATGAAATTCATTTGGAAAAATAAGAGACCCAGAATAGCCAAAGCAATCCTTAGCAAGAAAAGTGAAACGGGAAGCATCAGGATACCAGCCCTTAAATTATACTACAGAGCTATGGTAACAAATATGGTATGGTATTGGCACCAAAACAGATATGAAGACTAAGGTACAGATTAGAAGACACAGAGACAAACCCACACAAATACAGTTACTTTATACCAGACAAAGGCATCATAAACATACATTGGAGAAAAGTACTTATTCAACAAATGGTGCTGGGAAAATTGGTAATCCATATGTAATAAAATGAAATTAGAGCTCTATTTCTTACCCTGCTCAAAATTCAACTCAAAGTTGATCAAGGATCTAGGCATTAAACCAGTGACACTGCACCTGCTAGAAGAAAAAATAGGCCCAAATCTCCATCATGTTCAGCTTAGGAACGACTTCGTCAACAAAAGTCCTAAAGCATAAGAACTAAAATAAAGAATCAATAGATGGGATGGTATTGAACTAAAATGTGTCTTTACAGCAAAGGAAACAATCAAGAATGTGAAGAGAGCCTACAGAATGGGAGAAAATCTTTGCCACCTGCACTTCAGATTAGCATTAATCTCCAGGATATATAAATAACTCAAAAAACTTAACACACACACACACACACAAAAGAAACCCCCACAACCAAATAACATACTTAATGAACGGGCAAAGGAACTGAATAGACACTTCAGAAGAAGAAATACGAATGGTCAACAAATATATGAGAAAATGTTCAGCATCACTAGTAATTACAGAAATGCAAATCAAAACTATACTGAGATTTCATCTCAATCCAGTCAGAATGTCAATTATCTAGAATACAAGTAGGGCTAGGGTTGTGGCTCAGTGGTAGAGTACTCGCCTAGCATGTGCAAGGCCCTGGGTTCGATACTCAGCACCACATATAAAAAAAGATATTGCGTCCAACCACAACTACAAAAAAAAAAAAAGAATACAAGTAACAATAAATGTTGGTGAGGATGTGGGGAAAAAGGTACACTAATACATTGCTGGTGGGATTGCAAATTGGAGCAGCCACTCTGGAAGGCAGTATGGAGATTCCTCAGAAAACTTGGAATGGAACCACCATTTGACCTAGTTATCCCACTCCTTGGCATACACCCAAAGGACTTAAAATCAGTATATTATAGTGACGTGGCCTCATCAGTGATCATAGCAGTTCAATTCACAATAGCTAAGCCATGGAACCAATCTAGGTGCCCTTCAATAGATGAATGGATAAAGAAAATGTGGCACATATACACAAGGGAATATAAGCCATAAAGAAGAATAAAATGATGGTATTTGTTGGTAAATGGATGGAACTAGAGATTATCATACTAAGTGAAATGAGCCAATTTCCAAAAATCAAAGGCCGAATGTTCTCCCTGATATGTGGATACTGACTCATAATGCGGGGAGGGAGGAATGGAGGAAAATGGAACTGGGAAAGATAGTAGAATGAATCAGACATAACTTTCCTGTGTTCATATGTTCAATGTAACTCCACATCATGTACAATCACAAGAATGGGAAGTTATAGTTGTATGTATGATACATCAAAATAAATTCTAACTATTATGTATAACTAAAAAGAATAAATAAAAATATAAGAAAAAAAGAATAATTTATGATGTATTGTAAGTTTTGATGACATAAAAGGAAACTTAAACAATTTTTAAGTAAATTCATTAGAATCTAAAACTTTGCAAATTGATATCAATAAGATCCATTTTAAAATACTACAGACAAGCTCTCTTCTCTAACAGAAATCTTGATTAGTTTCTTTTTCCCTTGAACTCATATATCCACTCCAATTCTTCCACAGGATTCTATTCTAAATAATGTTTATGTTTGAAAGTCTTTACTGGTTACATAATTATATTTCTCTATAACAAAAATGTATATCTAAAATTTTAATTTTATTATTTATAACTCTAAGGCTTCAATGTTAAGATTTCTTCTGGACTGAATAATTTGAGGTTATTATCAGTATAAAATTGACCAAAACAACACAAACATTAAAAACATTTAAAGTAAAACTTTATGGGAAGTCATCTTTTTTCTTGGTACCACGGTTGAACCAAGGGCGCTCAACCACTAAACCATATCCCCTGCCCTTTTATTTTGAGTCAGGGTCTTGCTAAGTTGCTTAGGGCCTTGCTAAATTGCTGAGGCTGGCCTGGAACTTGAAATCCTCCTACTTCAGACTCTTGAGTTGTTGGAATTATAGGTGTGTACCACTATGCCCAGCAGGAAGTCTTAAGACAATGAACAGGTACTAATGATAGCATTTTCTACTAGTTTCTATTGATTTTTTAGATTAAGTATTTCCTCTCATTTATAAACCCATTAACAGAATCAAATTACAATAGGAAAACAAGAGAAAGCTGAATTCCATCTAGAAAGCAAGCCCTTGTTCTTTACTAACCCTTCCTTCACCGTAGTTATTTTTAAGAGACATACCTAAAAGACAGAAATGACTACATATGTATGAAAAGATATTTGAAAGTATTAATACTGCTCTCAGAAATTCTGGAATTTCTTCAGTATTCTCTAGTATATTTAATTTTGCCCCCTCACTATCAAAATAATTTTAACTTTAAAAATACTCTATCAATTTTCTAATGGCAGTTTTTTAAATCTTAACTTTTAACATACATATTATAAATTTTCCATTTAGAATATCTTCAACATACATTTTTCAATTATTCTCTATAAGCTGGGAGCAAGAGCATCTAATTTTCCATTCTAGTTCAATTAGAGAAAGGGTAGAGACTAATATCTTTAAAAAATATATTTTTTTCAATTTTACTTGTAAATGGATACAATACCTTTATTATTTATTTATTTATTTGTTTTTGTGGTGCTGAGGATCAAAACCAGTGCTTCACACATTTGAGGCAAGCGCTCTACCACTGAGTGACACCCCCAGCCCATGAGACTAATATCTTTAAGGATGTAAAAATGTGGTTGAAAAAATCCATTCTAATATTAAGTGACATATTTCTTTATATAACTTCAACAACTCAACTGAATAAACATCTATATACTTACATAGAAAACATTAAATATTCTATGGGATCCAAAAGCTTGAGAAGTTTACCACCTGGCCATTGTTTTTCAAAGTGTACTCCAAAGGATAACTTACTTGTGTCCCCACAGATGGTAAAAAAATGTAGGTTTTAGGGTTCTATAAAAGATTTATTAAACCAGAACCTCTGTGGATGGGCTGGAAGCATACTTTTTCAAGAAACATCCTAGATAATTATGATGGACAATGATATATGAGAAGAACTGTTGAGAGAAGAGAATATATGTTAGACCAGAGAAATGTCTATTGCACAGGAAAAAAACTGGCTGATAAGAGCATGGGTTAAGTGAAAACCAAGGAGGGATCTGGCAGGACTATGTGGTGAGGTAGGCAAGAAATCTGGCTCTTAAAATCAAATAGGGTTGAGAGCTGGTGTGCTAGCAGGCAGAATCCAGAATCCACTTTGATTCTGAGCAAGTAAGATGAGTTAAGAGCTTAGCTGCACCCTATGACAGTGAGTGGGTATTAGTGAAAGCCAAAGAGAATTCAGTTTGAGCCTCACCTGAGACTTTTAAGTAGGCCAAATCAATTTCTCTTTAAGGGAATAGGAAAAAGTATCTTAACTCTTAACTTCACAGAATATGATTTAAATCATATTAAAGACCCATAATGTTCCAAAGAAATTAAAGTAACCTAAGTTTTTTTTTATTTAAAAAACACCCTCTAAGCATGGAAATAAAATCATCCAAAAGAAACAGCTTGTACCTTTTCTGGTTGCTTTTCAAACAAAAAAATGTTCCAAAATTATTAACAAAACTAGCATAATAGGAAACAACTAATAAAATATGTACAACTACAACAGGGTAATAACCTTTTAAAAAGTGATGGTTTCTGTAATATTCATGAAATCAAAGCCTAGATAATTCTTTAACTGTGGCTGGGTTTTAAAGCATACACCCTTGACTTAGGGTGTAACTGGTTTGTGCTTCCATCAAAAAATAATTCTGGGTGTCCATTGCAGAGATACTCATAACCTCCACTGGGCACTGTGCTAGTCAGTTTTTCCTTACTGTGACCAAAAAATAACTGACACAAAACAGGAAAAGTTTATTTTGGCTCACGGTTTCAGAAGTTTAGGTCCATGGTCAGCTGGCTCTATTGCTCTGGGCCTGTGATGAGGCAAAACATCATGGGGGAAGGGCATGGAGGAGGAAAGCTGTCAGCTCGTGGCAATAGGAAAGCAGAGAGAGAGAGCATTAGAGGAAGGGGCCAGGGATAAGATATAGTCCCCAAAACATGGCCCCAGTGACCTTCTTCTTCCAACTATGCCCCATTAGCCTATAGTTTGAACTACCTTCCAGGAGTCCACTTAGCTATCAATGGATATCCACAGAAGAAGTCACAGCCCTCCAGATCCAATCATTTACCAAAAGCCCCACTTCTGGACATTGCTACATCAGGGACTAAGCTTTTAACACATGAGCTTCTTCTGGGGGACATTCCAGATCCAAACCGTAACAGGAAACGTTTATGTGTTATATTTTAAATACATATCTATTGCAAGCTTTACCACATACTCATTTCCCCTCCTAGACTGTGAGAGCTCCATGAAGGCTAGTCTTTTAGATATCTATTACCTCTAAACTTGGAATAGTGCTGGCACACAGAAGGGGCTCGATGAATATTAACTGAATAAATGAATAATACAGGTTTGGTTAATCTTGTTTTCTTTTTTCTTTTTTTGTACTAGGGATTGAACCCAATGATGCTTAACTATTGAGCCACATCCCTATCCTTTTTTATTTTTATTTTGGGACAGGGTCTTGCTCAACTACTGAGGCTGGCTTTGAACTTGCAATCCTCCTGCCTTAGCCTCCTGAGGCACTGTGATTACACGTGTGTGCCACTGTGCCCAGCGAAGAGTTGATTAACCTTAGTCCACTGATACTTTAGGTCAAGTTCATATATCAAAAAGCTTGCAAAAAAAAAAAAAAGCTTGCCCTTTGAGAAAGTATTATTTATTTTTTTTTCAAAGTTCAAAGTAACTTGTTAATTATACTGGGTCCTTGTTAAAATCTCTCTCTCATTTTGTGTTCTGAGAAATGAAGCCTTCAACTGGTTAAATGATTTAAAAAAACCACAAATGATCAATTATAAAATCCTTTAGAGGAAATATGGACACACTATGGTTAGCAGGTTAAACCCAGACCCACTGTTTTCATCTGTACTGTTTTACTGGAACAGTTATGCCCATTCATTTACATAATCCATAGTTGCTTATGCACTATGATGGCAGAGTTGACTGTGACCATATGGTCAACAAAGCCAAAAACATTCACTATGTGGCTATTTACATAAAGTTGTCTACATCTTGCTTTAGAATATTAAAATGGCATCAAAACCTAGTATACAGCATGGAATACACATTTAAATGAATTAGTATACTACTTATTAAAGAATTAAGATTTAAAGGTACTATGGGAAGGTCACTGACAGCAGAGTAGGAAACAAAGATGAAGGTGTCTAAGGCAGTCACTTGTCTTCAAAAGGGAGTTTACCATCACATGTGTTAAGTTTTATTATGGTAAATATGTGACAGGATTGTAGGAACCTATGGGAAGTATAAAACATCTTTTGAGGTGCAAAGCATAAGGAAATTATGTCCAGCTTGGAGGAAGGGAATGGGCTCATTGCAGATACTAGTAAACAACAGTCTACTAGAAACAATGAGGAGAGGACACATAAAAGACTAGTAGGGAGGTCAGTTAAGTATAGAATAGTAGTAGGAGAGAAGCCAAGAAGTCAAAGATGCTTCTGGCTTACTAGAAGAAAAATCATGACAATAATAAATACCATTATTTGTTGATTGTTTAGTAAATGCCAGGAACATAGTCAAACCATTTAATACAATATACATACTAGGCAGAAATAGTATGTTACAATGAGATATACTGAACTTAAGACTTAATGAAATATGTAAGTGAAGATAGCTGGATACCAGTATTTGGTACTTAGGGGAAAGGCTGAAAATACATCTATTTTGGAAGTCAATTGTTCAGTAATAACAGTTGATGACATCTTGAACTACTGAAATTTCATATTCTTGCAATATACAATCTATGCTAAAAAAAAAAAGGTACAACTTACATGACCAAGTACCTGCTCCCTTATGGTCAGTGGTGACTGGCCTGTTGGGAATATAGCTAATATTTAACTTAGAATGCATTCCAGAAGTATAAGAAATTTTTTGGTTGAAAGAAGTTGCTATTAAAAAATGATGCATGATGTATTTACCTGTCAGTCATGTGGAACTTTTTATTTTAAAAATATATATTTTTTTTCAATAAGTAATCTCCGGGATTTAAAAAACACATCAAAAACAACAACCTCTTGTATTCGTTGAGTCATTTCAATAAATGGTTCTCTAACTGCAACTCAAAATACTTTAATAATACATATTTACTTTGTTGTGTGTCAGGCACTATGCTAAGTAGCTGACTGTATAACTCAAGTTAATGTTCAAAACAATGCAGTATCATTCCCGTTTCAATCCCAATTTTCAGATGGGAAAATATAAGTTTAGTAACTTTCTAAGGTCTTTACCAAATTTAAAGCACTATCTTGACTTTATAGAAAAATCTTTGATGTAGGTTTCTGGATAAAAATAAAAAAGTTATTTTTGAATGTTTCATAAATTGGATTATGCTTAAGAAACAATGACTTAATAATTGCTTTTATTATTTACATTTATTATTTAATAAATTTAATATTTATAATGATGAGACTTTTGTTCTACAAAATCTAATATTGAATCTCTGAAAGTAAAAGAAGGTGGTTTACTTCTCCATAAATTATACACTCTGGAAGGATAATATATTATTTCTTGTTGGAACATAATTTTACTCTAAAGAGATCGTAATAAGGATTAGTAAGGAAGGTAATTTTGTTTTGGGAAATAACATTCCAGAAAATGCTTCTGCATGTACTTGAAATTCAACACATCTTAAGTCTCTGCTGGTGTTACTTTCATCTCATTGTAAACAGCATCCATGCCAGAAACTTTAGTCAGCTTTGCTTGTTATTCACTTCTTCCTACAGCAAATTGGTTACCAAGATCTAATCAATTTTTCTGCTTAACTTTTACAGTTGCCTACTACCAATGAAATAAGATCCAAATGTAGCATTTAGTGTTTGGTCCTGAACTAACTCATCATCCTAACTTAAAAAAAAAAAGTTTTAAGTTCCTGCTCTGCACACCTCTATAGACTCAGACCTCCTCAAATCACTTACTTGACTTTTTTTTTACAACATGCTGTTTCACAGCTTGGGGCCTTTTATACCCTCCTCTTGCCATGGACCATTTACCTTTAGTAAGGATCAAACAATATATCCACTATAATGCCTTCTCTGAAAATACAAGGATAGTTGCTATCCTCCCTTGTAAGCCTCTTAACACTTAACACAAGCCTATAATAGCATATGTATGTGTATCTGTTCTCCCTACTCAACAAAACTGTATCTTACTTATTCTTATGTAAACTTAAATTTTCATTTATATGACTTGAAGACTGAGTGTGCTTAATCAAAACCAGACTCAGGGGCTGGGGTTGTGACTCAGCATTAGAATGCTTGCCTAGCACGGATGAGGCCCTGGGTTTGATCCTCAGCACCACATAAAAATAAATAAATAAAATAAAGGTATTTAACCACTACAACTAAAAAATAAATATTAAAACAAAACAAAAACAAAACCAGACTCAGGTGTTATGTGAATGCACTTTCCTTTAATGATTTAACAATAATTATGTATGCAATCAGATTCTGAATGCTCATCTTAGCCTATCAATATATCATATTGAGAACACTGGTTTAAAATCTTTCTATTTTTAAAATACAGCAGGGCTCAGTGGCACATGCCTGTAATCCTAGTGACTCCGGAGGATGAAGCAGGAGGATCACAGTTTGAAGTCAGCTTCATGTGACTTAGTAAGATCCTGCTCTCAAACAAAAATTAAAAAGGGCTGTGTGTGTGTGTGGTTCAGTAGTAGAGCTCTCCTAGGTTCAATCATCAGTACTGCCAGGCGAAGTGGCGCACGCCTGTAATCCCAGTGGCATGGGAGACTGAGGCAAGAGGATGGCAAGTTCAAAGCCAATCTCAGCAACTTAGCAAAGCCCTAAGCAACTTAGTGAGGGCCTATCTCAAAAAAAAAGTAAAAAAGGGGCCGGGGGTGTGACTCAGTGGTTAAGTGTCCCTGAGTTCAATCCCCAATATCAAGGAAGGAAAAAAAAATTACCAGTACTAGAAAAAAATTATGATAAAAAAAATCTATGTCTAAATACATGTCTGCAATATCTAATTTTATTATTCATGATTAGCAAATACTCATAAAAATTGGGAGGTTCTTTAGAAATTAGGATAATTGTCTCTTGGAATGACTTAATAATCAGAAATATACAAATGTACCCCACCTTCAGGATAAAAGCAACTGCAACTAGAACTTTTCACTTTGTTGTTGTCTTCAAGCAATGCCATCACTACTCAAAGTTAAATAGCAGGGCAATTTAAAGTTTCAAAATTCCTGGGCCCAGGTCATAACTTTTTTTCCCTTCCTCTCCTCTGGTGGTATTTCCATATATCATTTAGTCCAAGTAAATATTCAAATGGGGAAATCTGGAGGACAAGCTTTCTACACAGGTAACACGAAGTTCTTCTCATGTTACTCAGGCTGGCTTAAGTTTAGTATCAAAATAGTCTATTTTAGGAATGCCTCATACTGAATACTGCCATCTTTTATTTTATTGATCTAGCATTCCCTCCCCTTTAGGGATTAAAAAGATATTTGAAGGTCCAATGTGATTCTCTTTTGGACCCTAAAGAAGGAAGGTTATAAAATTAGAGAGTAAAGAACCTTAAAGGAAAATAAAGCATAAAGAAACTGAATGCCCACAATGAAGTCATCTGGCTTTTATTTTGGTGAACTTCTTTGACATTTTTGGGGTTTAGAATTGCCCCATTTTGGCTCTTTGTTAAAATAAGTCTTATCAGTTTGACTGGTATCTTTCTGAGTTCTGGTTTCTAGGCAGCCTGATTTCAGAATTCCTATGTAATGCTGCACTTTTTATCATGTCATCTGATAGACATTTCTGCCACTCTTCTAGAAAACCTTGGTCTGCCAGGACAAGCTAAAATTTCCATCCTCTGTTGCTTCAGAGATGCATAGTACACATTTTTTTTTTTTTTTTTTGGTAGTGGAGATTGAACCCAAGGGTGCTTAATCACTGAGCCACATCCCCAGTCCTTTTTTATATTTTTTATTTAGAGACAAGAGTCTTGCTAAGTTGCTGAAACTGGCTTGAACTCATGATCCTTCAGCCTCAGTTTCCCAAGCCACTGGGTATAGTACACATTTTTAAACTAAAAATAAATACTCTCTGGACTCCAAGTAGTCGGTCCTGTACTCTAACCTAAGTATGCATACAAATTTTGATTTCCTTGAGTTTTGGAAGAAGAGTATAATCTACCAGGGTCAAGTCTGACTGGCTTTGTGAGCTGACATATTTCTTCATTAGCCACAGTTCAATCTGTCTTGACTGACATGGACATATAACAAACCTCCATTTTCAGTTAAAGGAAGAATTAAAATGAAAACAATCAGCAAAAGAAAATAACCAATTAACCAACCAGACCAACAAAACCAAAAGAAAAAAAACAAAATTTTTCTTCTTTGAAATTATATAAAAATAATATAAATTATTGCTTTCCTCAGCTTTGAGACAGAAGTTGAAATACCTAAGAGAACAGGTAAATATGGTGACTGTGGTCAAATGGGCACCCAAACTGACCAAAATAGATATTATTTGTTTCTTTAAGAGTAAGCTGGCTGGGGTTGTGACTTATTGATAGAGCGCTTGCCTAGCATGTGTGAGTGCACTCGCACTGGGTTCGATCCTCAGCATCACATAAAAATAAATGAAGGTTCATCAACAACTAAACCATAAATAAATAAATAAATAATTTTAAAAAGTGAGTAAGGTGTTTCAAATACATGTCTATTAATTAAAAAAAGAAACAATTATCCATATAGTCATTAAATTAATACCTGATGACTGCTATTTGCAATTATTTAAGAACAGATAAACACATTAAAAGGAAACAATGAGGCATTAGGTTTTATTCTCCTTACTGCTCTTATGAGTAAAAAGTTCCTTAAATTGTCCTATTTTCTTAAAACAAAACGGAGGAATATCTTTATAACGAAAATTACACGCATGAAACATAAAAGAATAAAATTTCATCATCCAATTTGGACAACATTTATACTGTCTTCCTTCTACATTCCTTCTGAGCCATTTATGTTATTCTTATAGACTTGCAGTCTATATGACAAGGAGTTGGCAAATGTTCAGAGTGGTATAGCAGTATTCAAAACGACTAGACAGAGACTGTCACCAGGTTGTCAGGAAAAGACTAGAAGAGTATATATTAGTTTTATAGCTTAGAGAAAATGAAACAACTAACTAAAAAGCTATTTTATTTTTTATAAAGACCATCAGAAATATTTTCTTAGTAGACTTATGAGACTGAAGCTGTACTATACTCATCAAACGCGCACCATGGTATAAAACACGAGTAACACTTAAATGAACTAAGTAGATAAAATATGTTCCATGTTAAGAAAGAAACTGAACTTGAAGAAGAAACACGGAAAATAAAACAAGAGAGAATAGAATTATTTAATGATTTACCAAAAGTCAATTTAAAGAGAAGCAGGCAAATCTTTCAATTTAAAAATGAATTATATGGAAATATCCCCAAAGCTCCTGGATAGGCAGAATTAATAATGTCAAAATGGCCATACTACCAAAAGCATTATACAGATTTAACGCACTTCCTATTGAAACCCCAATGACATTCTTCATAGAAATAGAAAAAGCAATAATGAAATTTATTTGGAAAAATAATAAGAGACCCAGAATAGCCCAAACAATCCTTAGCATGAAGATGAAGCAGGAGGCATCACAATCCCAAACCTAAAATATGCTACAAAGCTATAGTAGCAAAAACTGCATGATATTGGTACCAATATAGACATGTAGACCAATGGTACAGAATAGAAGACACAGAGACAAACCCATACAAATATAGTTATCTCGTACTAGACAAAGATGCCAAAAACATTCAATGGAGAAAAGATAGCCTATTCAACAAACGGTACTGGCAAAACTGGAAATCCATATGTAGCAAAATGAAATTAAACCTCTATCTCTCACCCTGCACAAAAATCAACTCAAAGTGGATCAAAGACTGAGGCACTAGAACAAAGACCCTGTGCCTAACAGAAGAAAAAATAGGCCCAAATCTTCACCATGTCGGCCTAGGATCTGACTTCCTTAACAAGAGCCCTAAAGCTTAAGAAGTAAAATCAAGACTCAATAAATGAACTGGGTTCAAATTTAAAAGCTTCTTCTCAGCAAAGGAAACAATCAATAATGTGAGGAGAGAGTCTACAGACTGGGAGAAAATCTTTACCACATGCACCTCCAATAAAGCATTAATCTCTAGAATATATAAAGAACTCAAAAAACTTAACACCCAATAAACAAATAACCCAATCAATAAACGGGCTAAGGAACTGAACAGATGCTTCGCAGAAGAAATACAATCAACCAATATATGAAAAAGTGTTCAACACCTCTAGCAATTAGAGAAATTCAAATCAAAACTAAGTCACTAAGATTTCATCTCATCCCAGTCAGAATGGCAATCATCAAGAATATAGGAAACGATAAATGTTGATGAGGATGTGGTGAAAAAGGCACACTCATACATTGCTGGAGGGATTGCAAATTGGTATAACAACTATGGAAAGCAGTATGGAAATTCCTCAGAAAACCTGAAATGGAAAGACCATATGACCCAGCTATCCTACTCCTTAATTTATACCCAAATGACTTAAAATCAGCATACTACAGTGATGCAGCCACATCAATGTTTACAGCAGCTCAATTCACAATAGTTAAAATATGGCACCAACCTAGGTATCCTTCAGTAGATGAATGTATGAAGAAAATGTGGTATATATATTCAATGGAATATTACTCAGCTTTAAAGAAGAATGAAATTATGGCATTTGCTGGTAAATGGACTGAGTTGGAGAATATCATTCTAAGCAAAATAAGCCAATCCCCAAACACCAAAAACCCAATGTTTTCTCTAATATGCAGATGCTAATTCACAATGTGGCGGGGAGGCACAAGAGAAGACTAGAGTTACCTTAGATTAGGTAGAGGGAAGGGAAGGGAAGGGAGGGGAGTGGAGGAGATAGGAAGGATGGTAGAAAGAGACAGACATTACTACTTTATGTATATAGATAACTGCATGACCAATGTGATTCTACAACATATATTCTCAGAAAAGTGAGAAATTATATCCCATCCATGTATGATATATCAGAGCGCATAAATGCATTCTACTGTCATGTATAACTAATTAAAACAATAAAAAATTAAAAATAAAAAATGAGTTATATGGAATTCCTTTTGTGATTTTACTAAAAACTGAAACAATGTTATCCTTTATACCAGTATTTATTGTTAATTACCTAAGTGCTTGAGTCCCAATTTAAGAACTACTGACTTTGGTTAACATGGACGTTTTAACTCTGGGTAACTATCTTTGCAGAAACTTATTTTCTCTTGTTTGGGATTCGGCATGAAGAAGGAAAGGACCACAAACTACATGTAAATATATTGAATTGAGAGGCATACAGAAAGAACCATATGATAGATAATTTGAATTTTTTATTAGAGAACCATGATGAATGATATAAAGTTGGAGGATCTGAGATACGTTGGTAAGAAAAGTGGTCAGATGTGGTTTTTAAGATCCTTTGTTAGCTATAAGTCTTTTTTAAAAAATATTTCATTTTATTAATGGTTAAAATTTTCTTAATAGAGCTTCCGTCCTTAAAACATACTTTCCTGAGTCCTTTTGTTATAATTTGAAGTATTTTATTATAATTTAGGACAATTGCTTTTTTTTTTTTTTTTTTGAGACAGGGTCTCACTAAGTTGCCCAAGCTGGCCTTAGCCTTATAGAATCTTCTAATCTTAACATGCAGATCTTTTATAAGAATACATCTATCAGTAACAACAGTAGAAATAACAGTATTGGTAATAACACTAGTAATAATAAAAACATGCATTTATCATGTGTTTCTTTCATGATAAACTTTGTTATTTCAATTTTAGAGAAAAGGAAACTAAGGCAAGTGTAATTAACTCAAGTTAACATAATTAGAAAAAGGTGAAGCTGGGATCCAAATCCAGTGATGCTTTCATAGCTTGAACTCTTCAACATCTAAACTAAACTAGCAAATCATATCATAGAAGAAACTGACCAGATCTATCAAATTAATCTAGTGCTTTTGTTAATTAAACAATGGGAAACACATGTCTGTAAAGATCAGTGTTCTGCAATTCAATATGCTGACATATAACTGGCATTTAGGTACACTTTGTGAAGAGTCTCAGTCTAATTTATCATCCCATTAATAATGAACAAAACCTGAAGGTATTATTAACTTTCTCAAGTCATAGTTTGCTGGAATGCTGCTTTCTTCACATTTCTGTGCAGTATTCTTCAAACTACAATATATTCAGTGGTTAGTCCAGCATGTTTTCTTATTTCTAAAGTCTTGAAAATTGGAACTCATCAAATGTCATATTATAGAACATTTCTTGAAGTAAGTTAAGATGAAATTTAGAAATCTTTTAGTTGTAACTAATATTTTGAAATATTCTAACTAGGTTTATTTTTCAATCAAATTTACAATTGTAAGTCTAATATTTAAGAATCTTAATTTGAAAGTTATTATTAGGTACTAGAAATTAAACCCAGAGCACTTTATCACTGAGCTACATTCCCAGTTCTATTTATTTATTTATTTAAAAATTTGAGATAGGGTCTCGATAAACTGCTGAAGCTGACTTCTAATTTACAATACTCTGGCCTCAGTCTATCCCAGTGGCTAGGATTACAGGTATGTGCACCAGGTCTACTTGAAAATTATTTTTATAAGTCTAGGTTGACAGGCAGATAATTTTACAACTAGCTATGTAAGGTAATCAAGGTAATTAATTATATCACAGAATTAAAAAATATTTAAAGAAATGGGGAGGGAGCAACTTTACCTTACTAGGTTTTGCTGCATATATTCAACCTTCATTAAAATTTGGACCTCAGTCTGAGAGTGAATGTAGGCTTTCAACCTGAAATAAAAACATCATATTGAAGAAAGCAAAATTAATTTTTAGTACTTTTCAAGACAGTTTTTATAAAGACTAAGCATTTATGAACAGCTAATAATACTTAAAAATTCATCAATCCAAGCACAGAAAAGAAGTAAAGATGTTTCTTAACCAAGGATCTGAAAAATAATTACTTTTCTTCTCTTTGTTCAATTAAACATCTTAAATTAAAAAATACCTGCTTCAACAAACATGTGTAAAAATAATAACAGCTATTTTACACATACTTTTGCTCAAATGTATCCAATTTAGTGACAGGTATTTTGACTTACTGCCAAGTGTATGACTAACGATGACAAGTAGATTATCAATTATAAAGAAAGAAACTCAACTATCAATACTGCTTGAAATGTTACTTGAGTCTGGATCAGTTTGAACAATATTTTTTATCAAAAGTTGAAATATGAGGCTTAAAGCAATCATGAAATTCATATGGAAAAATAAAAGACCCAGAATAGCAAAAGCAATTCTAAGCAGGAAGTGTGAATCTGGAGGTATAGCAATACCAGAATTCAAACTGTACTACAGAGCAATAGTAACAAAAACAGCATGGTACTGGTACCAAAACAGGCAGGTGGACCAATGGTACAGAATAGAGGACACAGAGATCAATCCACAAAATTACAACTTTCTTATATTTGATAAAGGGGCTAAAAGCATGCAATGGAGGAAGGATAGCATCTTCAACAAATGGTGCTGGGAAAACTGGAAATCCATATGCAACAAAATGAAACTCAATCCCTTTCTCTCACCATGCACAAAAGTTAACTCAAAATGGATCAAGGAGCTTGATATCAAATCAGAGACACGCCGTCTGATAGAAGAAAAAGTTGGCTACGATCTACATACTGTGGGGTCGGGCTCCAAATTCCTTAATAGGACGCCCATAGCCCAAGAGTTAATAACTAGAATCAACAAATGGGACTTACTCAAACTAAAAAGTTTTTTCTCAGCAAAAGAAACAATAAGAGAGGTAAATAGGGAGCCTACATCCTGGGAACAAATATTTACTCCTCACACTTCAGATAGAGCCCTAATATCCAGAATATACAAAGAACTCAAAAAATTAAAAAATAAGAAAACAAATAACCCAATCAACAAATGGGCCAAGGACCTGAACAGACACTTCTCAGAGGAGGACATACAATCAATCAACAAGTACATGAAAAAATGCTCACCATCTCTAGCAGTCAGAGAAATGCAAATCAAAACCACCCTAAGATACCATCTCACTCCAGTAAGATTGGCAGCCATTAGGAAGTCAAACAACAATAAGTGTTGGCGAGGATGTGGGGAAAAGGGTACACTTGTACATTGCTGGTGGGACTGCAAATTGGTGAGGCCAATTTGGAAAGCAGTATGGAGATTCCTGGGAAAGCTGGGAATGGATCCACCATTTGACCCAGCTATCGCCCTTCTCGGACTATTCCCTGAGGATCTTAAAAGAGCATACTATAGGGATACTGCCACATCAATGATCGTAGCGGCATTATTCACAATAGCTAGACTGTGGAACCAACCTAGAAGCCCTTCAATAGATGAATGGATAAAAAAATGTGGCATTTATACACAATGGAGTATTACGCAGCACTAAAAAATGACAAAATCATGGAATTTGCAGGGAAATGGATGGCATTAGAGCAGATTATGCTAAGCGAAGCTAGCCAATCCTTAAAAAACAAATGCCAAATGTCTTCTTTGATATAAAGAGAGCAACTAAGAACAGAACAGGGAGGAAGAGCATGAGGAAAAGATTAACATTAAACAGAGACGAGTGGGGGGAGAGAAAGGGAGAGAGAAGGGAAATCATATGGAAATGGTAGGAGACCCTCAATGTTACACAAAATTACATATAAGAGGTTTTGAGGGGAAATGGGGGGGGAAACAAGGGAGAGAACTGAACAACAGCAGATGAGGTAGAGAGGGAAGATGGGAGGGGAGGGGGGGGGAAGTAGGGGATAGGAAAGGTAGCAGAATACAACAGTCACTAATGTGCCATTATGTAAAAATGTTGAGTGTGTAACCGATGTGATTCTGCAATTTGTATTTGGGGTAAAAATGGGAGTTCATAACCCACTTGAGTCAAATGTATGAAAGATGATATATCATGAGCTTTGTAATGTTTTGAACAACCAATTAAAAAAAAAAAAGAAGAAAGTGGAAGCAGGAAGAGTAACTAAGAGAAAAACCTCAGAAATTTGGAAATGAGAGAGAGGTTTTGAGTCCATGAATATTCCAATGGAAATTAATGTTCTATTTTTTCTTTACAGTTCTTAAATCTAGGCTTTATGCAATATGCTTTGAAAGTATGATAATTATATTGATTTGTAGAATCACTGATTCCTTTTCTAACTCAATGGTATTTGTAAGGCACATTCTGGAAATTCATTAACTATATGTCTTGGTAAAGTTTGCAAAATATTTAAGCTCTTAAAATGGCCTTGGCAAATGTATATAATCTGTGAGTATACTGTGCTTGAAATTATTGTTCAAGTGGGTTTTCAGGAATTTTCATCTACATGCAACCAACTAAGAATCCTAAATGAAGTTATTCCTAGAAAAAAAAAAAGAAATATGAGGCTTAATTAGAAATGGACCAGATCAGACATTTTAGAATCTACAGTTCAAATTTTGAATACCAAATTACTCTGGCACAATCCAAGCATTCATATTCAAAGCAAGTACCATCTGGTGAAAATAAAGTCAACTGGGTTCCTGCCCAGGAGCACTAATAACTCATACACCAATAATAGTTTCCTTTCTTAAGCACTGCCTACTATATGCTAGGTCCTGTACTAGGAACTCTGAATGTGCTATTTTTTTAAGGTTCATAACAACCCTATCTAGTGTGTATTACCATTCTTATTTCATTGATGGAAAAATTAAAAGCATGGAAGTTAGGTAATTTAGTCTGATCACACAGTTAATAAGGGACAGAGCCAGCTATTTTAATTTGGATATCCATGACTGAATCTTTCCACTATGCTATGTTAACTACTTTTGTCCATACTGTATTTCTGGATAGGAGGCAGAGTGTACCTTACTAAGTTCTATGAAGACTTGGCTGAAGCAGGATTTCCTGTGTTTAATAGTTACTTGGAAAGTCTTAATTTTCAGAGTCTTTGGTTCAACTTGAAAGGCAGCTTAGTTTAAAGGTTAAGAGTACAGATTCAGAATCTGGACTGATGGTTTGAAATCCCCAGCTTTCATGCTTATTAGTTGTCCAAGTTTACTTAACCACTTTAAATTTGCTCAGTATGTTAAAAGGGGCATAATACCTCTAGTCTACCATACAAGGATATTGTGAGAATTCAATGAGTTAGCATGTTTATTATTATCTGCTTTGAAGAGTGTCCAGGACACAGTAAATAATGAGTGTTAGCTACTGATGTTACTTATATGGACTGAATCTCAGCAAACACCAAGGAAATAGTAAATTGCAAGGAAAAGTAAATTGCACCAACATATCATGCCCCGATATAGCCATAGCTTTCCATAATAAATATGCAACTAAAATATACTTCAACACTTTTAATTACTTCAAACAGTTAATAGGAGTTTTTAAACATACCTTTGACGAATAACAGGATCAGACTTTTCAGGATCAATGTAAGGTTTTAGAATTTCATTAATAGTTTTATCCTCTGGTACTCTTTTCAATAAAGAAAAGGAAAACAGCTAGATTATTATTTATAATTTGCTGTAAAAGGTGTTAACTTAGAATTACTAAATGTTGTGGGTATTTTGTTATTGTTTAAATAATTGAACAAAAACTTTTACTTTATTCTGGGCAAAATATAATATCCTGTCAAGCAAAAATTACATAGGAAAAAAGCTACAAAAGACTTCTTGGGTATATTTAACAAGGTCTTTAAAAAAACATTTTGAAAAGCTCCTTGTAAATTAATTATAAAAATATGAAGCCTCTTTTAACACACCTGTGCTCAAACAGGGGAAAAAAAAGAGAAGTCAATATGTAATATATTTGAAACTTTTAGAAATAAAAAATAAATTCAAGAATGGTTTCAGAATATGCTAATTTTAGTGCATGTTCAAGTTATCATTCTAAATCATAAGGCCAGGTTAAAAAGTTTATAATAATTTTTCTGGAATTAAAGTATTTTAAGTTTTCCAACTTTCCTATTGCACACTATTTTAAACTTACATGTAAAGCTTTATAAACAAAATTAAGATATTTTTGACACAATAACCCTTCCTCAACCACTTCCACATATCCATTTATACTACTGGCTACATATTCCTATCTATAAAATAAGTCCTTTCTCTTTGGCATGCAGCTTCAAATAGCAAAGTTCTTCACTAAAACCCAATTACAAAGAAAGGACATTGTGTATAATGTGGACATATGCTAAATATACTACTTAAACAGCAACTTTAAAACTCTCCTAAACCAAGGAATCGAATAGCACAATCATTAAAATTTTGAATAACAGTTTAAATACATTCCTAATCTGAAAAAGCAGGACAACAAACTTCATGCAAATTAATCCCAATTATGACTACAGACACATGTCTAAAATAATGTATTTTTTGAAGAATATACTATAATGTGAATAGTAATAAACTCTGCATACTACAATTTTGGGTCACTTTTCATTTCCTATACAACCACTTAGTCTAAGAAACAACATTTTCAGCCTTGCATTCTTCTGATTTTTATGTTAAATCATTTCTCTTAGAGTTCTTCCACCTATGTTGGTATTCCTGAAAAATACGCTATTCAGTTTGGGGGAGGTTTTTTGTTTTCTTCTCATAGTCTATGCATTCTTCCTGAACTTGACTTGCACTTCTCACTCAACATATTTTCTGAGATTCACTCATGTTGATGTGCACAGCCAGAGCTCATTTATTTGCAGTGCTGTTTAGTATTTCATTGTATGACATACCACAAGTTATTCATTCTGCCAGACATATGCTTAGTTAACAGTTTATTGTAATTACAGAGCCTTAAAATAAAAACAAATTGGTTCTTAATAGAAAGTGGTTATACTATACCGTTTTTCTATGTATTCAGCTTGACTTTGAGGAAACTGGAGCTTTACATGCCAACAAAACTTTTGTTTTCTAGGAGAGAAAATGACCATGTGAGGATCAAGGTAGATAATTAAAGTTTAAACACAAATGAAGAATTTTGAATACTGAGGCCAATTCTAAAGTTATTCTTAGAATTTAAACTCTCTTTCCTATTAGGAGATACTTGCACTTTTCTAGGATTTTAGAAGCTATGTATTTTAAAATAATATACTTGGAAGCATTATTAAGAGGAAAAAAAGTGAAGCATTTCTGAATTCCAAGGACTTCACATTCCTGAACTAGAAGGCCTTTCTCATATTCAGAGGCTTTTGAGATCCATGTGCTACTACTTGAAGTTTACAAATAAATTTCCTCATGACTAAATACAATGAGCTGATGTCTTTGCCTGACTAGTCTGGAAATTAGGTGAATGAAGTATTGTCCAGTTGAGTCCAGCTGGCTGCAGATATATTTCTCAGGCATGAGTACGTGCATTCAATAGCAAAACAGTAGACAACAAGCTGGTTGCTAAGCAAAATGCACTCAGAGCTAGAGTTTCTATGCTTTTAGGTGAAAACTTTAGTTTGATACAAGGTCAACAGTAAAAATACTTGATTTTAGAAAAATGACTATATGTCCTATTTAACAAATTTAAATTTAGTGATACTATACCAGTCCCTTTTAAAAGAAATCTAATGCTCAAACACTGAATCCACTATAGAAATTTATATCTTCATATAGTGTAACGATATCTTTTACACAGTGTTTTCCTGCCTTAGAAGAACAACTTATTGGCAAGTGAATAGCTGGCAACATCTCCTCCAAGCCACAATCAGTGACTTTTTGATATCTACCTCTTAGAAGCAAAGCCCCCAAACCTAAAATAATTTTCTTTTAATGCAAGCTAGGTGTCACCTTCCACCAAGTATCTGTATGACCTAATCAATTTTTGTCAGATAATAATACCATAAACCCAAGCAATATTCCCTCCATTACAGCAAGTTATCACAGATCTGAATATAGTTTTGTTTAATAATGAGTCTGTTTCTGGCATAAGTCAGAGAAAAATATCTTTGATTATATTTATACTAAAAGTGCACTTATACAAGAAACAATCATGTTACGGATTTTTTTTTTTTAATAGAACAATGTCAAAAACCACACTTTCACTACTCCAAAGGTCAGATGTCTAAAATCTCACAAGGAAAACAACTTAAAAAAAATTCTGAATGCAGAGGCAAAATTCTGAATGCAGACGCAACCATTACTAGATTGAAATAATTCTTCCAAAACAAAACACTTGACAATGTTCCGTATCTGTAAAACAGGCATACAGCCTAATATTAGTACTAAGAGGTATATGTAATATTATTTTCTTTCTTTATAAAAACATAAGCTGATTTTGTTACTCTTAATAAATAATATGGTTTCTTTCTAAATACACTTATTTTTCCATGTTAACTCATACGGGGGAAAAAAGGAGCACCGACTTGTCATCTTGTAGAATTGCAAATCATACTCTATCACCCCAATAATTGCTTGAATAACAGCAAGAACCATTCACCTTTCTGATACTTTCAGAAAGAGAAAAGACCTTTGGAAATAATTTTATTTGCTGTAGTTTACTAGTTGTGGTAATAATGAAGTCATTCACTGCTATTTTATTATATACATATTGTTAATTTATGACAACTACAAAAATCTTTATATATTGGCCTCAGTTCATAGATGTACAAAATTTCAAAAGAAAAGTACGTTTACATTTAAAATGTGATATTGTAATATTTCAAGAACAAAGAAAAACAGAATATAAAGAACACTCACCATACCCATTTTTTTTTCTCCAAAGACATAAAATGCATTTTTTTCTTCTAAGACTGCTATCTTTTTTTAGTATACCTCAATCCAAAGTGGGCAAAAGTAAGTTGAAGGGTGTTATATAAAGAATTGCCAAAATGGATAAGTTAATTTTCAATTCTTTAGTGTTCCTGAAATTCATTTAAGTCCTGACACAGTCAACCAAATCTCTTCCTAAGATTTAAAGAGTTAAGTTTGTTACCCATTTTTCATAATTATATATATGTCCCATTTAAAAAATACATATACCAAAATCCCAGTAATGTTACTTGGATTATTTTTTAAAGATGGCTCCCAGACATTGTAAACATCCTCATGGAATTAAAAACCACTGGGACAGAGGTTTAAAAACCACTGGGATAGAGGTTTGAACATTTATTATTACTTCTAATGCATTACTATTACTCCTAACAATACTGTTCCCTAAATTCAATAAAATGTCTCCAATCACAATAATTTCACTGTGCCCTCTGCATATTAATTTTCCTAAGAATGGAAATACTGTGTCTGAATATTCTAGAAAACTTAGGTAGTCCAAGGCATATGTTTAGAGTTTAACAACGGGCTGGTTAAAGTAACAGTGGCAATTATTAAACCTAATGTTCCCTTTGGACAACTGATAAGTTACAGAATACTGACATTTTCTTTGAGCCCCACGAAACCAAAGTAACTATTCATGCAGAGCAAAGCTTTTTCTGCTTTTCCCCCAAATATCAATACAAGTGCATACATATATGGCATGCTAATAAGAGCAGCATTACCCTATGGGGTAATATATTTATATGTTATCCAAATGTCACAGTGGGGACAGTTAGGGGGAAATATCTAAAAAGCCTCCTTAGAAAGCAATCATGCAGAAAAAATTGAGAAAGAGATGACAAGTATAATAAATGAAGAAAATAAATATTATTTTACACTTATTTTCAGTGAGTTATACAGGGTACCTATTTATATTAATTCTTACTTGTTAGAAACTGTTAAGGATGATTCTTTTGCTTATTAGAAACTCTTAAGGTTCATTCTTTCCCACAGGTTCAAGAAATCAGTATGTATATGAAAAGATATTTGTTGTGTAGGGGTTTTAGGCCCATATACTCAATTATCCTTCTGACTTCATGACTCAAAATTGTCATTCTGAATATCTGAAACACTATAGAATCCCACAGAACAAGATGCAAATCAAGTCATCAGATCCTTTTAAAGGTACTGCAATCATGTTTTAACTCATTAAAAGATATTATTATTTTACCTATCAGATTTGCACTAAGAAAGTGTAGCAAAATGAACACTTTCCATTGCTGAAAGAAGTATAAGCTAATACACACTTCTGGTAATTTGATTTCATAAAAGACAGAGGAAAATTCAGAAATTACAAAATATATATTTTTGCCTCAACAGTTTTTCTTTCCTCCAGAAATTTACTGCAAGGAAATTATTGGGCAAGTAATACGATATGTACAAAATGTACACTGTGCTACATTTTATAACAGGAAAAAATTAGAAACAACCTAAATGTACACCATCAGAAAGTTAGTTAAATAAATTCATCATGTAGGTCTACATAATGAATGTTAAGCAGCCATAAAAGTGGAAGAACTATATGCACTGACATTAAAATATGTGCATGTTTATTGACGATATTTATATTTAAAATACAGATTTATATATCATGGATTTAAAAAGTATGAAAGTATACCCCAAACTTTTAACTACACTAATTCTAGACATTATAAAAGGACTTAATTCAATTCTTCAAATGTGTGTATAAAAAACAATCTTTCACATGATTTGCTATTTTTTAATAATCAGCAAAGTCAAAGATGTTTTCATGAGAAAGTGTCAGATAATAGTGATAGAAAGAACAGGAATAATTTAAATCTTTTTCTCTAAACTTAAATATATTTCCTTATTAGAATTATTCATTTAAGATGTCTCCTTTTTAATCTTAGAAATTACTACCCAATAATAAGTGAGGTTTTAAATCTAATTATTTTAACAGCCTAAAAAACATATTTCTAGGAAACACGCCACAATTAAGAGTTACATATGGAAGCTAAATTTTAAGAACTAAGATTTCTAATACCAAGTTTAAAGAAGCTTGAATATTCCTGACACACACATATACATACATATATATAAATAAAAACACATCTAATTCCCATTGCACTCCACCAATCAACCAACATTTATTCAAAGAACATTTCTGAGCTCACCAGGGATCAAGAACACAGAGACAAAGAAGGGGACAGGTCCAAGGCAGACATTTTTTTAGGGCAACAAGTCAACCAACAATCTTGGGTACTGCATTTTCCCTTCCATTGCACAATTTATATGAAAGCATCCTGTTCTTTCTTGACACTGTACACTGCAAGAATGTTTACAATACTATAATGCCTGCAAGTAGCACAGAGGAGAGGTTAAGTGGACCTAGTGTTTGAATCCCATTCTAACAATTTATTACTTAATATGATCTTGAGCAAGAGACTTAATCTCTGACTCAGTCTTCTCACAACATGGGCAAAACAAGACTGTATCACAAGAATGAATAAGTAAATATGTCTAGAGTTTACAATACAGCACTCAAAATGTTGTTTTTATTATCATTGTAATTTTACATTCAATTCCATGTCCTGAATTATGAAGCTTAGAACAGAAATATTAGTTTCTGTAACTTATTTTGCCACGAGTCCATAAGCAAATTGTACTTACCATGAATTCCAGTTTAGTTGCTGGAGAAGAAACTAGACATGTGCATTAATTCCATATTATAAAGAGCTCTCAATGCTCTGTAAGTAATATGGATTTTATCTTATAGTTAATGCAACATAAAGGTTTTAAAGAAGAGTGAAATGAAGGATTTAGAGGGAAATCCATCATCCTATTACTTAATTCTAAGAAAAGTGTTTCGTGGTATATTTGGGACATCAACTTTTCAGTCCTTGTTTGTACTTATGACTTTTGAGAATCACATTGATATATCATGTCAGTTCAAATATGCCTGTTCAAGATTTTTACTTCTAATTTTTAAATACAAGTAACTCGTTGAAAATTTGGTCCCCAATGTAGCAGTGTTGATAAGTTGGTTGTTTGGGAGGGTAGTGAGTAGTAAGGGCTCTGCCCTCATGAATGCATTAACCCATGAATGGATTAATGGATTGTTGTGGAAGTGACTTTGTTGTAAAAGGGAGCTATCTCTTGACTAGCTTGCTTTGTGTCACCATGTGCTATCCTCCACTATGTTATATTGTAGCTGGGAGCTCTCACCAGATGCCAGCACAAGGCTCTTCCCAGCCTTCAGAATCATGAAAATGGACCTTTATTCTTTGTGAATTACATGTTCTCAGGTATTTTGTTACAGCAAGAAAATAGACTAAGACACTCCATGAGCTAAGCAAAAGCCAGACTTTCCACGTCTGATTTTCATAATACTATATCGCTAACTAAATTATAAAAACTACAGGTTATAAAAACTACCACACTAACAAGTAGTAATAGTAATAACAATAGTTTATTAAGTACCTTTTGTATGTCAGGCATGGTTCTAAATTTATATCTTTAATCCATTTAATCCTTGTAACACTAGAAGGTAAATGTTATTATTTCATTATATAAAAGAAAACACAAGATAGAAAGAGGACAGCCATTACTTTAAGATCATTATTCAGTTGGAAAGTGATGCAGTTGGTATTTGAACCCAGAGTATTGTAACTTTAGAGTACACTATTTTGAACTTTCTAGAAATGAAAACTCAATAATAAACCATGTATCTTCTGTACTACTCATTTAAATACATCATGATTATTTCCTATTTCAAATATTTGCCTCCATATTTTAAACTCATTTAGAAATAGATAGTGGACATTTTGTTTGCAATGCAACTATCCTTAACTCCACTATCATCCTTTCTAATCTATAACTATACTTTGAGGAATGGACCCATTTCTATCCTCTGTGTATTCCTATTGGCTTAACAACATCAGTATATTTTCCTGGGCACAATGGCTCAGGATTGGGCATGTGACCTACACAGTTTAATCGTGCTGAGTTTCTGGTTTCCTATATAATACTGCTTTGAGAAAAGCATTCATTATGGATATTTACTGTAAACCAAATTGTTACTAGTAGCACTCTACAGCCATGAGGATTAAGGAGACACCACAGAAGATTTAATGAAGAATCATAAATAAAATGGTCCATGATGATATCATCAAGTCATTGTATCTATTAACCCTAAAGTCTACCTTCCCTCTGGACATTCAGTTATAAGAACCAAACTGCCCTTTTTAAAAAATACGTAATCGCTCAAACCAGTCTGAACTGGGCATTCTATTTCATGCAGCATAAAGCATCTTAACTGATAGAAGGGACCCAAGTTTTCTTCTTTTTAGGTTTTGTTTTTCACTTACAATCAATAGCAAAAGAAGAAAAAAAAATTATCAACTATTACATTTGGAAGCAACAAAATAATACTTGATGGAATTTTTTTTAAAAAAACATTTTGTTCCAGTGTCAACTATAAAAATCTTATTTTAATTTAAAGCTTAGAGAAAATCTACCAAATTTGGGAGTATTCCAAGGAAAAACAATGTATGAAACATCTACATAATCCTTCACTTGTAGGCATTTAGCCTTTCAAAACATATTCTGAGATAAAGATTTGAAATCTCAAAAATAACTGCAACTATTCCTCATAAAATAATTTATGTTAATAGAATTAATACCATGATAAATGTTTTTGGATGAATACAAAGGATCTGTTTAGTTACTTAGTAATGGATTAAAATATCTAAAATTTGGGAGAATGAAAACCACAGTTTTATGTCTCACATCATTATGAAAATACTTTGAAAAGTTCCAGTAACATATTTTTGCCCTTTTAAAAATTAGTACCACTACTACATGATAAAAGGAAACAGGTTAACTAGGTGGTATTGGCTTTAGTAGACAGTACACTAAGAAAATGAATGTAGCAGGTGAAGACTGAAATGAAAAAGAATACTTCACACAATTGATGCGAACTTAAGCACTTAAAGTGGTTCTTTACTTGCAGTGGGTGAAGTAGGGACATTTGGAAATGGGGAGGCAGTTTTAAGTGTTCCAAGAGTGGGGAACACAGAATTTTACTGGGCAAGGGCCAGGAATGCTAGCTTTCCTGTAATGCATAAAAAAGCACAACAACGACAACAAAATGTCCACTTCAAAATGCCTATGGAATCCCTAAAAAAAAGTAAGAGCATGTAGGAGGCAGAGCAGATAAACGCATACCAAAAATAAATACCTGTCCTAAATACTGGCATGTGTTTCATATTAACTGTGAATAAAATAGGTACTATAGGAACTTAGGTAAAGGAAACATAATGGGGAAGACAAGCTATCAGGTGTACTTTCACAGATGTCTAGGATATGTGCAAGAGGAAAACATCCCAGGATTTACAAGAAGGAACAGTATGTGTACATTCAATTGACTATCTAGCGGAAATCAGGTAGGAACAGATTATAAAGATCCATACTTGGATATGGGTCACTGGCAGGAACAGGAAGATTTCTGCTCCAAGAAAGATACAAACTAACCTTCCTGGCATGGTTCAATGGGCTTTTCTCCAGCTTCATTCCCAATCACTCATCAATTCCCGCCCTATATTCTAGACACATCAAACTGCTTATGATTGTCCTAAATTCTTTGCTTTTGCATCTGATTTTATCACCACCAGATCACTTTCATCTCTGGATAAAAATCTAGACATAGAAACTGTTCCGTGTCCTTCCAAAATATGTTCAAGTCCTCTTTTCTGGGAAGTCTTTTTTGTCACCTGCTTGAAATGAATGATCTTCCTTTGTCAAGGATGGAGCAGACAGTCTTCTCTGTGCTACTATTGTATCATTAAATACACAACACTGTAAGAGTCTGACAACTTGTCTTTCCATTGACTGAACTGAATAAGGCCAGTAGTCAATGATTTTTCAGGTAAAGGTAAACAGCAAGATCATCTGGTGCTTTTTAAAACATACAATACCCTAAGGCCAATGAATTAGTAATTCTGTTGGTTTCTGCATTGTGAAACCGCATCACAATCAATTCTGATATGAACTCTAAATTGAAAACGACTGCACACACAAAACTAGCACTACAGTCTCTTCTTACAACTAAGGCAACAGACACAGAAAGGAAAATAACTTGCTGAGAAAATTCTAAAATTAAATTTTGTTATGCTTACCACAAAATAAACATTCTAGAAGTATGACCTATATTATAATTTCTCTTTTAACAAGCAAATACCCAAGAAAACTCACATTATTTTGCTTAATGAGAAATACTTGTAATGGATATTTCCAACTGCCTGAAAGGTAGCAATTTCAAATGTGGGGGGGATAAGAAGAGGGTATTCACTTCTGACCATGGAAGGGGTTCAGAGAGTTTCAGGGGCTGTAAAGGCAGGGATGAGATGACAAATTTGACCTACTGACACCTCTGCCTATGACCAATGGTAGTATCTATTAGCTAATGATTACTGTGGGCACAGAAGCACTAACATTCTATTCGGTGACCATTATAGCAAAAGCATGTTTTAGAAAGATGTATCTAAGAGCACTATATGACTGAAGTGAGGAAACATCAAAGGTAGGAAGAGCACTTAGAGGTCCTAATAGTCAAGACTGAGACCAAAGGGGCCTGCAAAGAAGAATGAAGCTGATATATGCTGTAGGTCAAGGAAACATAAAAACATAAAGGAACACATTCCAGAGGTATATAATGAAGGATCAGATTTGGTGACTGGGAAAAACACTTCTCTAATTCAATCAGTTTGGGGACTCCATGATAATCAAAGTGTTTGGTTTTCCATTTCCACAAATATTAGGTAACTGCTGCTGTGGGAAAGTACATGTTCTGTGACACTATGTCACGGGAACTTCCATACCACTGTTTGCATGACTGTAGTAAGTAAAGGCCTGACCTAATAACTTTAGGTTTCTATTCTTTCACACTGTTTTTCTAAGTCTCTTGTTTGTGCTTTGAAGTTCTTCCACCAAACTCTACCAAAGCTGCTACAGCAAAGAAACCACAGAGCTTAACATTTCAGGCAGTCAGTAAGTTTGTAATGAGCACCTATTGTATAATCCTCCAAATCTCAATGCAAGATACACTTGTCCCTCCATGATCACAACTGCTAACTCCTTCATTGTATTTTCCTTTGCTCTTTTCTAAAGTTGGTTTGCAGCAAGGTATAAACCTATACTACTTATATTTATAAAGATACCATGTGGGGAGAAAAAAAAAAAAATCCTGTGCTTTAAGAAGTACATCTCCACACAACTGATTAAAGAAAAAAGTGCTACTGATATTAATAACGGGATGAGTGAGTATATCTTTGCAATATAATTAGAATGCTATAATTTTATCCAAAGAATAAAAAGTAATTTTTTGAATTTATAAGAAGATTTTTTTATTTCTTTACAAGAGGGACACCTAGTGGCTAGCTTCTAAAACAGGACTGGAACTCTTAAATATTAATTCAGACTGTTGTTTAATAATGGGCATACCTCTACTAATTCTCTAAGTACAAGAGAGATGCACAGAGAGTGTGCTAAAGAATCCTGGGTCAAAAAAAGTTGAGAACTGAAGAGTTTTAAGCTAACAGAAGGACTAGGTTGCTTAGAACTAGGAGTTAAGATCACGTAGAGATAAACTGGGGGTAGGGGAAAAACAGGTCAAACGTTGGGGTCCTATTTGGGGAAGAGGTGGTTAGTATACACAAAAGAGTCCAAGTCTGAAGCTAAGCTGCAGATACAGGTTGGGCATTACTAATGTAAAATCTAAAATGCTCCTGAATAAATAAATAAATATATATATGTTTTTGGGGTATCAGAGATTGAACCGAGAGGCACTCAACCACTGGGCCACAACCCCAGCCCCCGCTTTTAATTTTAAGACAGGGTCTAGCTAAGTTGCTCAGGGCCTTGCTAAGTTGCTGAGACTGGTTTTGAACTTTGGATCCTCCTGCCTCAGCTTCCTGAGCCACTGGGATTACAGGAGTGTGCCACCATGCCCAGCCTCAAATTTTTGAGTGTCATTTTAGTGCATTTCAGATGTCAGATTTTGGAATTAGGGAAGCCATTATAGGAAAAGTCTACACAAACATGCCCAAATCCAAAAAACCCAAACCTGAAACATTTTGATTCTCAAGATTTTCAAGTAAGAATATTCAACCTGTACTAGTGGGGTGGGATCCCTCAGTCCAATTCATTCCTCCAATTGACAAGTTAAAGCCTATTCCCTCTGCACTTGATCTCTGACCAAAACAGGCAGGAAAATAAAATGAGGAACTTATACAAAAACATGCTACATGTTATCCATATACAATTACCATCCTGACCCCTTCACCCAATTTTTCTCATATGAATGTGTCCTCCAAAAGTTCATGTGTTGGTGTTTGGAGGTCAGGCCTTTGGAAAGTAATTAGGAATAGAGGAGGTCAGGAGGGTGGGGTTCCCCATAGTAATAGTGGCTTTATAAGAAGAGGAAAAGAGATCTGCTCTACCATGCTTCCTCTGTCTTTCCATGTCATGTCTTTTGCCATGTCATGGTTCTAAGGCCCTCAAGAGCAAATGAACAGATGCTGCTGCCATGATCTTGAACTTCCCAGTCCCCAGACCACCATAAGAAAAAAATAAACTTCATTCTTTTAAATAAAAGTACCCAATCTGTGGTATTTTGCTAAACCAACAAAAAATGGACTAAGACACCTTCCATAAAGGTGCCTTCTTCCTCCCTGTCCCCCGCTCCATTTTATTTTGACACAGGGTCTCACTAAATTTGCCAGGATGGTCTCCAATTTGTGATAGTCCTGCTTCAGACTTTCATGTAACTGGATTACAGATGTATGCCACAGCAACTATTAGAGACTAAAGAAACACTATGTGTACAACAGCGTTCTCAACAGTGGTTAAAAAGAAAAAAAAAGGGGAATGGAATAAATAAATGAACTTACTAATATAAGTGTCAAGATACTTTATGGACAGCTAAACTATCATTGAAAAGTAAGGCTGAACTACATAACTCCATACATATATATATATATATATAACTTTAAAACAAGCAAAACAAATCTTCAAGGCAGAAAATTAGAACAGGTTATCTCTAGAGAGAAGAAGAGTTAACCAGGAAAAACCTAAGGTGATGGCAGTGTTTTAAATATTCATAGAGACTGAGTTATAAAGGTGTATGTACTTGTCAAAACTCAGCAAATGTACAACTTAAGGTTTATGTCTTTCACTGTTTAAATTTTACTACATCAAACGGAAAGAAAATGTAAACAGATATTGAACTCTAGTTAATGATACTGAAATATCCAGGAACCAATGGAATGACATTTGCTTTTTACTTTGAAATGTACCCAAAAAAGATGGGTTAACAGATGGACAAGAATGTGATAAAGCAATTGTAGTACAATGCTAATGACAGAAACTAGGTGGTAAGCATATGGGTATTTACTACAAAATTTTTGTACTTTGCTTTATGTTTGAAACTTTTCACAATAAAATACTGGAAAAAAGTTAAAAAGACAAAACCAATCTATCAGGTTGGAAGTTAGGGAAATAGTTAGCTTTAGATGGAGGTATAGATTGCCATGACAGGCTGTAAAGACTTCTAAGGTGCTGGTAATGTTCTTTTTATTGACCATGGTACACTAATGTTTTGTGTACTTTGTGTATACTACATTTCCATTAAAAAAATAAAAAAGAATAAATAAAGGCATTTTCAGATAAAAATTGGATAACATATTCTTTATAAGACCTAAAAGAAATCTGAAAGGAGGGAAAAAATGACTCTGAAACTTTAAAAAAGTGAACAAAAAATATTGGTAATGTGGTTAGGTTAAAATTATGTCCATTTTAAAGTCAAGGAAAAGGAGGTACAGATAATGAAGAGTCAAGGTCAAAATCTAGTAAACAGCAGAACTGAGATCTGAAACTACAGTATTTTTTTTATTCCAAAGAAAAATAACAGCTGATCAGAAGAAACACACCAGAGACACTTCTCCCAGAGTTACATATGATTACATTTACTTAGCACACTGTGTGCAGAGTTAATATGTAATGCCCAAAGGATTCAAGGAGATATTTCTACATGGTCCTCAGTATAGGTAAACAGCTTTAATCCAAACTCCATTACTGTAGAGGACGAAGCAATGCACTAAGTGTATGCAGCTTTCCTTTCTTTCCTCCCTTCCTTCCCTCCATGGGATACTGAGAATGGAAACCAGGAATCCTCTAACACTGTTACATCTACAACTCTTTTTTATTTATTTATTTTTTAATTTTAAAGACAGAGTCGCACAAAATTGCCCAGGCTGGTCTTAAACTTGAGATCCTCCTTCCTCAGCTATTTACGTCACAGGGATTACACCATCTAGCCATAGCTTTTCTTACATGGGCTCACCTAAAATTATATAACAAATACTTTATGGACATCTTTCTGGTAACAGAACTCTTAAGTTTAAGCTGATTCTCAAAGAGGTTCAGGCTCAAAGAACTACTGATATAAAGGGAGCTTCATATCTTTCAAACAAGCTAGATAAACTCACACATTTTTTTTTCAATAAACATCATGATTATCATTTCTTGCAATACTGTTATACCTAATTCTGATTTTGTTTAATGTCTGCAAGGAATTCCACTGCATGAAGATATTATCACTTCTTTAACTCACCCCACACTGAAAGATACTTTAGATTATTGCCAGTTTTTACACTATTAAAAAAAATGCCTCAGTAGATACACATGTACATCTATTTCTGTGAAATTTTACTAATACTTTTGGAGGCTAAATTCTTTCAGTATTTATATTATTTTAAGACTTATAACATTTTGAGAAATATTACCAAACTTCTAAAATGACTGTACCAATTTATACCTTGAGAACAGTAGAAGAGGAAAAGGGTCTGGTTTACCCACATCTTCATTATAGTAGCTATCATAAACTTATCACTCACATACAGTCAGTTTTCCCTAAGAAATCCATATCTACAAGCTCAACCAGGCTCTGATTAAAAATATCCAACAACAAAACCCCCACCAAGAATCTATACTAATATGTACACATTTTGTTATTATTTAAATAAACAATACAATGTAACAACTATTTATGTAATATTTATATTCTATTAGGTATTATAAGTAATCTAAAGTAGATGGAAGAAGTTTATTTGCAAATACTATGCCATTTTATGTATGAGTCTTGAGTATCCACTGATTTGGGTCTTAAGGTCCTGGAACCAATATCTCATGTATATTAAGGGAAAATTGTATTGTATATTGTGTGTGTGTGTGTGAGAGAGAGAGAGAGAAAGAGAAAGAGAGAGAGAGAAAGAGAAAGAAAGAGAAAAGAGAGAAATGTGCATATAAATTCTTTCTGGGATTACTTATTCTTATCCTTTGTCTCTTTTTCTAATTAGCTGTAAGTCTTTCTTCTTATTAATGCATAAGTACTCTTTGTCATATATGTTAAGGATTTTTGGAGGGCCAAGTTTGTCTTTTAACTTTATTATGGCCTTTTTTGCCATTGAATTTTAAAACTATATAAACTTAGTTTTTTCTTCATCTTTTTTAACTCTTTATGGACTATAGGTGAGATGTTTTCTCTTTAAGATTATAAAAAAATTCTAGGATTTTTTATTTCACTTGAGTTCAAGATATTGATATGCCTGGAAGTTATCAAAAGATCCAGCTTTTCCTTGAAATGGCAAGCCACTGTCTCAACCTTATTTTCTGAATAAGTAATTATTATTGTTTTCTTTTTTCCTTTTTGTTTCATGGGCATTCCCAGCTAAGGGTCAGTAGATTTGAGTAAGCATGCTGCATGGAGAGTCTATATGTATTTCCAAATCATTAGTTTTCCCCTCCCCTATTGTTCTTGGCTAGGAGATCAAGCCTAGCACTTTATTTATTTAGTTAGTGGTGTAGGGATCAAACTCAGGGCTTCGCACATGCTAAGCAAATGTTCTACTTCTGAGCTACAGCTATAGCTAATTATTTGTATTAATCTGAAATGCTACCTTAATCATATACTACAGATTCCTATACTAACACTAAAAATGTTACTAGAACTTCATAAATTTTAATGAGTCCACCTCATTACTCTTCTTTCTTTATCTATTTTTTTCTGGCACCTCTCCCATGTCACTCTTCAAAACTGAACTTCATTTTGCCATGAAATCCTTCCTTCTCAATTCATCAATCAATTCAATAAAAAACCAAGGAATTATATCTCATGGATATTTTGATTAAAATCATGACTTAAAGATCATTTAAGAAGTAAATATTGAGTCTTCTAAGCACAAAGTACTTTTCCCCATTTATTCAATTTTTAACGTCATTCGGTAACGTTTACATAGATATTTTTCCAACAATTTGTTTTTTTGTTTTGTTTTTTTTTTTTTGGGGGGGGGGGCGGTATCAGGGATTGCACTCAGGGGCACCTAACCACTGAATCACATCCCAGACCTATTTTGTATTTTATTTAGAGACAGGGTCTCACTGAATTGCTTAGCACCTCACTTTTGCTGAGCTGTCTTTGAACTTGAGATCCCCCTGTCTCAGCCTCCTGAGCTGCTGGGATTATAGGCGTGCACCACCAAGGCTGGCTCAACAGTTCTCTCTCTCTCTCCTTTTTTTTTTTTTTTTTTTTGTGGTGCTTGGGGGCCTTGCGCATGTGAGGTAAATACTCTACTAACTGAGCTATATCCCAGCCCTCAACAGTTTTTGATTAACACTAAGTCAAAGCGTACATAAAGTTATAAGAGAAAGGATTTACTCTGAACAAAGTACTTTTCTAAAGTGGTAGTTTGAGATAAGCTCCAAAATTAAGTAGGGAAGCCTTCTATTGGATTCATTTTCTTATCAAACTCCTATATTTTTAACAGAATCCTGCTTTGGCTCAACTATTTTTTTTTCTTCAGTACTGGAGACTGAGCCCAGAGGCAATATAACACTTAGCTACATCTCCAGTCCTTTTTTTGGAGACAGGGTTTCACTAAGTTGCAGAGGCTGTCCTCAAACTTTTGATCCTCCTGCCTCAAGTCTCCCAAGTAGCTGGGATTACACGCATCTACCCCCATGTTTGGCTTCAACTTATTTTTCATCTTGACATGTCTTTGTTCATTAAAGGTATCTATTATAATGTCAACAATCCTCTAAAATTTATCTTTATTAAATATATATTTTTACGTCATGTCCTGACTTTTATATTCTACTCTGACTTTTCAAGGAAAGTTACAGTTCTTAGAAAAATTCATAGATGACATAATTTCCATTGATTTTTAGGAGACTCAGACTTATACTGGTCACAAACTACTACCATAAAGGATACCTGAGTTAGAATGAACCTATTTTCCTAAGGTTTCTATTTAGTCTGTTGTTACCTACAGTAACTTGCTGATAGTTCTACAGGCATAATATTAGGCACATTAATTACACTCATTTATGCAAACATTAAAAAAGTAGTTTTTAAAAACTACTCTTAAAAAATAATTTCAGGGGGCTTTGATTAGAGTTCAGTGGTAGAGTTTGGCAATAACAAGTGCAAAGACCAGAGTTTGATCTCCAGCACTGAAAATAGTTTTGCCATTTATAAAAAAGTTACAAAAACAGTTAAAAGAATTTTTCACTCAAATTCCTCAAAAGTTACCATTATTAGAACATTTGAATTTTTAAGCAACTTAGCTAAACATGATGGCACATGGGTGTAAAAAGTTTAGTATACAAAAGTTTGGTATACAATAGTTCTCAAAGAAATAACAAACTAAACATGTAATTCAAAATTTAAAAAAATAAGCTCATAAATCAAACTGAATTTGAGTTTCTAACTATATTGCAGCTCCAGCTGCCTATACATACAAAGGATCAATTATTACAGAATATAAATAATAATCTTAGTACAGCCTGAGTGATCCTTATCCAAACACTTGGAACAGTATTTCTGATTTTGATTTTTTGAGATTTTAGAGTACTGGCATATGCACAGTGAAATATCTTGGGAATGTAGCCCAAGTTTAAACACAAAATTCATTTATGTTTATACACAATCCAAAGGTAATGCTATACAATATTTTTAGTGTACCGTCATTTTGACTATGACTTGTCATATGAAGTCAAGTATTGAATTTTCCACTTCTGGCATCATGTCACTCTCAAAAAGTTTGAATTCTTAGATTAGGAATGATCAACATATTTCATATCAGCAATTCCAAATCTCCACAGCTACAAGATTTTTTTCTAGCTCTTTTGGCAGCAAAATCTGACTGAGTCAGTTTACAGACAATATGTTTTATAATGTGACCATTTGTAGGTTATTATCTGATGCTGTCCTAGACCTATGAGGGGTGAATGTAACAAAAGGATCAAGAACTTCAGATAGGAGAATGTAGATCTTTAACAGTCATTATATATTATTTACTATGTGTCAGGTACTACTTTAATCCTTCCAATAAGCAAGTAAATTAGATCTTACATAGGTCACCTAACATGTATCATATGGTAGAAGCAATATGAATCCCATCAAAGCCTTAACCATTTTTCAAAGTTGAAAAAAAGAATTAAAAACTACTGCTTAGAACAGAATACTGAGGGTATGGGAGCTGAAAAGAATTCTTTGAAAAGATTTAACATTCTGTTCTTCCTCCTTTCCAGCAAATATCACTGCAATCATTTAAAACTGTAGTCATTTTCAGATGAATAAATGATAGACACAGATATCCTAAACAAGGCCCTTCTCAATGTCTTTTTAAAATCTTCCCTAAAGGGGAAAAGTTACCTTATACATTTATTATACATTTCCTTTTAGCAATCAACATTTTCTGCAATCCTAATTCTGTCATACACTGATAGTATTAATTATCTAGCCCAAGAAAAGACTATCATTTCAATCAATAAGTCTTCTGTATTCACCTAAATCAGTGGTTTTCAAAGAGTGATTTTTGTTCCCTCCAGGGAACATGAGGCAATGTCTAGCAACATTCTGTTGTCGACAACAGAGGTGTGGGTGTGTTTGTGCTATCAACATCTAAGGAGTAGAGGTTAGAATACTGATAAATACCTTGAGTAACACAAAGCAATTTGTTTAAGTATGTTTATTACAGGATTATGTGTAATAGTCAGAAACTAGAAATCAGCTAAATGTTCGTGAATATGGGAATAATTAAATAAATTAGGATGATCATAGGTGGAATATAACTCTATAACACTGTTAAGTGGGAAAAAAACTAGCTACAGGAAAAAAGTGTATGCATTTATTCACAAAAAATTAATATTTAATCAGGGTAAAGTTATGTCATTCTTTAATACTTTTATTTATTTAAGTATTCTGCACTATATTTTACTTGATTAATTGAAGAAAGTAGAAAATATGATGAGAAGGAAATATCAGTGGTTATATCTGGAGAGTGTGATTATAGGTGCTATTTTTCCTTTAAATTATCTTATAATGCAGATGTATTATTTTTATAGTAGCTACTATATACTGATTCCTTCCTACATTCAAGTTACTCTCCAAATCCATTAATATACTAAAAGGCCACAACCACATAAGATTCCCTTTTCTAGATGGAAATAAGCTAAGAACCTGACCTTAAAGTATATTATGCATCAGATGCTAATGTCCTCACAGGAAAATACTGAAAATATATAACGGCAACCCCAAATCTTTGAAAATTTATGAGCAAACAGCTAATGCAAGAACAGTTTGGTTTATCATTTTAGAGACCTAGGGTGTTCCAAAATATAAATCTGGTTACTAAACTCAGGAAATATACTGACTGAGAGTAATATTCTTGAAAAAAACTTTTTACACACACTCACATGTATGTATAGACATGACAATGTTATACTTGGAGTCATATGCTTTTTAATACTGAGAACTAATCTTGGATGACAATCATTCTGAATTGTTTCCTTCATAAAACAGAACACATTTATATTTAGTTACCTAAATTTCCAACAGAATGTCAATTTCTAAATACATGTTTCAAAATGCACAAAAGAATCATCTCATACTTGATAAGTACAAAGAATTACTTTACTTTTGGAAAACAACCAGGTAAAAAGAAAATCACTCATGCAAATATTTATGTCTTGCAACATATACAATAAACAGATAACATCATCTTGTAATTATATATTATCTTTTGAAAAAAGTCTTACTAGAATAATAATTCTGATAGCCCTATTTTTTTTTTTTTCAATTTGTGGAATAGTTAACTGGAAAACAACCTTAGAGTTCAATTTCCTACATTGTAAAGATGAAGCTCAGAGGGTGCAGTGGCATACATCTACAGACCCAGCCATTGGAGAAGCTGAGATGGGAGGATCACTTGAGCCTAGGAGTTCTAGACCAGTATGGACAACAACATAGTGAGCCACTATCTCAAAACAAAACTTAAACACACACAAATAAAAATAAAAACGAGACTCAGAGAAAGAGATTTGCTCAAAACCCCACAATTACTATGAAGCTCAAAGTCAAAGGTTTTTTTTTTTTTTATTATATCCAGAATGTTGACTTCTGAAAGGTATTATCCAATAATTTAGTTGGCTAGTTACAGTTCAATCTTCTCTTGGTTTACACAAGGAACTGGTTCCAAGATTCCTCTCAGATACCAAAATCTGTGCATGCTTATACAAAACAGTGTAGTATTTCCATATAGCAAATGCTATGTGAGTAATTGTTATACTTACTGTTAGGGAATAATGATAAGGAAAAAAAAAAAAGTCTGTATATGTTCAGTGTAGATGCAGCCCCCGCTGCCAGCAGCCACCCCGCCACCTCAATATTTCCAATCTGCAGTAAGTTGCATCTGAAGACATGGAATATACTGACTCTACTTTAGAATCCTATTCTCTGTACTCTTGGGGCCTTTTTGACCCAACACTCAAAGAGCAGCAATCTAATCCTTGTGGTATTATCTGTACAGAAAGATTCACTGTTAAATGTTTCCAAAGTCTTCTTCCCCATAGCTGGCTTTTTTTTTGGTTCTGGAGATGGTAACCCAGGGATGCTAAACCCCTGAGCCACATCCCCAGCCCTTTCTCTTAATATTTTATTAGAGGTAGGGTCTCGCTGAGTTGTTAAGTGCTTCGCTAAGTTGCTGAGACTGGCTTTGAACTCAAGATCCTCCTGTCTCAGCTTCCTGAGATGCTGGAATTACAGGTGTGCGCCACTGTACCTGGCCCCATATCTGGCTTTTAAGTGAAATCTTACTTGGAATTCCAGTGTAGAAACAATGACAAAAGCTAGGTTGCTTTGATTAGAACAGTACAGCACTTTTGATGATTTACCACTTTGTACTTGAAGCCCCTGAAATACTCTGATGATACCTTAGGTCTTAAAGAACAGAGTTTATTTCTAATGTATGAGATGTTCGAGGGCACTGCTCAAATGATCAGGATCCCTGGTGAGATTGTTAGAAATACACAATATTGAAGTCCAAGTCAGGCCTACTAAAATTAAATTTTAAGCATATTTAACAAGATACTTGGTAGAAAACTTTTGTTAGACACATTAATATCTGAGAAACTTTTCAGAGGATAAAGAAAACATACATATCACATGCCCAAATTTTGTTAGTCACCTGACATGCAATGATCATCGTTATTTTGAAATCCAAAAACAGTTTACAGATCACACTCACGTAGCAAGGCTCAACAGCAAACCAAATCTTAAGAATGCTCCTGATGAAATCAAATACTGATATACTAAGAGTAAAAACTTACTTCTTATCAAAAATTGTTGAATTCTCTTTCCTCTTGGTGAATCCAGTGGGTAGAAGTTTTAAGTCAATACCTTGCTTTCGAGCACGATTTTTCAAAAAGCACATCTAACAATCAAAACCAAATAGATAAAATTAATTTTACAACGCTTTACATTTTATAAATAATATGTTCAATGGTTCAGTTTTACTGAATAATTATCATGTTTCATGGAAAGATGTTAAACTAAATCTCAACAACCACTATGAGTTGGGTACTATTATGACCCTCATTTTAGCAGTTAAAAATTAATGAGATTCCAACCTCATGCAACTATCTCAAAGTAGCAGAACCTGTTTTCAAACGTATATGTTCTATAAGCCAAAGGAAGAATTTCAGAGATTTTTATTGTTTTGCAGTGCTGGAGATTAAACCCAGGGTCTCATGTGTGCTAGGCAGGTGCTCTACCATTGAACTATATCCCCAGCCCTATAGCTTTTTCTTTTACCGATGGTTTTGCACCATAGTTAGTTGAATACACCTGATTTTGTTTACTAGACAGGTGGCCCACTCAAGGGAGAAATCAAGGCACTGCCTAGCATAGGCCTAGTTAAAGTAGCCACTGTTGTGGGCAGTACCAAATGGCAATATGAAAACATCTGGCTCTAACATGTGTTACTCCATGGATTACCTGGGTTGGTTAAGCAGAGCTAGGCAATTTTGGAGAGTTGCAAAAATAGTAATATTATCATGTCTCTATTAAGTCAAAAAAGACAAAAGATCATTCAAAAAAAAGACAAAATATAAATTTTTGGCTAAGTGAATGGGGATCTAGAATTTGCAATGTAAAGTTACATAATCAAGTCATAAGCCAAGGGAAACATGGAAAGGAACAATCAGCTATTACTGGCAAAGCAATAAAATGACTTAAGAAATTATGTGTAAGTTTATAACTTAGGCAACCATGGCTTTACTAATGTGGTATTATAAGGACAAACTTTCCCATTGAAAACATCTAAGAATACCAGATAATAAGAGAAATACATATATGTAAATAAGTATATTTAAAAAAATCACCTTAAAAGCATTTAAGAGCTAACAAAAACCAGGAAATAGACCAATATATAATGAAAAGTGAAAACTCAGTGAGTTAAGAAAAGCAATGAAGACATTTCAGTAAATCTGATATTGTTTCCTTCATTAATTCTAGCAAATATAGGTTTCTCTTTTCAATATCCTTCTCAGCAAGGTCGGAATTAAAAGCCAATCATCTACTAAGAATCTCTACTCAAATTAAGCAAAATGTCAAAATAATATAGATACAGGTGAACAGAAAACAAGTTTACCCCCAGACCATCCTAAGAGACTTGTATTATTTGACTGGAACAGGTCAAATAACAAAAGAGGTGAAAGATTTATATAATGAAAACTACAAAACCCTAAAAAGAGAAGTAGAAGAAGATCTTAGAAGATGGAAAAATATACCCTGTTCATGGATAGGCAGAACTAACATCATCAAAATGGCGATATTACCCAAAGTTCTCTATAGGTTTAATGCAATGCCAATCAAAATCCCAACGGCATTTCTTGTAGAAATGGATAAAGCAATCATGAAATTCATATGGAAAAATAAAAGACCCAGAATAGCAAAAGCAATTCTAAGCAGGAAGTGCGATTCAGGCGGTATAGCGATACCAGACTTAAAACTATATTACAGAGCAATAGTAACAAAAACAGCATGGTACTGGTACCAAAACAGGAGGGTGGACCAATGGTACAGAATAGAGGACACAGAGACTAATCCACAAAATTACAACTTTCTTATATTTGATAAAGGGGCTAAAAGCATGCAATGGAGGGAGGATAGCATCTTCAACAAATGGTGCTGGGAAAACTGGAAATCCATATGCAACAAAATGAAACTGAATCCCCTCCTCTCGCCATGCACAAAAGTTAACTCAAAGTGGATCAAGGAGCTAGATATCAAATCAGAGACTCTGCGTCTGATAGAAGAAAAAGTTGGCTCCGATCTACATATTGTGGGGTCGGGCTCCAAATTCCTTAATAGGACACCCATAGCACAAAAGTTGATAACAAAAATCAACAAATGGGACTTACTTAAACTGAAAAGTTTTCTCTCAGCAAGAGAAACAATAAAAGAGGTAAATAGGGAGCCTACATCATGGGAACAAATTTTTACTCCTCACACTTCAGATAGAGCCCTAATATCCAGAGTATACAAAGAACTCAAAAAATTAAACAATAAGAAAACAAATAACCCAATCAACAAATGGGCCAAAGACCTGAACAGACACTTCTCAGAAGAGGACATACAATCAATCAACAAGTACATGAAAAAATGCTCACCATCTCTAGCAGTCAGAGAAATGCAAATCAAAACTACCCTAAGATACCATCTCACTCCAGTAAGATTGGCAGCCATTATGAAGTCAAACAACAACAAGTGCTGGAGAGGATGTGGGGAAAAGGGTACACTTGTACATTGCTGGTGGGACTGCAAACTGGTGCGGCCAATCTGGAGAGCAGTATGGAGATTCCTGGGAAAGCTGGGAATGGAACCACCATTTGACCCAGCTATTGCCCTTCTTGGACTTTTCCCTGAAGACCTTAAAAGAGCGTACTACAGGGATACTGCTACATCGATGTTCATAGCAGCACAATTTACAATTGCTAGACTGTGGAACCAACCCAGATGCCCTTCAATAGATGAATGGATAAAAAAAATGTGGCATTTATGCACCATGGAGTATTACGCAGCACTAAAAAATGACAAAATCATAGAATTTGCAGGGAAATGGATGGCACTAGAGCAGATTATGTATAGTGAAGCTAGCCAATCCCTAAAAAACAAATACCAAATGTCTTCTTTGATATAATGAGAGCAACTAAGAACAGAGCAGGGAGGAAGAGCAGGAAGAAAAGATTAACATTAAACAGATACATGAGGTGGGATGGAAAGGGAGAGAAAAGGGAAATTGCATGGTAATGGAGGGAGACCCTCATTGTTATACAAAATTACATATAAGAGGTTGTGAGGGGAATGGGAAAATAAACAAGGAGAGATATGAATTACAGTGGATGGGGTAGAGAGAGAAGATGGGAGGGGAGGGAGGGGGGATGGTAGAGGATAGGAAAGGTAGCAGAATACAACAGTTACTAATAGGGCATTATGTAAAAATGTGGATGTGTAACCGATGTGATTCTGCAATCTGTATTTGGGGTAAAATTGGGAGTTCATAACCAACTTGAATCTAATGTATGAAATATGATATGTCAAGAGCTTTATAATTTTTTGAACAACCAATAAAAGAAAAAAAAAGAATAAAGACAAAAGAAAATGGAAAACATGAAGATAACACAAAATAAACACTGACTGATAAAATAGTAATTACTACATAGGGATTTTTTAAAAAAAGACAATTTAGATACCTGAAAACAATAAAACAAGCCAGTACAGGGCTAAATGGTGCCCTGACCCCAATCCAGCCTGCTGCCAATTTTCACATATAAAGTTTTATTGGAATATAGGCTGGCCCATTTGTTTATGCTGTGTATGCCCTCTATTTTGCTGCAGGAACAAGTGCTGCAGGACCAAAAGTGAAGTAGTTCTTTAGTCACTGGAATGGTAAGGGGAAGGGCTCTTTGCTAGTATCTCCATTTCTGTAAGAATCTATGGCTATAGATTATAAGCACAGATTTATGCATGCATTTTTGGTAAAGAACTTATGCTTATTGTGCACAAAGTTAATACTTTATTTCATAACATCTAAGTTTTCTAGATGTCCTGAGGTTGACAGAGTATTATTAAAAAGAAGAGCTAGTGAATTAGACAACTTGTAAATATCTTTTTGGCATAACTGATAGGATAGATGCATCTTAGATATGAAATTGTTTTAACTCTGGGCAGTGAGTATCAGAACTTGTTTATCAGGCTGGCAACAGAGGGGCAGAAGGAAGCACACAGGTAAAAATGGGAGCAAGTGTTCAAAGATTTACATTTTGATGTGAGCTACTACTGATGTGTGTGCATTTTCATACTGAATTGTAGAAATACTTTTAATTCACTTGGAAGATGATTTCTTGCTACTATTTTAGTAGTAGAAACCTGGTAATGAACTCTCTTAGAAACATTATATTTGGTATCTGTTGCTTTATGTCTCATTTTTAAATTTTAAGGGAATGCATTATTTTAGTTGTAACTCTGCCAATATGTCTATCTAGAAGCCTGTTTTCATTTCTGGCTTTAGTGAAATTTTTGTCCCCAGGAAAGACAAGATTAAATTTTTTCCTAACAGACTGAGTTGCTATAGTGTGCTCTAGGTTATCAAAAATACTCATGTAGCTTTGGAATTTGAATTGGTGAATATTCATGATGTGCAGGAAAGCACGAACACACTATGATCTCAATTACACAAAATGAAATGTTGCATATATGTGTGTGTGTGTGTATATATATATATACATATATATATATATATATATATATATATATATATATGCAGGTCCTAGAAGGACATGTCCAACTAAGCTGCTTGTGACTAGATGACTTTTTTCTTTGCTTGTGTTGTCTATTTCCTGTAATGCACACACTAACTTAAAAAAATCAACAACTATTTTTTAAAAAAGAATGAAGTAGTTTTGACAGAAATCATATGGCTTAAAAAGACAAAAAAAACAAAACAAAAAAACAAAATTCAATCTGTCCAAAGGCAATATGAAACAAATGGGACAAACAGCACAAATAAAGTGACAAATTAAGGCCTAATATGTAACTAATTTTATTAAAATGAACACAATGATTCAGTTAAATGTTACACATTGGCAGATCAGCTAAAAACTGGAACATGACTATGGTACGAACTTAACATAAGACCTATTCAAAACATAAAAGTAGAAAAAGGTAGAAAGTAATAGCAAGGAAGAAAACTCCACCATGCAAATACTGGCAAAGAACTAATAAAGTTTTATTAATATTGAACAAAGTAGACAAAAATCTACAAAGAAGGATAACTCAAAATTAACTACACCAAGAAATAATTCCTGATGCATTTAATATTTTAGTCTTAAAGTATAAGAGCAAAACTAACTGAACAACAAAGGGAAACTAGAAATTGATTGTTTGGCTTTACTTACTGGGACATGATAACATAACTCTCACAGAAATCAAATAGAAGCAGATAAAAAAAGAAAAAAAAAATCAAGGTTATAAGGAATCGGAACAACATACTTAACAAACTTGACCTAAAAAGGACATACACTTGTCCTTCAGTATCTGTGGAAAACTGGTTCTAGAACTCTTATGAACACCAAAATATGAGGATGCTTAAATCCCTTATATAAATGGCATAGTATCTGTTTATAACCTCTGCAATTCCGCCTAACCACTTAAAATCATTGCTAGGCTACTTATAATTACCTAATACAAAGCAAATATTTGTTAAGAGATAATGTTTAGGGAATAATGACAAGGAAAAAAAATCTCTACTTCTTCAGTACAGATGTAATTAAAAAGCAACAACAACAAACACAGAACCTGAACAGTCCCATAAAATAGGAAAGAATATATCTCATTGTCCAAACTCCATGTTGGTTGACTAATAATTTTTATCAAATTCCCAGGGAAGAAATAATTCCAATATCAGTCAGTGCATCTAAGAACAAAGTAAGAACAATCCAAGCTAACTTTCACCACAATACATTTTAGGTGGAAGTACAACTATATGTTGATTCCTATGAAACTTTCTCACAAATCATCAAACCTGAGGTGGTCTAAGAGGACTTTCAACATAGATATTTCCTATCATCACTAGTATTTAAGTTGAATTGGAATTCTTAGATATTCCAATAAGGCAAGAAAGACAGATTAGGAAAAAAAAAAAAAAAAAACTGTGATGAATTGTTTATAGAGAAAATTTCAAAGAATATGTAAATAATGTACTGAATTTTAATATGGTTGCTCACTATAAAATAAACAACAAAAAATCTCATTTCTATGTATTGGTCAAGAGAAAATAAAAAATTAAAAGTCCTGTTTAAAAGAGCACCAAAAGGGCTGAGGATGTAGCTCAATAGTAGAGTGCTTGCCTTGCAAGCAGTGGCCCTAGATTCAATCCCTAGCACTGCAAATAGATAAACAATAAAATAACCAGCAATAAATTTAACAAAAAATGTATTAGTTCTCTAGTGAGAAAATTATCTATACATAGGTATATTAAAGAAGACTCTATGCAGACACAGCAACAAAAGCAAAAGTTTAAGGATTCAATGTTGTGAAGAAGTTAAATCTCCCAAACTGATCTCTGAAATAAATACAACTCAAATCAAAATTCTCAAGAAGGAAAGTGGGGAGGCCTGTGGAATTAACAGGCTGATATTTAATATTGGTATAGAAATGTAATAATTAACAATAATTTATTTAGATTTCAAAATAACTAGAAGAAAAATTTCTAGTGGCCCCAACATAAAGGAATGATAAATGTTTGAGACAATAGGTACATTAATTACCTTACCCCATAAATATGAATAATAATTGCGTATCAATTTAAAAATTACTTTAATTGATTAAAAACCCACTGCGATAATTTGAGAGTTTATAATATTTGTGCAGGATAGACAAGCATCAACAGGATGGATAGTCAGACCAGAAAATGACCCTAGCAATATATGGATGCCTGATGTGACAAATGTGGTCCTGTAAAGCAGTACAGACAGGATGAACTTTCCAGTAAATGGTGCTAGGCAAACTGGATTACACATATATAAAAGCTAAATAGGACTTCACTTTACATGATGCTAAAAATCAATTCCAGGTAGTTTAAAGACAAAACTGTGAAATGCAATATGATAAAGCTTTCAGAAAATCATGTGATAATATCTTCATAACTGAAAGGTTTTCTTTCTAGAACATGTAAAACTACTAACTATAAAGGAAACATGGTAAATTTGACTACATTAAGACACTATAGTGGGGCATGGTGGCAAAAGCCTGTAATCCCAGCTACTTGGAAGGTTGAGGCAGGAAAGTCCCAAGTTCAAAGCTGGACTGGACAACTTGGCCAGATTCTGTCTCAAAATAAAAAATAAAACTGGGCACATTAGCACATGTCTGGAATTCCAGCTACTCAGGGGGCTGTGAAGAGAAGGAGATGTAGCTCAGTGGTAGAGCTCCCTGGGTTCAATGGCCACTATGGCACACACAAGGGACACTATCAAATGAAAAGATAAGCCATAAAATTCATGGTATTTATAACAATCAATTATTGATTAGCATCTAAGAAATACAAAGAATTCTTATAAACCAGTAAGAAAAAGAAAGTAAAACAATGAAAAAAATCAACAAGACTTGAACAGTCACTACACAAAAGAGGAAATCCACATGTCCAAAAAGGTGTCTACATCTCAACAGAAATCAGCGAATTACAAATGTAAAAACACAATAGAGATCATACATAGCCAACAGATTGACAAAAATTTTAAAAGTCTGACCAAAACAAGTAAGTATTAGAGACAACAGGTATATTTACAAATAACTGATGGGAATGAAAACTGGTATAACTACTTTAAAAAAAGTTCCAATCATATCTAGTTAAACTGAAGATATGAATTACAGCAAACCAATTCTACTCTCAAGTATAAACTCTACAAAAACATGTGCATACACAAAGCACATCAGAAGTGTGAAGAGTAGCACTGTTTCTACCATACCACAATACATAAACACAACACATAAAAATATTAAAAGTAGCTTTTTTTTTTTTTTGGTTATTACAGACTACCCAAAGTCAAGAACAAGAGAATGGATAAACTATGGTACTGTAACAAGACAGAAACTATGCAGAAAAGACAACAGATTAGGGTAAGGCATAAGAGGGTGGCAGAGAATTTCTGTGAAGCTGGTAATGTTCTAATTCTAGATCTGGGTAGTAATTATACAGGTATTCACGATATAATTAACCATTATATTATATTTCCATTTTATTAACATTTTTACATGCATGCTGTATTTTACAATAAAAAGTAATTTCTCTTTAAGTAGAATTTTAATTATGCTTAATTAAGCTTGAGGAAAAATGAGTTGATGCATGTTAATTTTATTTCTGACATGTGTAATGTATTATGTGTACCTATAATACCAATAAAGTAAGGTTTTTAACCCCAGCACCACATAAAAATAAAAACAAATAAAAGGGTATTTAAATTTTGCAACTTCAATAGTAAAATGGCCTCTAAAAACTGAACATAAATCTGTGTCTTAATCAAAATATCAAAAATTTCTGAGATACCAGTTGCAAAATATTTCAAATATGAAAGCCTTAGTTTTGTATCGTGCTTAAGGAATGAAAAAGGGATGCAAGCATGAAAATTAAGTGTGTTCGAAAAAACAAGGGGGAGAAATGAATTACAGTAGATGGGGTAGAGAGAGAAGATGGGAGGGGAGGGGAGGGGGAATAGTAGAGGATAGGAAAGGTAGCAGAATACAACAGACACTAATACGGCAATATGTAAAGACGTGGTTGTGTAACCGATGTGATTCTGCAATCTGTATACGGGGTAAAAATGGGAGTTCATAACCCACTTGAATCAAATGTATGAAATATGATATGTCAAGAACTATGTAATGTTTTGAACAACCAATAATAAAAATTAAAAACAACAAAAAAAAGAAAATTAAGTGTGTTTGAACAGCAAATCCTCTCAGCTCTTCAATCAAAACTAGAGTCTAATCACCTCCTAATTAATTCTAACATCATGACCCAAGCCACCATCATCTCTCATGTGGATACCACATAACTTTATAAATGGTCTCCCTGCTTCCATTCTCCCACTCTTAACCCTTAAGTGCACATAGCAGCACGAGCGATCTTTCAAAAAGTAAACGTGTTCAAAACCCTTCTATGGTTTCTATTTTTTATTTTGAATTCACTTGGGAACCTTTATCCCTTTCTCTAACCTCATGTTCAACATTCTCTTCCTCACTATGATTTAGTCACTCTGCCAATTCCCAAACACACCAACTTTGTTCCTGATGCAGGTCTTTATTGATTGGAAGGAATTGTTAAGTTAACTCCTATAAGGAGTTAGAAGAATACTTACGTGTTTATTGCTTATTGGTCTTTTCAAGAAAACATCTCTAGAAATATGGTCTGCTGTTCTTGCCACATCTTCTAAGAATCGGTAATCTAAAAATTTCAGGATAGAAAAATAAACAAGTGACATACACCAATATCCAGGAACATATAACAATATCCAGGAACTATGTATAAGATGGCTTACCACTTAGGAGATTCATTTCAGTAAACTGTTGTATTGAAACAAAAGCAGTTTTATTTCGAACTCCATTACAGGTCAGTTCTGCTTTGTGTTTCTTTACACAGGGCAAACTGAAGAAACAAAGAAACAAAAATTTATATTTTGGAGAAGGTAATAAGGTAAGAAGTTACATACATACACACATATACCTGCAGGAGTATCGCATACAACGTGGACATCTGTACTTTGCTTCTTCTGTACCACAAGTTTCACACCTACAAAAGCCCACACATAACATTATCAAAAATTAATTCTACTTATCTATTTATAAATTTTGCTGATTCAATGACTTGTCACAATTTAGGTAGGTAGTCACAGTGAATAAAGTATGTGCAAACAAGTTTGATAAAATATTTAACAGCTGTCAAATACTGAAATTTCTCTATGAAATCATCTCCAAATGACTACATTTACAATGTAGTAAATGTTATTGCTAAGAAAACATTAATTTTTTTAAATCAGACATTTTTTCTGTACTTTTATCAGGAAATGAGATCATTCACTGTTATTTGTGACTTGTATTCTGGGTAATCTGGTAAAAACTGTGTGACTGTATCTAGAAGTCTGAGCTATGCTCTCTGATATTTTAAAAGTATACACACCAGAAAAAAAAAATAGCATAAAAGCCAGCCATATTTAAAGAGAGTATTAGTAATTTCTTTTTCTCACAGCTCTACATCTAACTGAGAATGAGCATCAAAATTATCTAGAAATACTATTAACCATCATCTGTCCTCAACCCTCTTCTAGGATCTTGGAATACTGACAATCAAATTACTGCTACTTCTGTATGATTCACCCATGTTCTAGATAGTAATAGTCCCAAGAATCTGACCACAATTTGATTTTCTATGTTGTCACATGATCACACACTAAAAAGAAAAGCAATATTCAAAGTACCCATACACAAGTTTTACATTTGGCTTCAAGAGCATTTTTGTTAAATTTTAATTCAATCCACCTTGTCAATGTTGGTTTTATAAGACTTTCTCTCATCTATATCCTGTTTCAAAAGACTACTGGGTCTAAAGTATATAAAAGTTAGTCAGATACTGATCCCAAGGTGTCTTCTGGTTTCCAGAACTTTCGCTTCCTAACTTGACCAGTACTTCCTGATCATTACCACTTCACATATTTTCACTGAATTTGTTATCTCAAAATACCCTTCCCTTCTCTAACCCTTTCTGCACAACATCACTCTGAGTCAAGGGACTCAAATTTGTGTCTATTTTTCACATTTCATCTACTGTTAGTGTGGGTCCCATCACTAAACAGAGGACTCCACAGCTTTAATCACCCAGGGGAATTTCTCCCTGCCCTACCTTGACATGGCCAGTTTCCTCTTGCAGCCCAATGGGGGATTGATCTCAGGCTCTTCTTTCACTTTTGTGTCTTCCATCATTTCTTTCTTCATGAAATCCTTCTCTTCTTTTACACAGGCTCCATCCATCATCTCCTCCTCTTTTATATCCTGACCAACAAATATCTCCTGTTTTATCTCCAAGTAATCCTCCTTCTCTTCCTTCACTTCTGGCCAGTCCATTACTTCTTCCTTCACCTTCACCTTCTCTTCCTTTACCCCTAGTTCATCCACCTTCTCTTCTTTTACCACCAAACTACTATTATCCACTTCCTGCTTCACCTCTAATATGCCAGTTTTCTCATCCTTCACCTCAGGTCCATCCTCCACCTCCTGCTTTACCCACTGGCCATTCAACAAGCCGCCTTCTATATCCGACCAGTCCACGACTTCTTGCTTTACAATTGTTAAGTCCATTCGCATCTCCTCTGCTTTTTGCCCACTTCCTTCTTTTGCATTCTCTGTCTTCTTCCTTCCTGTAAATCCTTTCCCCTTCTCTCCACCACTGGCCTCCTCCATCCCTGCTAAGACCCTGACTCCCTCCCTACCGGACTCGGGACTCAGGCGCACCCCCTCAGCTACCCTCTGGAGAACTCCTCCCGAAGTCTCTTCAGCTTCAACGGCAAACTCCATCAGCTACGCTGCCACTCTGTTCTTCGACGTAGCTGCACCACGCTAACAGTAAGAATTACTGGGCAGAACTACGAAAGCACCACACATGTGGAGAAAAGAAGTCGGAAGCTGCGAGCGCAGCCTGGCTCGCTGGCCGGGACTGCCGTGAAGCAAAGCTTCCGCGCCACGACACTTCACGACCTGTTGAGTTCTTTACGGCCTAGCAGCGGTCCAGACCCATCCCTTAAGAAAATCTTGTAAAGCCACGCCCACTGTTAATCCCACTTCACCCTTGCCTGAGGAGGCTTCTTCTGGCGGTGCGGTGTTTACAAAGAAAGCTGAAACTCTTTAATCTTACAATGGGAAGACCCACCCTAATCTGTATGAACAGTTAAATCTAATCCTTATCTTTTTTTTTTTTTTTTTTTTTTTTTTTTTGGTACCAAGGATTGAACCCAGGGATACTTAACCACTGAGCCACATCCTAGCCCTTTTTATTATTATTATAATTTTTGAGGCAGGGACTTGCTAAATTGCTTAGGGCCTGGTTAAGTTTCTGAACTAGTCTGAACGTGCACTTCTCCTGCCTCAGCCTCCCAAGCTGCTGGGATGAGGCGTGTGCCCCCACACCGGGTTAAAACTAATCTTGTTTGAGAATGGAGGACGCACCTGATGTCATGTCTCTCCAAGCTTCAATGTTTTCACCTATACACTAGGGATGGTGGCATTACAGACCTCTTAATGTTATTGCAAAGATTACATGAAATCACGAAGCTCGGGGCGACTCACACAAAGTCAGTATCTAGTAGCTATTACTACCGGGAATCTGTTAGGTTTCAGGTAGGAAAGGGGTATTGACTTTTATTCTTTCAACTCAATCAACAATAGCCTGTATCAGCTTGTTCTCCATTCTTAGCATTCTACAAGACTCTCAGAATACATATTCTTAATATATATCTCTATTTAAAGACTGGGGCAAAAGTTCAATGCACAGGAATAGAACTACACATACATGCACTTTCAAAAACAAATACTACCCTTGCATCAGTTTCAAGAATTTTTAAAAATTATTACTATGCTTTGAGCATTAGGCACTAAATTAATCAGACATTAATTTTCACTTAATGTCTCTCAAAATACACACACACACACACACACACACAGAAGTTATAAATAGCAGAAAAATCAGTAGAAGGAGGAGAGTAGGGGAAAGTAGGGGTTGTTGAAGTGCTGGGGACAGAATTAGAGCAAATTATATGCCATGCTTTTGTGATATGTCAAAAATGTATCCTAATGTTTTACATAACTAAAAAGAATCAATAAAATATAAAAAAGATAAATATTTTTCCTCCCTGTGTGAGGAAATTTCAAAGAAATGGCTTCTTATCTGTAGAATGCTTTGTGCTAACCCTTCAGGTCTTGTTAATTTGCAGGCTATTCACACATAGGTTAGGGAATGGAATTTTTGAGTCAATGAGAAGAATGGGGAAGAGAAGTAATTGTTGCTGCAGTGTTGGGGAATCAAACTCAAGACCTCACACTTGTTAAGTGTACAGCTCTACCATCAAGCTACATCCCTAACCCTGAGGTAATTTTGGAATCTTAGTTGGGCCACTACTGATTGAATAGTGCTGAAAGAAACATTAAAATAAGTATAGCGAATTGAGTAAAATCCCCTTTTTAAGTTGTGAAGAGGAAGTTTCCAGAGAAATCATATCAGTTAGTCTCTTGCTGGGATACTTACAGGTGCCAGTTGCCCTTGGAGTCAAAGAAAATTTGACTGGATTTTTTTTTCCTTTTTGTACTGAGGACATTTTACCACCGAGCTATATCCCCAACCTTTGGATTTTTTTTTTTTTTTAATTTTCAGACAGGTTATCTCTAAGTTGTTGAGGCTGCCTTCAAACTTTCAATTCTCTTGGCTCAGACTTCCAGTTCTCTGGAATTACAGACCTGTGCCCATGTATAGGTCTTTAAGCTGGATTACTCTTAACATTAGGAAAAGAGTTTAAAATAGAGAAAGCATTCCTGGTGTAGCATGTATTAGTGGTTTGTTCCTTTTATATTGATGAATAATATTCCATTATAGGAATGTACCACATTGTTCATTCATGTACTAGTTGATGGGCATTTGGAGGTTTCCAGATATTATGAATAATTAATACTGTTTCCATATTAATATACAACTTTTTATCTGGATATTTTTATTTTCCTTGAAAAGATACGTGGCAGTTGGTCATATGATAAGTTTAGGTTTAATTTTTAAGAAATGGCCATATTGTTTTTTAAAGTGGCTATACCATTTTACATTTCCACTGGTTGAGAGTTCCAGTTTCTCTGTATCTTTGTCAACATTTGGCACTATTTTTTTTTTTATTATGGGTATGTAGTAGTATCTCATTGTTAATTCAATTTTCATTCCTTAAGTGTTGTTGACATCTTTTTATATGCTAACTGGCCATTTGTGTATTTCCTTTAGTGAAATGTTTATTGAAGCATTTTGCCCATTTTAATTCACTTGTCTCTTTATTATCAAATTATAGTAGTCTCCATGTATTATGTATACAGATTTGTGGTAGACAGATAACAAGATGTTCTCCAAGATTTCAAGAGGCTAGTCGTATCAATGTGTAGAATGTTACTACTTTATTCCAGAATTAGTCTGTTACTGATAACATAGAATAGAATATTATATTACTTGTGTGTGTTAGTCAGCCTTTGGTCACTGTGACCAAAATACCTGACAAAAACAACTTAAGAGAATAAAAGGCTTATGGTTTGGGCTCATGGTTTCAGTGGCCTCAGCACATGGTCAGCTGACTCCATTGCTCTGGGCCCAAAGTGAGGCAGAACCTCAAGGAGGAAAGGTATTATTATGTAGGAGTTCAGGGACACCAAGATGGTAGAGGTGGGGTACTAGAAAGAAGCCGCTAGAGGACAAGGAGGCGAGTTCTGTCCCTGTTTTAATCAATCTCATTACCACAACTCCACTGAGGACTTATCACATGACAACTCTCACCAGAGTTCAAATTTTAAAATGACCAATGGAAGTAAAGTGGGCAGTATTCTAAAAATGTTTTCTAAAGTAACCAATGTGGGGAAATTGGGATCATAAGATAACCAATGGGAGAAAATGGGGTAAGATCTTCAATCAGGTATGTATAGGGACAAGAATGCCCCACAGTTTAGAATACAAGACCTGAATTTGAAGACATTGGGTCCTTGAGCGCCTCTCTCAGCCCACTCTGTTCTACCTAGTGGAGTGTTATCTTCACCTTCAATAAATCTGTACTACATCCGTTACTTCTGTGTGTCTCATTCAATTCTTTGTTCAGGACACCAAGGACCTAAACTTCAACTGGATATCTCAAAGGTAACAGTATTTCAGAGAAAGCTGCTCAGCTCATGGCTTCTACAAAGGGGTGAGAGGGAGGTAAGGAGGGAATGGAAGGGAGGGGAGTAGAGAGGCAGAGACAAGATAGAGTTCAAAGGCACACCCCCATTGAACTATTGCCTTCAGCCATGCCCGCTTACCTACAGTTACCACTCAGTAGTCCATTCAAATTATTAATCCGTTAAATGGATTAATTCACTGATGAGGTCACATTTGTCACAATCTAAACATTTCTCTGAGCATTTCTGCATTGCCTACCACATGAACTTTTCAGGTGTCATTAAAGGTCTAAACCATAATTGTAAGCTCTCTGTTGATGTAACAAATGCCTACGATAATCAAGTTAAAAAGAGGAAAGGTTTATTTTGGCTCACTTAAAAATAGAAACGATTTATTTTAAAGATGTCAGCCCATGGGCAGTTGACCCATGGCTTTTGAGCCTTGATGAGGCAGCATATCATAGTGAGAGCACATGGCAGAGGAAGCTGCTCAGCTAATGGAGGCTGGGAAGTGAAAGAAAGAGAGAGGAAGGGTCCAGTGTCCCACAGTCCCCTTCAAGAACACATCTCTAATGACCTAAAGCTCCCAGTAAACCTCACCTCTTAAAGGTTTCCATAACTTTTAAGCACCAAGTTGAGGAAAAAGGGTTTCATTATATGGGCCTTTGGGGATAGTTCAGATCCAAACTATGGCATTCTGAAATTAGGTTTGAAAAAGGCTATGATTTATGTCTTTCACACTTGCTTATTTGTTCTGTCTCTTAGATCACTCACTCTGGGGGAACCAAGCTGCCATGTTGTGAGTAGCCCTTCAGAGAGATCCATGTGAAGCTGGAGACTCTGGCTCAGCTGAATCCCCTAAAATTTCATATGTTGAAGCCCTAACCCCCAGTATGTCAGAATTTGGAGATAAGGTATATAAAAGGGATGGTTAAGTTAAAATGAGGCACTTAGAGTGTACTTTTATCCAGTCTGACTGATGTTCTTAAAAGAAGAAGAAATTTGGACATGAACAAGAGACACCAGTAATGAATGCACATAGAAAAATAGAATGTGAAGACATGGTGAGAAGGCAGTCATTTACTCACCAGCAAGAAAGGCCTCAGGAAAAAACAAAAACTTGCTGGTACCTTGCTTTTGGACTTCTACCTTCTGGAAATGTGAGAAAATGTGTGTGTGTGTGTGTGTGTGTGTGTATATATATATATATATATATATATATATATATATATTTATTTATTTATTTATTTTTTTTTTATTTTTATTTTTTTTGCATTAAGCCATTCAATCTGTGCCACTTTGCTACAGCAGCTCCAGTAAATAGTACAACTAGCTAACAACTTGCAAGGAACTGAAGCCTGTGAGTGACCTTGGAAGATTCTGTAGTCCTAGTCCTGCTTTGACATGACAGCAGCTGTGGCTAACAGCTGCAACCAGATTTCAGCTTTAAACTGCTAAGGTTCTGGGTCATTGCTACACAGTAATAGATGATTAATGCCAAGTCATTGTGTGGTTTGTAAATATTTTCTCCAAGTCGGTGGCATGTTTTTCATTTTTTTGGTTGTGTCTTTTAAAGAGCAAAAGTGTTATATTTCAATCAAATATAACATTGATCTTTTTTGTGAATTGTACTTTTTGGTTAACATTAATAAATTTTTGCATAGCATGAGGTTCCAAAGATATTACCCTGTATTTCCTACAAGTTTTATCACTTTAGCTTGGTTCGTTTTAGCTTATTTAGATATAGGATTCATTTTGAGTTGATTTTTGGATAGAGTGAAAAGTAATGGCTTAAGTTCTTTTCTATGTATGGATGTCTTATTGTCTAAGCACCATTGTTGAAAGGATTATTTTTCCCCTTGAATTGCCTTGACATTTAAAAAATGTCAACAAATACAAGCTGACAACAAATACAAGGATTTCTGGACTTTATATCCAATTTAATTCATCTGTATGTATATCTTTATGCTTTAGACCAGTATACACTCCCTTGATTATTGTAACATTTTTCCTTTTTTTTTTCTTCTTTTATCTTTGCTATGCTGGGAATTGGTCCCAGGGCCTTGCAGATGCCAGGCGAGCAATCTATTACTGGGGTACACCTTTAGCCTCTACAGTAACTGGGTCATGTAAGTCCTTATTTGCTTTGTTTATTTTTGTTTTGTTTTTGGCAGAGAAGCAATGGTTGTATTCAAAGCATTAAGTGGACCACTGTTACATTTTCCCACTGCCAATTTCTACATTCCATTTGTATGGAAAAATGAACGATGACATCTCCAAGCTGCTTCTTTCTGAGAGAGGGCAAAGTTGAGGGAAGTAAACTGAAGTCCTCATTCTGTGACAGATGGGCATAAATAGTTAAGGGTATTCAGCATCAGGGCAGTTCAGAGAGCCATGGCTGCAGTTGGTGGGTAACTGGACAAGGCATATGTAAGGCAGGGATCTTGCTAAACCAACAATAAACAAAGCAGCAAGGCATTACGTTTTTGTAAACAATTAGCACAAAGGCAATTAGTATTTCAGCCAGTCTCTGAAAACAATGAAGATAGTAACTTATAATCATATCAGTGAAAAACAGATCAAATTTATCTATGTAGGAGGTTAGGAAGATTTGTAGGCCTATGAGATCAGACTCAAATTTACTTAGGAAAAACTTGTGACTATAGAGTTCTTTGTGGTGATTATTATTAGGCACTCCCACAGAAGAACCCTCTCAGTATAGCCTCCAGCTTTACTTACTTTGGTAGGGCTGACACAAGTGTATATCTTAAGTTACATTTAAAAAAAAAAAAAAACATTGTCTTTCCTTTTAAATGTCTTTGTATGACTTTAGTCATACTCTCCTGCCAGGTGTTTAAGACTAAGTTGGTCAAAATTGACTTCTTATCTTCTTTTAGGGTCAGCTGAAACTCTTCAGGGATCACTTTTGGTAACATGTAAGAAGCTTCTTGGTTCCTTTCGCCTTCCTTTACCAGTTGTATCACCTGCCAGGATTGGTCAGAGTTTTGCTGACCATACATGGCTTTTTTTGAAAGCTTCAGAAACATTTACCTTTCCAATGACCCTCCTGTTTGCAGAATGTACACTGGCTGGCTTCCTGTCCTTTCAATCCCCTAATCTGGAGGTTGAGTGATTTATTGGAGTTGCAGGGCCCATAAAAGGTTGTTGTCAGTTCCTGAGTTCTAGTTGACCTTGGAGGACTTCTTTGCTCTTCTTGAAAACTGTGTTGGCTATTTGAGGCCCTTTGCATACATCTATGAATGTTAAGGTCAGCTTGTCCATTTCTACAAAAGAGCTGGCTGGAATTTTGATTGGGGTTGTATGTACATCAATTTGGGGAGAAATGGCAGTTTAATACTGTGTCTTAGAATCAATAAAAACAGAATGTCAACTAGTTATTTATATTATCTTTAATTTCAGTTGATAATACTTTGCAGTGTTGGGGCACAATCGTAATTTCAGCAACTCAGGAGGATTGTAAGTTTGAGACTAGCTTGGGCAACTTAGTGAGGTCCTGTCTCAAAATAGAAAATAAGAAGCTCTGGGGATGTAGCTCAGGGGTAAAGTGCACTCGGGTTCAATCCCTAGTACTGGAGAATATGAGAGAATTTTGTAGTTTTCAGTGTATAAGCTTTTCCATGTCTTTTGCTTAAGTTCAATTTTTATTTTATTCATTCATTCATTCATTCATTCATTCATTCGTTTTGTGGAATAGGGGATTGAACCCCAGCCCCACACATACTAGGCAAGTCAAGTGCTCTACCACTGAGCTACATCCCTAACCCAAGTTTTTTCTTTTTGATGTGATTTTGAAAAGCTTATTTAATTTCATTTCGAATATTTCATTGCTTATATATATAAATACAATTGATTTTTGTATATTGATTTTATGTCCTACTACCTATGAAACTCACTTATTTTATTATATGTACATAATTAGATTCAATGAATAAAAATCTTTTTAGAAGTTTCATCTGTATCTATATATTTATTAGAAATATTTGTTGATACAGACTGTTTCTGACATATGATGGTTCAACTTGGGATTTTTCCACTTGACCATGATGCAAAAGTGGTACATATTCAGGGGAAATTGTGCCTCAAATTTTGAATTTTGATCTATTCCTAGGCTTGCAATATGTGACATAAAACTCTTGCCATGCTGGATAGTGGCAGCAAACTGCAGCTCCTAGTCAACTGTGTGATCACAAGGGAAAACAACCAGTATTCTACAAAGTGCTATGTTGCTAAGATACGATGCTCTGCAGGGCAGGTGTATTAAATGCATTTCTACTTACAATATTTTCAACTTATGATGGGTTTATCATGATTTAATCTCATCATAAATTGCAGAACATCTAATTTCTTTTTTTAAAATTTTTTTATTAGTTACACATGACAGTACAATGATCTTGACAATTCATACATTTGAATCAAATGAGGTATAATTTCTTATTTTTCTGATTGTACAGGTTGCAGAATCTAATTTCTCTTTTCTTGAAAGGTTTTATTATCAAACTTCTCTCCATATCTTTAAAAATTTGTGTTTCCCCCCTCTTTATTGATTCCAGATACTTTCTGGAAGAGTTCCCCAAGTAAGTTCCAACCTCACTATTTTGTATTTCATGGTATGCAATCTATAACCCAGTCACTAATTTCATTTCAATCACTACATTTTTTCATAACTAGTATTTCCAGCTTATTATTGCTACATATTTCTAATATATTTTCAATTAGACCATGAAACACAAGAATTTGTTATTGACACTCAAATTTCAGTTAAATGGGGTTAGCATAAAGTGAATTCCCAAGAATTAGCTAAAACCATTAGTTCAATCATTAATTTGTTAATCTAGTCAATAAATATTTGTCTTCTTAATCCATTCTCAAAGCGATGGGATTAGCATATCTATAGATCAAAATCTGATAATGTCAGTCACCTCCTTTAAAACCTTCAATGCTGCTGGATGCAAAAGGAGGATCACTTGTGTCTAGGAGTTCAAGATCAGTTTAGACAACATAGCAAGTCCCCAGTCTCAAAAACATAAAACACCCGATAACAAAACAAAAACAAAAACTCATCAATGGTTGATTGCTCTGAAGGATAAAGGACTAAGTTCTTGTGATAACCCTGAAAAGATCCCTCATATTCTGGCCTCTATCTTTCCTCCAGTGTCATCTTACCTTACTTTTCCTTCAGAGGCAGGTCAAGCACTACTCCTCTAGGGGAGCATTCCTTCACCACCTCTCTTCCCCTCTACTCAGCCTAGGTCAGTTTTTTTTTTCTTTTTTCTTTTTTGGTATGTGTGTGTGTAGTGTGTGTGTGTGTGTAAGTTGAGGTGGTTCAAAGCACTTATTTCAAGATATAACTACATATTCATTAAGATTATCACTTTATTAATTTCAGTTTCTCCCTCAGACAGTAAGCACAGGAACCCTACCTTTTTTGCTTGATTTGGATTGCCAACTCAGAGCACAGTGTCTTATACAGAACAGACAGTAAATTTTGAAAACATGAAAGACATGAAGTGCATCATGCACTGTACCGTGCTAAATACTTATAAATTTTAAAATCTACAGTTTGCCTTCAGAGAGGGCACTCAAAATTAAATGAGGGGAGACAAATGCATAAACTGCAAAAACACCAAAGCAAGTGTTAGAATGTAACCTAAGGTGGAAGTCTCATGTATTCCTTTGAGGGGAAAGCTGGGAAAGTTTTCCTAAAGAAGTAACTTGAAGAATGCAAATATGTTGGCCAGACGGACAAAGCAAGAGAGATTTCTAGAGAGAGGAATAAAACTACAGAGAATGATCAGGGAGTATCAGATAAGTATAGCTGGAGTATATTAACTATGATGAGAAAAGAGATAACACAGGTAATCAAAAGCCACGTCACCATGGCCATGTAGGCCTTTTAGTAGAGCTTGAACTTCTTTATACCATAGCTAATAAAGAGCCAAATTCATTTCTTGAGCTTGAGTTCTACAGAAGTGGAACAGAAGTGAGTGGTCAGGAAGAAACCACAGGTTAGTTCTGGGTGTGATTATTCTTTTTAAAAAAATTTTTTTTAGCTGTTGATGATGGACCTTTATTTTATTCATTTATTTATATGTGGTGTTGAGAATTGAACCCAGTGCCTCACACATGTGAGGCAAGCACTCTTATTCTTAAGTAAAGGATCTCGGTTTATACTGTGATTTGAATGGGCATAATTATTAGAACACAATAATGGTTTTCAAAGGATTGGCTGGATCTATTGCTGGCAAAGAATTACTTGGATCAAACAAATACATCATGATTTAGGTCAATCATAATTGATGAGCCTTTAGAAAGAGCCAACAATTGGGGTTATTACTATTAGAGGACTCCAGGACCTGATAAAGAAGGCACCATATTTTCTATAGAGAAATATGTTGTGTAATAGATTTTTAAAACATTTTAGAAAAAAACTTTTCTATAAACTTCTAAAGTATTTATTTATTTATTTATTTTTAAAACTAACCCTTAAAACAGCACATTTTATTAGCCAGAATATTTGGCTATGAAGCCAAGCTAAAAAAATTTCATTTTTTTGAATTTCTCACTTCCAACTATTAAACCAGAAGCTTGCTAGTATCTACTACTTACATTTGGTAGAAAGTTGTTTTGTTTTTCATTGTAGGAAGTTTTGAAATAAAGGTATATTGTATTATTCCATGGCATATGAAATTATATAGGAAATATTTGGGAGGAATTAAAATTATTTTGACTGTGAATGTCTTATGTAGTAGCTTGGCATTTGTATTAGTAGTTAAATGGCTTAACTTCTTTTATAAACTGAAAATATATTCCAGTGAAAAAAAACTTGAATGTAATATCAATAACATTCAAGTAAAGTTTTTATTTCCTAATAGCTGAGGGAGATCTTTATTACAGCATGAAGTATGTCCTTTTCATGAAACTGGGTTTCCAGTGTTTGCTTCAAGAAGTGAGAAGTTTTATTTCATTGGCACTGTAATTTTTTTCCTGAGCTTGATACTATTAAGTATTTTTTAATGCATGGTTTGATTAATTTTTGAACTTGTGTGTAGTCCTAAAATTCCACTGCTAGGTACAGCCAAGATGATATCTCAGATTCCCCTTTAGTTGTTCTCCTATATAGAGGTGCCATTTTTCTAACTTGGCTTTGCACTGCATCAGGACTGTGAATCCAAAACACACAGATTGCATAATTGTGTACCCAGGCTGAGGTGAAAACGACTTCATCATACTTACCATAGCCAATTACTATATAGGTCATGAGGAAAAAGTTACACTTTACAGGTGGAGCACTATACATTGAAGGCTTAGTTTGTACTTATTTTTGAAACTATAAAACTTCCAGTCTTGTGTGGGAGGGCCACAGTCATACACTTTGGTCAGAACATGAGGTCTGCCAAAATGCCTCTGGTAAACATCATGTTCCTACTGTTCAAGTCCTTTCTGTGCTTCTAGCAGTGGTTATTCTCTTTATTACAACGTTATCAAAAAGCAAAGCTATTTTTCTTCCCAAAGAAGGAACTACATTTATGTTTCATTAGAGGTAAAAAGCAGGGGCAGATCTAGGTTTTGTGAAGGCTGAAGCTCATACAATTCAGGGTCTTCTATATGAAAAAGACCTAAATATTATCATAATTTTGCAAAATTTACAAACATAGAAACCCATGTGAACATATTTTGAAGGCCAATTCAGGATGCCAAAGTTTACATTTATTAACTCTGCCTCTATAGACAGAATATTTAATAGGACTTTTAAAAATCAATTTTAAAAATTAACTTTCTATACTTTTAGGCTTTAATGTGCTTAAACTTTTTTGTCAATGAGGAAATATATTTATGGCATACTTTATGAATTTACAGATTTTACTTTTGACTGATAGTTACCTATCTATGTGTATAAATGTTTTGGTTTGTGTATTTGTGCTGTTACTGTTATATTCATAAAACTCAAGAAATTATAGGTGAAAAATGTTGTGCTATGATGATATCGACAGAGCCTTTAAACTTGGGCTCAACAAATCCCAAGTAGGATAAAATAAACATGTCATAGATAAATTGTTGAAAGCTACAGAAAGATAAAAAAAAGCTTAAAAGAAGTAAGAGAAAAATGATGTCTTTCAAATGTGGAACAACAATATGAACAATGGCTCACTTCTCTACACCAACATTGGGGGCCAGAAGATATCACACTGACATATTAAAACTGCAGGAAAAAAAAAGCAACCAAGAATCCTATGTCTAGAGAAAATAATTGTTTTAGTCAGAATCACTGTGACAAAAAGACCTGACAAGAATAACATAGAGGAAGAAAAGTTCATTTGGGGAGCAGGGTGACTACTTAATTCTTGGCCGGAGGTGAGATAGCATATCATGGTGGAAGGGTATGGAGGAGGAAAGCAGCTCAGGTCATAGCTGTGCTCACCAGGGATAAAAAATATAGACCCCAAAGGTATGCCCCTAGTGACCTACCTCTTCCAGCCATAGTTACCACCCAGTTAATCCATTCAAGTAGATAAATGCACTGATTAGGTTAAAACTCTTACAACTCAATCCTTTCTCTCTAAACTTCCTTGCATTGTCCCATATATGAGCTTTTGTGGACATGTTATGGTTAAAAAATAATAAAAATTAAAATGAAATAAAGACACATTCAGAATATTCATCACAAGCTGACCAATACCATAGAAAATGGTAAGGGACATTCTTCACACAAAGAGTAATGAGATTATGTGGTAACCTGGACCTATAGGAAAAAAATATTGTTTTTAATTTTTGTATTATTTAAAACACAGTGTTTAAAACAATCATAATCAGAGCACTCAATCAGTGTACTATATTGCCTATGCTTAGATTGGTTTTCCTCAAATTTAATATTTCAAGAACACATTTAAGGGTTCCAACATGGTGGAGCTGACAGTGGAGGGGTGTAAATATAACAGGGATTTCTACAAGGAATTTATCAAAGGTATTCATGAAGATTCCATCACAGTTGTTTTTGAAAATAATTGACAACCAGAATGCCATGTTTCATTTAACAAAATTAAGTTACCACCTGATATAGAAAAAGAAATTAGTAAAGGAGACGAAGTAGAGGTATATTCAAGAGCAAATGACCAAGAACCATGTAGATGGTGGTTGGTTAAAGTTCAGATGATGAAAGGAGAATTTTATGTCATTGAATATGCTGCTTGTGGTGCCACTTACAATGAAATCGTAACATTTGAATGACTTCAGCCTATCAGCATAAAACTGTCAAAAAAATTCTTCAAGTGCACAGTTGATGTTCTTGAGGATCTGAGAGAGGCTTTTTGCTAATGAAAATGCACATAAAGATTTTTAAAAAGCAGTAGGAGCATGCAGAATTTTTTACCCTCTAGAAACCATGCAGCTAACGATACTGTCTGCCAGTGAAGCAACTGTGAAGAGAGTAAATATTCTAAGTGACATGCATTTGTGAAGTATTCATACAAAGTTGATGCTAATGTCCAGTTATGAAGAGGCCAGTAAGCATTTAGAATGCACGGAACAACTTGCAGCAGCATTTCATGACAAATTTGTTGTGAGAGAAGATTTAATGGGACTGGCAATAGGAACACATGGTAGTAATATCCAGCAAGCTAGGAAGGTTTCTTAAGTTACCTTAAGTTGAACTAGGTGAAGATACTGGAATATTTAGAACCTATGGAGAAAGTGCTGATTCTGTAAAAAAGGTTAGAGGTTTCTTGGAATTTGTGGAGGATTTTATTCAGGTTCCTAGGAATCTTATTGGAAAAGTAGTTGGAAAAAATGGCAAAGTTATTAAAAAAATAGTGGACAAATATAGTGTGGTTTGAGTGAGAATTGAAGTAACAGTGACAGTGAAAATTAACTACCTAGAGACAATGAGATGGTTTCATTTGTATTTATTGGCACTAAATAAAAATCATGGGAAAATTTCAAGCTCTTTTAGAGTATTATATTGTTTATCTGAAGGAAGAGGAACAGCTAATCTGTAGGAACACCTACAGATTGATGAATAGCTTCTGACAGACTAGTTGTAGGTCTTATAATGGAAGAGGCAGATATTATAGGGGCCCTGATTACATCTCCAGTTATGGTTCAAATTCTGAGCTAACTCCTATGAAACAGAATCTGAATGTAAAGAGCTAAGCCATGGTCATTGGGAGGAGGAGATGATCAGGGAAGCAGACATCAGCGTGACAGCAGGAGATACCCAGGAGGAAGAGGCAGAAGTATTTCAGGGGGGTCGAGGTTGTGGTAGATCACTTGGTGGCAAATCCTCCCACAGTTCTGTGCTCAAAGATCGAGACAGCAATCCATACAGCTTACTTGATAATACAGAATCAGATCAGACTGCAGACACTGATGCCAGTGAATCTCATCATAGTACTAACCGTTTTAGGCGGTCTCCTAGACGAAGGACTAATGAAGATGCTGTTCTAATGGATGGAATGATTGTATCTGATATAGCTTCAGTTAATGAAAATGGGCTAGGCAAAATATGTGATTGAAGAGCATGGTCCTTCAGAAAAGGCAATAAATGGCCCAAAAAGTGCTTCTTGGCAATGAAATTATAAGCTACAGCTTACACCAGAAGAAGAAAAGATTAATATCTTAAAAAAAGAGAACACTCAAGAAGCAGCAGTCCTGAATGGTGTTTCATAAACTGAAGAAGTTTACAGTTATTTTACATTACATTTACAATAGTGCTTGTATAAGCTTGCCAAAAGATAGAATATGGATCCCCAGTCTTTACATTGCACTTTTAGTTCCTCCATTTGGAATTCAGAAAGGAGAGGGATCCTGAAGAAATCATGTTAAACATACTGTGACACCTACTGTATTGAGACTAGTATATGGAACATTAAAAAAACAAGTTGCTGGCTATAGGAAATGTTATTTTTTTTTCAAAATATGGCAGAGAGAAGGAGGTGGGTGGGTTCGGAGTCCTAAGGTAATATTCTTTATGAAAGCATTAGCTACTTTTCTTACATTTTCAATAATGTGCTACATTTCTTCACCCAAGGAAATCTAGAATGAAATGCAGTCTAAAATATTTTGCACTGAACTATAATTTCTTCTTTAGTTTAATCTGGAAACCAGTCTATTTTAATAAATGCTTTATGTACAGGAAAATCTGTTGACCAGTGGAAGACTTTTGTTGATGCTCATCTGCAGAGATATTGAATGATATTGGCAGTGACCTTCCTACATGGAGGCTTTGTTTGGTTTATTTAGTAAAGTGTGCAGTATTTAAAAATCAAACATAGCTTTAGTTAAAACACTAAACAGGATTAGTCATATCCATTCAGATGTAACCAGAACTACTGAAAGATAATTTCCAGAAGATTTCTTCTGTATAAACTACATGTTACTCTTCAGTAGAATATCTTCTCCCTTTTCCTTTTTCTCATTTAAATTTTTTTTTGATTTTGGTTTTTTGATGTACAATATGTTTTTGTATGCAGGTAGTAAATACATTTTGACTTTCAAAAAAAAATCACTTAATACCTATAGCAAGATAGCTGTTCTATGTTTCTTCAATGGCTTCTAGAGAGATCATTTATGCCTCTGAACTATGTGATTGTTGTTGATATCATTATTATTACTTTTGGAATAGAAAGTATAATACATAGACTGAAACTATCACCAGAGGAAGGTCCAAGGAGTTCCCTCAATTCAGGAAGCAGGTAGGGTTCTTAAGAAACACTGCAGAAAGAAATTTAGGGAGGGTCAGGTGAGATTTACTTAGGAAAGTAAAATCTACATACTAAAGGGAAAGAGACAGCATGGGCTTTCTTTAGTGAGAAGCTTCCTTTGGTATGGCGTTTTAATATTTATACAGGGACTACTAGAGGTGGAGTCAGGGTGGAGTTATGCAATTTCAAGTTCTCCTTGTGCTTGCACATTGCCCTCCATTCTGGCTCCTTTTTGACGGCAAGGACATGTGATGGCTGGATTGCTCATGAATTGTTTGCAATATTCCAATGATTCATTTCAACTGTTCATGGGCATTTTTTGAGGAACTTTTTGAGGAACTACCAACCTCTTTTCCACAGTGGCTGCATTCCCACCAGTTACATACAAATCTTTCAATTTCTCCACATCTTTGTGAACACTTATTATTTTCTATTTATTTAACAGTATTGGGGATTGAACCCAGGAATGATTTACTGCTGAGACACATCTTCAGCCCTTTTAATTTTTTATTTTGAGGCAGGGTCTTGCTATGATACTGTTCTCAAACTTGCAATCCTCCTGCCTTAGCAGGACTTAGGACTTATCCTAAGTCACTGTGATTACAGACATGTGCCATCATGTCTGGATTCTAGACCTTATTATTATTATTTTTTAGTTAGGGTCACATTAAGTTGCATAGGTTATTGCTAAATTGCTGAGGCTTTTGTGATCCTCCTGCTTCAACTTCCTGAGTTTCTGGGATTACAGGTATTGACATCCTGTTGAAAATCATTTGATCATTTTTGTCAGAGTTTATTTCTGTGCCATGGCCTCATATTGTAAAAGTAGGAAACAGGCCCAATATTCTTTTTTTAGGTATGTAATGGTTTTTCTAATAATGTAAATATATATGATATAGAATGGCTATGATAGAGGGGCTATCATTCATAATAAAATCATAAGGTAATATAAAAAGAAAAACAAATAACCAAAGATGATTTAAAGCACATTTTTTTTATTATAGATAAGTAAGTGTGGATTTGCTGTGGCTAAAGACATCTTTATAACAGATAAACAGATTTTCTATATAGCAAGAGGTATAATATTTTTCTTTTAATAAGAACCAATATCTCTCTGATAACAAGGAAAGACTGAACTGGCTGAACCTACTTTAAGTAGAAAAGACTTTTTTTTTCCTGGATGTTGTTTTCAAGATTGGTAAACTAAATTCTTTCAAGTCCTAACACATTATATTTAAAGAACAGTAAAAGAAAATTAATGAACACTACAAAAACATGTAATTTCTACAAAGCAGAAATATAATATTTATAATTTAAAACAGCAGCAATTTCAAAATATTTGCTGAATTAAAACTTTTCAAAATATATATACACTAAGTATCATTCCAGATGATCGTGGATTTTTAAAACACTATATCACAACTCCCAATCTCTAACCCAAATCTACTACTGGATGTAGATGGCCTAAAATATTTTTTACAACAATTTATAAAATAACACAAAAACAAAAGAGACCTCCCAATTCTCTTGTGTGTGAGCTCAGGTTATGATGTGTTGGCTTTAATTCCTTATGCACAAAGAGAATTTTAAAATAAAACAAGGACTTCACATAAATAATTGATTTACTTGTTATTAGGTATGTGACCAAACAACTTAAAATACTAATAATTGAAACGTATCTTGATGTAACCAGTACATACACTCTCAAAGACAAAGATGAAAAATGAAATAAAACAGTCTGCATGAAAGCCACAAGCACCATGTTTTAGAAAGAGCACCAAGCAACACAAAAAGGCAACACGTAAGAGGTAGTGTACCACTGGCTAAGATGTATATGTCCATTGGGACCTGAATACAGCTTAGTATTTGGAAAAATAAGACATATTAGACTGTGGCTTGCAATTTTTAGACAGAAGCATTACACATTTGGGAGCATTAGCCAGTATTGCTCCTCAGTGCTCTGCATCTCCAGCTGTCTAATGGGTACTTTGCTCTCAGTCAAAAAATATAGGATACCCTGAAGAATTCCATGCTTATAAATTTTCAGTTTTAGGGAATTCTATAAGAAAGCTCAGATCAATACAAATTTTAAAAGAATTAAATACTTTATCAATCATAGTCCTCTAAAAATGCCTTTTCTCCTTCTTAGGAGGAAGTCTTTTCTTCCTGAGATTCTTTAAGATTTAGCCAATGCCTTTATTCCATGCATTTCATAATGACAGTATATTTCTGTTTATATTTTCCCTTCTGCAGCAATTATGACCAACAGCATGAATTCTGCATTAATTCACTTTAGAGAAAGCACACAAAACTGCTTTCAATGTAATACTTCCTTTCAGTTTTGAGATGAGGAAGTTTTTGAACGTCAATCACTGGAAGTTGATTAGGATCCTGGGTGTGAAAAAGGAATTTTGCCTTATGCCAACTGCCATCTTGAATCTGTAAATAAAAACACAAGGCTTTCATGTGTAACTGTTTCATCAGCAGCCATTCTGAGCAGACAGTGCTCCATCAGACATTGAAGATTTGTTTTAAGGATTAGAGATAATGAATAGAAAATATTTAGAACAATGTTTAATATATAGTAACAATTACTATTAATAATTGGAAATCTAGGCTTACTTCTTTCTTTATAATGACATTGTGCTCTAATTTTTCATTTCCATAGGTTAATGCTAGGCTTCTGCTTCTGTTGTCTGAGGATCACTAGACCAGATATGAATTAAAAGGCTGCATAATTCTTATTTATTTATTAGTTCTAATCATTTATACATGACAATAGAAAGCTATTCAATTCATTATACACAAATGGAGCAGAAATTTTCACTTCTGTGGTTGTGTATGAAGAAGAGTCACACCATTCGTGCAATCATAATCGTACCTAGGGTAATGATGTCCACCTCATTCCACTGTCTTTCCTATCCCTTTGCCTCCGCTCCCTTGCCTTGCCTCATCCAAAGTTCTTCCACTTATTCCATGCCCCCCCCCGCCATGGATTAGCATCCACTTATCAGAAAAAACTTTTAGCCCCTGGTTTTTTGAGATTGGCTTATTTCACTTAGCATGATATTCTCTAACACCATCCATTTACCTGTACATGCCATGATTTTATTCTCTTTTAATGTTGAGTAATATTCTATTGTGTATCTGTACCACAGTTTCTTTATCCATTCATCTATTGAAGGGCATCTAGATTGCTTCCACAGTTTAGCAATTGTGAATTGTACTGCTACAAACATTGATGTGGCTACATTACTGTAGTATGCTGTTTTTAAGTCTTTATGGTATAGAAGGAGGAGTGGGATAGCTGGGTAAAAAGGTGGTTCCATTCTAAGTTTTCTATCTGCTTTCCAGATTGGTTGCACTGATTTTCAGTCCTACCAGCAATGTATGAATGGAAAGGCTGCACAATTCTTAATATGATTAATACTCATCTGTTCTGTGTTCCTGTAATTGTGACCAAGTCTTTAGGGTTAGCATTTTTCTTAGGTAAAAGAAAATGAGCTAGCTTAACTCCTGTACTTTTGGCTGGAAAAAACCAGGCTTGCCTAAGTCAGAAGTAGTTAAATTATAATTATGTTGAATCATCTTTTAGTTTTCTTTCTTTTTTTCTATTCTGTGGCTCTCCATTTATACAATTTCCATCTTTCCTTTTTCTTCCAGGCCTGTTTCTCTTATTACTGTATGCTCTTTTGTTTCTGATAAATTCTGTGGCATAAAATGTTCTATGATGGACAAGATTCAACAAAACAAAATAGAAAACACAATTGACTAGTTTTGTGGAGCTTTTTATTAAGAAGGTTATTCACTTACTCATCACAGTATTATCACGATATACATTTTCAAGTTTGAAGAAATTTTGGAGGTTATTTAAGTTATAAGTTTCATTGTAAAGCAAAGGTCATTGAAGCTCATTGAAGATAAGTTGCTTGTCTATGTCATAAGCGTGGTGTAATAACTAGACCTAGAATTCTTTGAGTAAGACACCATTGGATTCATTCATTAACTCTTTCAAGAAATATTTTTTGAACTCTTAAGTATATTTGGCACAGTTAAATAAGATGTAATCTTCAATTTTCCTATGGTACTTGAAAAAATAAAGATGAATAAATTAATTCTTTAAAAAATTTTTATTTTATTTTACTTTATTTCAGGCAATGGAAGGGTTACTTTATTTTAAGTTAAATTAAGACAAATAAATTAATTTTGGCTTCTGAATTCTACAAGATTCTATAAATCTACTTGAAGAGGGTCTCCTTCCATTTCCATGCATTTTCCCTTCTCTCTCCCTTTCCCTCCCACCTCTCATTCCTGTTTAATGTTAATCTTCTTCTCATGCTCTTCGACCCTACTCTGTTCTTAGTTACTCTCCTTATATCAAAGAAGACATTTGGCATTTGTTTTTTAGGGATTGGCTAGCTTCACTTAGCATAATCTGCTCTAATGCCATCCATTTCCCTGTAAATTCTATGATTTTGTCATTTTTTAATGCAGAGTAATACTCCATTGTGTATAAATGCCACATTTTTTTTATCCATTCATCCATTGAAGGGCATCTAGGTTGGTTCCACAGTCTAGCTATTGTGAATTGTGCTGCTATGAACATCGATGTAGCAGTGTCCCTGTAGCATGCTCTTTTTAGGTCTTTAGGGAATAGACTGAGAAGGGGAATAGCTGGGTCAAATGGTGGCTCCATTCCCAGCTTTCCAAGAAATCTCCATACTGCTTTCCAAATTGGCTGCACCAATTTGCAGTCCCACCAGCAATGTACAAGTGTACCCTTTTCCCCACATCCTCGCCAGCACTTGTTGTTGTTTGACTTCATAATGGCTGCCACTCTAACTGGAGTGAGATGGTATCTTAGGGTGGTTTTGATTTGCATTTCTCTGACTGCTAGAGATGGTGAGCATTTTTTCATGTACTTGTTGATTGATTGTATGTCCTCCTCTGAGAAGTGTCTGTTCAGGTCCTTGGCCCATTTGTTGATTGGGTTGTTTGTTCTCTTATTGTCTAATTTTTTGAGTTCTTTGTATACTCTGGATATTAGGGCTCTATCTGAAGTGTGAGGAGTAAAGATTTGTTCCCAGGATGTAGGCTCTCTATTTACCTCTCTTATTGTATCTTTTGCTGAGAAAAAACTTTTTAGTTTGAGTAAGTCCCATTTGTTGATTCTAGTTATTAACTTTTGTGCTATGGGTGTCCTATTGAGGAATTTGGAGCCCGACCCCACAGTATGTAGATCGTAGCCAACTTTTTCTTCTATCAGACGGCGTGTCTCTGATTTGATATCAAGCTCCTTGATCCATTTTGAATTCACTTTTGTGCATGGCGAGAGAAAGGGATTCAGTTTCATTTTGTTGCATATGGATTTCCAGTTTTCCCAGCACCATTTGTTGAAGATGCTATCCTTCCTCCATTGCATGCTTTTAGCCCCTTTATCAAATATAAGGTAGTTGTAGTTTTGTGGATTGGTTTCTGTGTCCTCTATTCTGTACCATTGGTCCACCCGCCTGTTTTGGTACCAGTACCATGCTGTTTTTGTTACTATTGCTCTGTAGTATAGTTTGAAGTCTGGTATCGCTATACCGCCTGATTCACACTTCCTGCTTAGCATTGTTTTTGCTATTCTGGGTCTTTTGTTTTTCCATATGAATTTCATGATTGCTTTCTCTATTTCTACAAGAAATGCCGTTGGGATTTTGATTGGCATTGCATTAAACCTATAGAGAACTTTTGGTAATATCGCCATTTTGATGATGTTAGTTCTGCCTATCCATGAACAGGGTAGATTTTTCCATCTTCTAAGATCTTCTTCTATTTCTCTCTTTAGGGTTCTGTAGTTTTCATTGTGTAAGTCTTTCACCTCTTTTGTTAGGTTGATTCCCAAGTATTTTATTTTTTTTTGAAGATATTGTGAATGGAGTGGTTGTCCTCATTTCCATTTCAGAGGATTTGTCGCTGATATACAGGAAGTGAGGGGAAGGGGAAAAATAATATAAGGGGGACAAACGAATGTCAGTAGAGGGAGCAGAGAGAGAAGAGGGGAGGGGAGGGGAGGGGGGATAGTAGAGGATAGGAAGGGCAGCAGAATACAACAGACACTAGTATGGCAATATGTAAATCAATGGATGTGTAACTGATGTGATTCTGCAATCTGTATATGGGGTAAAAATGGGAGCTCATAACCCACTTGAATCAAATTGTGAAATATGATATATCAAGAACTATGTAATGTTTTGAACAGCCAACAATAAAAAATTAAAATAAATAAATAAATAAATAAATAAAACCTTTCAGAATGGAGCAGAGTAAGGGAGACCTAACAAGGAAATGTAATAGATGAGTATGAATTAGATCCCGGTCCAAAGGATGTTTGTAGGGCCCTTGGTGAAATTCCAATTAGGTCTTTAGATTAGTTAATGATGTTGCAGATTATCTGAATTTTCTGTTTTTGCCCAATGCCCTGTTGACATTTGAAAGATGTTTAACATTTGAGGAAACCTGGGTAAAATTTATACTGGAAGGCTGCACAAATTTTCAGTATTTTATAAATCTGAGGCTATTGTAAAACTAAAAAGTTTAAACCTTTTTAAAATGTAAAGAATCTATCTTATCTTTTGATTGGTAGCCTTTTAAATTTCCAATATTGTTGTGAGTGGCTTTTCTCTTAATATCTTATTATAATTTTTAAAAATTTAAGTCCCTTCCCAATAGCTTCAGCTTTTATTTTTTCCATTGTTTCTGACTTTGTCTGATTATTCTCCTCTCATTAATTATAGTTCATGTTTATTAGTTATTAGGAACATTGTTATATGTTTTGTTGATTGTTGATTTTTTATTATTTCATCATTATTTTAATTTAATACTTCCTTTGGGTTTTGTAGTTACTTTTCCACTTCATTTAGTGAATTCATTACTGTGTCTTTTTCCTAAGGCTTCCATCACAAACTGGGTGGTTAACAAACCAAAAAAAAAAAAAAATAAAAGTATATCAATATTGGAAAAATAAAAAAAAAAAATAAATCTACTTGAAGAGAAGATATATAAACAATCTCAATAATGTGAACAATGAGTGACAAATTCCTCATTTCTAACTGGAATAGACAGGAAATGCTTCATGAACAATTTACAATTTATATTTGGATTGGTCTTAAAGTATTCCTAAAATTTTCACTTGATTAGAGATGTAGAGAAGGGCATTTCAGAGAAAAGGAAAGGCATGAGTTAAACAACAATAACCAAAACCCCCAAATAAAAAGAGATAGAAAGTACACAGTGGTTGTGAAAATCAGCCTAGCATGGAGGTTAAAAACACAGGCTTTGGCCTGGACAGATTTTAATACAAATTCAGGCACTATCATTTTCCTCACATATAGAACATCCATTACTTAATTTTAATAGGAAAAGTGAGCTACAATTTAAATACTGACTAGTAGAGCAGTCTACAAATATACTCATGTTTAATTGTATAGGGACTAGCAAAATGAAATAAAACTGATTTGCTTCTGTAACTTGTATTTCATGCAGTTTTAAGATACAGAATCCTAGTAGTAAAATCTCAGTGTAGTTTTTAATTTTCATTTCTCGAATTTCTAGAGATGTTGAACATTTTTTTTTGTGATGCAGCCACATCAATGTTTATAGCAGCACAATTCACAATAGCTAAGCTATGGAGCCAACCTAGGTGCCCTTCAACAGATGAATGGATAAATAAAATGTGGTATATATACACAACAGAGTATTACTCAGACATAAAGAAGAATGATTTTATGATATTTTCTGGTAAATGGATGGAGCTGGAGACTATTGTGCAAAGTGAAATAAGCTAAAACCAAAGGTTGAATGTTTTCTCTGATATGTGGAAGCTAATCCACAATAAGGGGTATGTATGTGTGTTGGGGGTAGAATAAAAATTCAGTGGAGTAGACAAGGCGAATGGAAGGAAGGGTGGGATGAGAAAAGGAAAGACAATGGAATGAATCTGACAAATTTCCTATGTACATATATGAATATACCACAGTGAATCTCACCATCGTGTACATCCACAAGAAACTAACAACAACAACAACAAAATAACTATGGGTAAATGGCAGAAAGATCAATAGAGGGAAGGGGGCAGGAGTTGGGGGTGGGGAGGAAAGGAGAAGAAGAGGTATAGGGGACTGAATTAGAACAAGATATATTACATGCTTTTATAATTATGTCAAAATGGATTTTACTGTCATATACAACTAAAAAGCGCCAATCGCAAATCATAACACTGAAAACACATGAAAGAAATCTGCTTATGTGCTCTATCTTTCTATCTATTATCTATCTGTATATTTATCCATCCTTCCAGATATATATATTTCCTATAGGGAATAAAACTTAAGTATTAATACCTGTTTTGCATGTAAAAACCCATGAATAACCAATTTTATATAACACAAGATATAAGCAAATGAATGAGTTTGAAAAATGTGGGGTTATAAGACAGGCACTTTACAAGTTACTAGCCTTCTGTATCTGCAGTTTGTAATTAAAGTCATCTTTGTTTTACCAATTTTTAGTCATATTGAACAATTTTAAAAGTGTCATTCTCTTACCTTGCAGTCATCTGAAAGCACTTTAGGTTCCAGTAAAGTGTTTTCTTCAAAAATCTGACCATTCCACCCCTTAAAACGAATAGGCAGTCCTGGGTCACTTGTTTGTGCACTTGTCCACGTGTTTAGACAGTGAATGGTGATGATATGGGTGGCTTCTGAGCTCAGTAAATGAAGGAAGTTCATCTGGACTTTCCCAACTCCAAACTCCAGCTAATACCATAAAAACAATATGTAGTTTATGAGATAAGGCAATTTAGAAACTTCTAGTTTGGGGAAACTTGAGGAAAGTCCTTGAAAGGCAGCCTGAAAAAACTTCTTTTCTTGGAATTTAAGTGCCAGTTGGTGGTATGCTGATAAATGTTTAACCCTAGGCTCTTAGGTAATGGGGTAGGGGGTTGACTTAAAGCATTTTCTGATTTCCTTGTTGAAAATACTTCCAGCATGGTTGATTTCAGACTACCAAGGTTGTGTCACTGAACGTGGAATTGGGATGAGATGTTAATAATAGGCTTTCTTGAGCCTATGTGAACTGGATCTAGAATACCACTGAACAACTACCTATAATATAAAAATGAAGATAATTTTTATAATATTACCTACAATGCAATATAATTCATTTTAGGTTAATGTTTTTCATAAGAATCTGAAATGCTTTTCTTTTGGTACTGGGGATTGAACCCACAGGTGCTTTATCACTGAGCCACATCTCCTGCCTTTTTGTTTTTATTATGAGACAGGGTTTCATTAAGTTGCTTAGAGCCTCACTAAGTTGCTGAGAATGTCCTTGAATTTGGGATTCTCCTGCTTCAGCCTTTGGAGTTGCTGAAATTACAGGCATGTGACATGGTGCCTAGCTAAGAATCTAAATTTCTGTTGAAGCCTTCATTTAAGATTTTTTTGTGCATTTCCAAAGATAAGTTATAAACTCTACAAACTTGGTTGAGTAATTTTAACTAAAAAAACTTTTAAGGACAAGCACAAAATTTATTCTTTTTGTTGTCAGCCCCCAAAGTAGTTCTAGTCACATGTTGTTATTAATAAATGTTTATTGAATGAATGAGTACACGAAGAAGTATTAACAAATCAAATTAACAACAAAGGGCAAAAGTGGCTGGGTGTTGGCACACACCTATAATCCTAGTGGCTTGGAAGGCTGAGGAAGGAGGATCCCAAGTTCAAAGTCAGCCTCAGCAACTTTTCTAAGACCTTAAGCAAGACCCTAAGCAACTTAGTAAGACTCCGTTTTAAAATTAAAAAAAAAAAAGGTTTTTGGATGTGGCTCAATGGTTAAGTACCCCTGGGTCCAAACTCTGGTAGCAAGAAAAAGAAAAAAAAAAAAAAAAAAAGACAAACTTGGAGCTTGGAAGTCTGATGGCACATTTTTTAGACTTCGACAGGCAAGCAAAATTTTCTGTAGCTCTAGACATTATTATTATTACTACTATTATTATTCTTTTAGCATCATTCAAGCAAAGGGATGGCCATAATATAAGTGAATAGAAATATCTTTCATGAGGAATTTGTATTAATTTTCAAACATAAAATATCAATTATGAGGTAATAGGAAAGAAAAAGCAGCAGCAACAACAACAAACCCCTGAAAAAGAGAAGAGAGGCAAAAGAAGTGCATAAGAATCAAAACATGGAAGGATGATCAAAAGGAACCTTAGGGTTTAAAAAGATAAATCCATTCATTTTACAGATCAGAATCAGAAATGTGTAAAATATTTAACCTGTCTGAGCCTTAGTTTCCTTGCTGGTAAAGTGGGATATTACACCAACCTGATAAGGGTTGTTATGAGGATTAGAAATGACAAATGCAATTTACCTAGCCTAGTGTTAGCTCACAGTATGCCCTCTGCTGGCTTGCAGTTTCATTCCTAAGTAGCACTAGGTCCTCAATTCCCAGACTTCTTGAGGTTGAGTTTATGGACAGAAAAAAATGGGAGAACTGATTCAGCCATCTGAAGAACTGGAATGTGGCCTACTCACTGCTGCTATCTCTTTTGCACAAATAAAATTCCTGAGCCAACTTCCAAGGGAGTGAGGATGATCATGTGGATATTTTGGAGGTAGCAATATCATGTTGTTCTTTATTAGAAGTATATGATTTCCTTAGGAATAGAAGAATCCTTCCCTCTATTTCAGGAAGAATCTAGTGCCTACCACAAGGAAACGCCCCACTTGTGAAGAGGGTAGTTCAACAATAAGCAGCTGGTGACTATACATTTTAGCAGCTGCCTTTTTACGATGGATGAAACACACAAGTAGGCACATTTGTCAGTTCTTTGCCAATAAGAAATAAATCTTCGTAATTTAACACACTGGTTTAATCAGAAAAAGAAAGAAGTGTAGTTTTGATTTCAACATGTAAATAAAACTAAGTTTTAGGTTTTATAGATAGTTGTTATAACATCTATTGTTATACCAAATTCATTTGCATTTATTCTAAATAGTTTATAGAATTATACTTGAAAGAAGTTTTAAATCATATTCAGTGGATGTTTAAAGTAGGATATTTTGTGTCCACACCAAAAAGAGCAAGCTGTTGTGCCAAATTCTTCTTTTATTGATGGAGATGATATAATTTCCAGCAGAACTTTAGGTAATAAATTACTGATCGCAAACCCTGCAGTTCTTTCTAATGTATGTCATGTATAAAAACAACATATGTTGCACAAGTTTTTAAGGAATAAAAAAAACATGATCAATAGAAAAGTCAAACTGAGCCAATCATGAAAACACATAATCAAAATGCCAAATGTCACTGATTCAATGTTTTTAAAAACAAACACCTGTTTCTCATACATGATAAAGAATGAAGAATACCTTGACTTCATGCTTAAAATTCATAATTATGTGAAATGACAAAATTTTAAAAAATAATTGTTTACAGATACTGTGAATATGTTCTAAAATTTAATACATACCTTTGTCACAGAAATAGGAGATAAACATGTCTGGCCACCAGCACTAAAATTACAGAAAACCTCAATAGCATCTGAAGGGCATCCAAGATTTGGATCAATCCAATATTTTCCTATTAATTCATAGTAAAATGCAAAGTTACTTAGGTGTCATGATATGTATAATAAATATAAACTATGATATGTATAATAATGTACTCTTTATATATTACCCCAGTCTTACATGTTAAAATACTTCAAAGATTATAAAAATTTATATTTAGTGAATGAATGAAAACTGCAAGAATTGTAAAAAACTGACACTGAAAACTGTATTTTTCAGACACCTATTTAAGGGCATTTCATGATTATAATCACAATGATAGAATAACTAAATTTATTGCTTCATACCACAAACAAAAGCTTAACTAAAAGTGAATTGTCTAAAGTTAATTGAGAAATTAAAGTTAATGAGGTATCTGTTCTGTATTATAGAGTTAAACATAAATATTTTTTGTGTATATATATGTGTATATATATAAACAACTTTAATTTCTCTAATGAAAGCATATCTTTATGAGTAATGCTAATAATTAAAAATAGAATAAAACAGTTATTTTTGGGGTTTCAGAAAGAAAAATGTTCAATTAAATGGCCATCATTTTCTGTGCTTTCTTGAGATTTGTAAGTGGAAAAAACAGAAGTGTCTGTAGTTAGGGTAAGCCTGCCAATCTTTGTATCCACTGAGTGCCCAGGAATAAATAAAGGCCTCAAGTCAGATTAGAGGAAATACTTAGACTGAAAAGCACTGTGTTAGCATCTTAATTCCAGAATAATAGACTCTGAATATTGAAATAGGATTATATTTCAAATATGAAGGATAAGAGTTTTTTAAAAAGGCAGTCCCAGTGTCTTTCATTCAAAAGGTAAAACAACTAGTTTTTGTCAAATGTCACTTTCTATAATAGGTAAGATGCTTTTCCATTTCATCTTTACCACATAGATTTCTCTAGTTCATCATGGGCTTCCTCTAACTTTGAAAAACATCCTTTAGTTATTTTCCTCGTTCTTACTCTACTAATCCTCCAAAATGCATACTTGCTGAATAGGTGGCATAAAGGGTAGGGACTGTCCTCTAATGTAGTGATTTTCAAATTTTAGAAAATTTTGAACCATATGACAAAACACATATGGCTGGGCCTTATCACCCAAGTGACCAATTTATTAAGTCTGGGGTAAGGCTTGAGAATCTGCATTTTGAAAAAAAATCTAATTCTGGTCCACAGAACACATCTGGAGAACCACTAAACTGTTGAAATATAGAAGAATGGGGTAAAGGACAGCCACCCTTCTTAGTCCCCTTTCCTCAGGATTCTGAATATTTTAAAGTTTGTAGAAATTATTGCTGGATTATTCACCAGAATCTAATGTAGCCTTCCAGTCTTATCTAAGGGAGTCAATATAGATCTTTACTCACCATCTTTTCTCTTCCTAGACATGCTTTACTCCTACTATGTGAGCTAATATCAATTTTATGAAAGGTTTTCTATCAAGAAAACTCTCATTGTTATATGAGGGGGAATACTTTGATTTTAGGCATTGTGTTGTACAATGACGAAGTGATGGGGATTCATAACTTCTTTTAAGATATGTGGAGTATAGATAACATTTTATATCATAATATATTTTTTGTGAGCCTAAATGTTCTAACTTAAAACTGGCTCTCCCTTGAGGACACTGCTTCCCTTGTAACCCTTTCAACTTCTGCAACAACCTCTATAACACTGTGCCTGGAGGTTGGAAGGTGTCCTTTTTGCTAACTGCAGACCATTCCCCCCCCCCCCCCCCCCCGCGCTTTCTCCCTAAACACTCATCATGTTATATCACCCACTGTCCCTTCCTGGTGAAATCAATGAATGTTTTTTTTTTTGAAGATTTTAGCTTCTGGCTTGTGATGGCTTTCAGAAAATCTATTTATGACCTAATTTTTGAATTCTTGGTAATTATAAATCCATGTGAATGATACTTCCAATAACCTGGCTTCTCAGTTCCTCGCAGTGTACCATTCCCCCTTAATTTACCACCAATAATCTACCCCATAACTTAAACTATTAACTCTAAAGCCATACCTTAGCCTTTGTTATTACCTGCAACTGTATCTCCTTCATAATTTTGCCTCCCTTCTCTTTTCAGCTTACTCCCTGTAATGTCTTGACTCTAGTAATTCTTTGATCTTATCATTGATACTATCACCTTTTCATGTCCCTCATGAGCATTTGTTTACTTCTTTTTTTACCCAGCTTAAAACCCATAGTTCTTTACTATAAATATTCAAAATATTGGCTTGAAAGTTCCTCACTATTTTGTTAGCTATTTTATGCTTTTAAATTTAAAAGAATTTTTGTTTTGTACAGGTAATTTGAATTACTTCATTTCTATCATTTTCTCTTAAAATCTGATGAGGTTTTAATCACTACCATTTTTCTAAATGGTTCTTAGTGAAGGTCATCAATGATCTCTGAAGTGCTAAATCCAATAGTTTTTCTTTTTTTAAGTCTTTACCTTGTTGACATTGATCCAGTTGATACCTTCCTCTAAACCTTTTCTTAGATTTCCAAGATACCACATTTGTCTGGTTTTCCTTCTATCTTAGTGATTGCTTCTTCTTAATTTTCTTTGCGAATTCTCTTTCACCTCCCTGATCTTTAAATATTAGATTGCTTTAGGACACAGTTTGTAGACCTCTTTTCTTTCTTTACCTATGATTTAGGTAATCTTAAGTAGTTAAGGTATAACATGAAATTTATATTATGAATGTCATTCATAATTTTTACTCCTGGCCTCTCTTGACCTCTTACTGGAATAGCCAATTACCCACTTGACAGTATTACTTGAAAATCTAATGTCAAACTAAATGTCTCAAACTAAATATATCTAAAATTGAACTATTATCTTCTGTCCACAGTTCCTTCTCTTGAAGTCTGATGTCTTCTCCATTTCTACTAACAACAACTCCACTCTTCTATATTCCAAAGCTTAGAGTCATTTTTTTACCATTCTATATCTCTCATAGCCCACACCTAATTTGTCAACAAAAACTGCTGGCTTTACCTTGAAAACAGAATCAAAATTCTGACCATTGCTGACTATAGAGTTGATTACATGGGATCAACTGATCCAGCTGATCATTATCTCTTCTGGGTTTGTTCATTTTTTTTTTCCCTTTCCTGGGTGATTTCAATAGCTCAGTGCTTCTACCCGTGTCCTCATTATATCAAGTAGAGCAATACTTTAAAAATCAAAGCATTATATCAAGTAGAGCAATACTTTAAAAATCAAAGTCAATTTATTTCATTTCTCTGTTAAAAAATTTCCAATGGTTTCTCAAAAGTTGGAGACTTTTGAGTAGTCTAGCAGGTCCTACACAATCTGGTTTCTTGATATCTTTCTGACTTAGTTTCTTATAAGTCTTTAGGTATACTCTTCCAGTCACACTGGCCTTCCTGCTAAACCTAGAACATGCCAACTATATTCCCTGGCTCAAGGCTTTTACATTTGTGCTTTAAGTCTGGAAAGCTCTTTCCTTAGATTCCTGGAGTTTCTCTCTTTTCTCCTTCTTACTGCTCTCAAATGTCACTTTCTCAGAGAGGCCATTTTATTTGAAACTACACTCTCCACTCCACTTTTTATCCTGTTCCTTTTCCTGTATAACTCTTGTCATCTCCAATGATGAAAGTATTTGGGGACCTAAAGACCTTTCTTTGTACACATTTCACATCACTTAGCTATTTCTCCTATAAGAAAAGACACAATTTAAATTTTGATTTGACACTGATTTTATTTAATTTATGCTCTCAAATATGGGAAGGAATCAAGCTTACAATCATTATGGGCGGTTATACTTATAAATATTATTTTAGTTTTTATATTGATATAGGGTAGAAAGTATCTATAAAAGTTAAATATTTTATTAATATAAATAGAGTGAACATTTCACTGCATTTCTAGAATTAAAGCATGTTTTTTGATATGAATATATAAATGAATGTGACATGTGTATTTGTATATAAAAATTAAAATTAAAATAAAGACTACTAACCTATGAAATAACATAATCTAGTTGTTTTTCAAATTATCATATAGTTAATGTATTATTGAGTAGAGTTTTTAGAAAAAATGAAATAATATTCATTATACAGTTGACTTCAGACCAAACAAAATAATAGCAGAGTTTCTCCAATGTAGGTGATGTCTGCTGTTCTTGGTTTAAAAATTTTCCTTGATGGTTTTACTCTAAATTTGTTTTTGCATTCCTTGTTAATGCACTTGAGATTATCCATATAAGGATGAAAAACTTCTAAGAATTACAAACCATTCCATCTTCATGGTCACTGATTCTAGGATGGGAATTTAAATTCTGTTTTGTACAAAAACTATACTGTTAGAAAGCACAGTGGAAGGGGCTTTATGATATCCTTCATGATACTGTCAACTTTGGTGGTCCTGTATTACCAAGTTCTACAGATGCTCCTGTTGGTCAACCCAAAGGCCAGCTTTATATATTTTAATTTTTAATATGAATGTGATACATTCCAAATACAAAATGTAAGCAAATGATATAGCTAGGAGTGGGGTGACATCAGAAATATTTCTTCCTCTGGGTATTTGTTTTTGTTTTTATGACATTAAAATGGCTTCTGCCAGTGTTTTATCAAAATAACTAAAGTTTGGAATGAATGTTTTGTAAATTTCAAATGCACTGAAATGATGGAATTAAGTTAGACATCAATCAGATTCTGAGGAAATTAAGAACTTACCATCTGATACTTTGTGTTCACAGTTTAGCAAATCTTTGCAGATTCGTGCTGGGTTATCTCTTGTGCCAAGGGGATTCTTGATGCTGTGTAGTAAATTGCTAAGGTAGTTCAAGGTTTTGAATATCTCTGCACTGTGGTCGATTAAAGTCACTTCAGTATTCTGGTAGCTCTGCCAAGTCATCATAAGAATCATATAAGCAGTAAAACCCTAATGACTATCATGGAAGAAAACTGTGTTCCTAGTTGTATATAGTGACTTGGGGGTAGGATGCAGAGAGTGGTTTATATTTAAGCATAACATATAGTATATGTTTTATTGACCTTGATCCTACAAAGAGATTAAATTTATACTTGAAAGTTTAGTTTTCAAGCTGATATAGACTTAAAAAGAGTTATTATGCCTACTGTATAATGCTTTTTAAGTTACACTTTGAATAAAACAAGTTTAAATAAAGGTGATGATAGGTTATCTCATTTTAAGAAATATAGTTAATTTCATTTAACTGTTTTCTTCAATGGCACCAAATTCCTTACATGTAAGTCCTTAACAACATAACATTTTTGTTTTAACTATTTTCCTTATAAAATATCCTATGCATATCATGTTTAATTATACTTTGTCCTTGAAAATGGGTTCATGTTTTCAATCTGTTTTAAATATAGTCTTTGAGATAATGCTACATTTTGGCCTCCAAAAATTCCTGTTTAATTTTTATATTGATATTGCCAATATAAATAAAGTCAGATATATTACCTCCATCTGTAGAGCAGTATTTGATTCAATCAAGGCTTGAATAGCAGCATTGATATCCATTTGTTTCTGTGTAAAACAAAACCATTTGAAATCAGCAATAAGATCAACACTGAATGTTCTCAAGTAAAGGCTGTAAATTCTGAAAGCACTGCTCTTAAAGTATACTAACTTATCTGAAAGGAATTTGTAACTCTATGGTTAGACAGATTTTGCAAATATTGCCTGGCTATCAAAAGGACAATATGCTTCCTTTATCCAGATCTCAAAGGTCTCCTAATTAAAATAGGACCAAAATCTAGAGCCCTAATATGAAAAACTATTTGTGCCTGCTTCAAAAAAACACACATACACTATTACTCAGCTGGAAGAAGAATGAAATATAATCCCCTCACTTAATAAATTGTAAAGTGAACAATAAATAACTGTAATAATTTTTAACAGTTACATTCTTGGAAGGGAAACAGAATAAAATACTACTGTCCTGAGGTAGTCACCACATTAGTTTAATCTGATACTTCTGTGGTCTTAAAAACAATTTCTGAAGTTGGAAAATGTACCATTAGTCCCAAAAGAAATAATAAAACATGAATCCAATCTACTCCTGTATTTAATAAAATATATTTTTAGAGAAAAATTCAGCATAACCATTAGTAAAAGTATTCCTGTAATTAAAAAAAGTAAGCTAGGAAGCTAAGAAACATGAGTTGGGAGAAGATTTTGGGAAATGACATCTGTGTAGGGGACTCCAGCAATCTAATTTCTTTCAGGATGACTGTACTGCTGAGATACCTTTTTTTAAAAAAAAAAAAAAACAACTAGGAAATCCATACAATAGAAACCGTTTTGAACAGTCGATAATCTGAAAGACTAGTTAAAATGATGTAACAATCAATAAAATGCACTCTTCCTTGCCTCAACATGTGGTTTTCATATTGGAAAATAATTGATTCATTCTGTATGTGTGTGTATATATAAATATATATATATATATTTATATATACACACACTACCAAACACTGTGATATTGATGGTAAAATGGTAAGCAAAAAAGAAATTTGTCCTGTGGTGCTTAAGTTTAGAGGGGAGACAGGCATTAATCAAACCATCTAAAGATATATCATTATATACCGTGATATACACTATAAAGAAAGGTGCATGAACCTACAAGAGAAATTGAGTTGATCAAATCTAGAGGATATAGAAGGTTAGGAGGCATAAGTCAGGGAAGGGTTTCCTAAGATAGTGATAGTTAAGTCAAAATTTCTGAACAACAAATAAGGATTGTTAGGGAAAGTGTAGGAGAGCTTTTCAAGCAAAAGAAACAACCATGCTCAAAGGCTGTGAGACATGACCTACTCAAGAAGCAGCAAAAAGTGTTACCCTAAAATGTTCTCTATGGATCAAGTAACTCTCACCATCTTGCTTATGGGAATGAGCAGCTTTTTTTATATGGGCCACACAAAAATATTGGCAATAAAATGAATAGAAAACTGAGTTGAGTGCTAAAAGGTAGCCACCTTTATATATCATTTGGTCTTCTCTTGGTGATTAAAAGATCATTCATTAGAACAACTAGCATAATGGTTCTCAAACTTTTCAGAACCAGAACCCTTTTGCACTTTTAAAATATTATTAAGCACCTCAAATAACTTTTGCTTATATGAGTTATAACTTGATATTTACCATAATTGAAACACAAATGTAAAATTTTAAATTATATACATGCTAATTGCTTAAAATAAGGCTATATATTTGTGGGGTATCAGAGACTGAACTCAGGGGCACTCAACCACTGAGCTACATCCCCAACCCTATTTTGTATTTTATTTGGAGACAGGGTCTTACTGAGTTGCTTACTGCCTCACTGTTGTTGAGGCTGGCTTTGAATTTGAGATCCTCCTGCCTCAGCCTCCTGAGCCACTGGGATTACAGGTATGTTCCACCATGCCCAGCCCATTATATATTAATATACATAAAATATTTTTATGAAAATAACTATTTTTCAAAACAAGAAAAATAGTGGAAAGGGTTTTGTTGTTTTATGCTTTTATATAGCTCTTGAATGCCTAGATCAGTAGATGACAGCTAAATTCTTATATTTTCTCCTGAACTAAATCAGTTGTGACATATTATTTATTTATTTATTTGCAGTGCTGGGGATTGAACACAGGGCCTTATGCATGCTAGGCAAGCACTCTAATATTTATTTTAGTTGAAATACATGAAGAAAGTTTGACCTCAGAAATATGTAGTTGAAAAAAGAAGAGTCTTGTAGTAGCTTTTCAGATAATTATCAGTATTCTTCTTTGCTACTATACCAAATCTCAACAAGTAGTATATGTTGTGTTCTTCTCCCATTCTACCAGTCTACCACTCTGACACTGAGCTACATCCCCAGCCTCCCATTTTTTTTTTGAGGTGCAAGCAGAGATTTATTTAGGAATGCAAGGAGATTTATTTTAAAAAGCAAACAATAGAACAGGATACACACACACAAAGGAAGAGGGAGTATGAATGCTTGAGTAAGATGCACTTTGGTGGTCCCTGGCTCTTTTTTTCCCTCTCCACATTGTCTTATGGGTGTATATTATGTTGTACATAATGATGGGATTTATTCATCCACACACAATATAACAATATAATTTGGTCAAAATCACTCCCCATCACTTCCCCCACTCCTCATCTCCCACTCCTTGGTCCCTTTCCTTTATTGATCTTTTGATTTTCAAGAGATTCACTTCACTTTTCTTTTCCTTTTTCCTCTCTACCTTCTGCACATGAAAGAGAACATACAACCCTTGACCTTATGAGTTTAGCTTATTTTACTTAACATAATGGTATTTATTTTATTTTATTTTTTTGAGAGAGAGAGAGAGAGAGAGAAAAGAGAGAGAGAATTTTTTAATATTTATTTTTTAGAGTTCGGTGGACACAACATCTTTATTTTATTTTTATGTGGTGCTGAGGATCGAACCCAGTGCCCTGCGCATGCCAGGCAAGCGTGTTACTGCTTGAGCCACATCCCTAGCCCACATAACGGTCTTTAGTTCCATCCATTTTCCTGCATATGACATAATCTCATTTTTCTTTACGTCCAGTCCTTTTTAAATTTTTTTTAAATTTATATATGACAGAAGAATGCTTTACAATTCTTATTACATATAGAGAGCACAATTTTTCATATCTCTGGTTGTATACATAGTATATTCACACCAATTCGTGTGTATGTCCAGTCCTTTTTATTTTTTATTTTGAGATAGGGTCTCACTAAGTTGCTGAAGCTAGCCTTGAACTTGCAATCTTTCTGCCTGAGCTTCCTCAGTGGCTGGGGATTACCATGCCCTGCAGGTGGTAGTTTCTTGAAGGTGCCAATCTGAAAACTGGAACCCTATCTGTGAACACCCTGAACCCTTTTATATTAAAATCCAATGGTCTATCTTGAACTTTGACAACAGTTTTTACCTATGCATGGTTTTGTTAACACTATAGACTGATCACTCAGAAAACCTTCATGGAATTACGCAGATCTTTCAAACATTAACACATTTCATAACATTTGTTAACATCATCACCAATCTCATCAGAAAAACATGCACTCCAAAGTTATCAAATTCTTCATAATAAATACAAGCTTCTCCCAATTTTCCCCCTTTGGCAGTACTAGGGATTAGATCCAGGGTGCTCTACCATTAAATTTTATCCCCAGCCCTTTTTATTTATTTATTTTATTTTGAAACAGGGTCTCTCTAAATTGCTGAAGCTGACCTCAAACTTGTGATCCTCCTGCTCTGGACTCCCAAATCACTGGGATTACAAGTGTGCATCACTATGCTCAGTTTTTAATTCCTACTTTTGCTTGAAAACTTTAAATTTATCACTGATATCAAATTCTTTGTGCTTTTTCTTGACATGACAGGCTCCTTTAATTCTTTGTCTTTCTCTCTCTCTCTCTCTTTTAGTGGAGGTACTAGAGATTTAACCCAGGCATGTTTTACCATTGAGCCATATCCCAAGTCCTTTTTAATTTTTGAGACAGGGTCTCACTAAGTTGCTGAGGCTGGCTTTCCTAGACCTTGTGATCCTCTTTCCTGTCTTAGCCTTCTGAGTTGCTGGGATTACAGGTGTGCACCAACTGTGCCTGGCTCTTGTTTCATTCTTTTTAAAGAAAATATCTGCCAAATATTCATGTCTTAATAAAACTGGTAGTGTGTTATGTAAAAATGATCTTTCATGATAAAAGTGGTTAGTTTAGTTTGCTCCTCTGACAGTTGCACATTGGTTTTTTTTAAGGCAACAACACAACCTCCAGTGTACTGTACAAGTACTTTATAACGCCTTCCATTTCATTATACACAATATTAAAAAGGCACATACTCATGTTTACATGTACATGTAAAAAGACATGATTAGAGACTCAGGAACAATCAGAAAAAATGGTAGAGTAATGACCTCTCAGATTCTCTCCTCTATAAAAGCAAAAAGGAAACTGGCAAAAATTGCCACCAAGTTTTTCAGAATTATGAACATTAACAGAATGCTTGAAACAATTTGAGGAGCATTTATTTAATAAAAAGTTGAATTTTGGTAAGAGTAGTAAAGTTTGTAGAGTTTTAACTTGTTGTATTCTCAACCCATCTTTTGAGCTTGGCAGTAGCCCTGAAAATTGTTAAAAGTTTATGGGAGGCCAGTGTTTTGGACTAGCCTTTTGGACTAAGCCCCAAAGGACTGGAACAAACCAGAATGGAATCTATGATAAGTGCCATGTATAATCAAATTAAATTTTGAAATGGGCCAGTTTTGCACAAAATAGGAGATTCCAGTCAACTTGAGTTAGTGTAGTAAGGAATTCCTCTATTAACCCTACAAAGAAAGTAACTTTAAAATGATGAATCCCTATTTTTTCTGTTTCTGCTTTTTTCAGCCCTTTCTGCCTGGTAAGCCAACCTCTTCTGCTTGGTTCATCAGAATAATCAATCTACTTTATAGAACAAGGTGTTGTGCAATTCTAGAATCACATATGAGACCCAGACCTTTAAACTAAATTTGTTGTAATTATGAATTTTGACAAAATTAAAAAGTGAAAACCAAACAGAGAATGGGACTGGAGTTTTTTTAAAGCTTCATTTCCAGCAAATTGTTATTATTTGAGTTTTCTGGTGGTTCCCTTGAAGACACTACTTGCAAGGCTGTCTTTATTTTACTTGACTTAGAAATCATACAATGCACAACTATTTCCCCAGGAGCATTTTTTCAACATTTAGACAATTGTCTAACTCTGTAGTTGTCTAAAGCTGTAGAAAACAGGTAGAACAAACAATAGGTTAACCAAAAGTTTACAAAGAAAAGCCGGGGAATGAAATATCCGCAGAGACTTTGGAAAGTTCTGACAAATGTCTGAGAATCTAAAAATTCATGTAAATGCAAAGGAAAGACCTAGGAAGGCCTTAAACTCTCTCTTCTGGCTGACACTGAGGCTCTATGACAGCAGGAAGTGAAAGTTAAGACATAATGGTCAGTTGGGCATGGTGACATACACCTGTAATCTAGCAGCTTGGGAGGCTGAGCTAGGAGGATAGTGAGTTCAAAGCCAGACTCAGCAAAAGCGAGATGCTAAGCAACTCAGTGAGATCCTGTCTCTAAATAAAATACAAAATAGGGCTGGGGATGTGACTTAGTGGTCACATCCCCCTGAGTTCAATCCCTGGCACCCCGTCCCAGACCCCCACAAAAGACCTTATGGTCATATTGCCTGGCTGAGTAAAAACTGGGAGACTTGTTAGTTCTGGTCTTTAAGAATCTCTAAAGGAAATTAGCTGACCATTAAGCTAACTAAGCAAAACTTCAATGTCTGCATATGCCAAAGTGTATGATTTTGTATAGTTCAGAAAAGTCACTAAATAGACAACAACAACAAATTCAGTTTTGGGGAAAGAGTTTGATTTCCAGAGATGCCACACTTCATTATTTAAAATGTCCAGTTTTCAACAAAAATACAATTGGTTCTCTATATCTGTGACTTCTGCATCCTCAGGTTTGAAAATATTGGAAAAACTTTTGTGTCTGAGCATGTACAGATTTTTTTCTTGTCATTATTCCCTAAATAAGGGAAAGGATTTATGATACTAAATTTGGCAATCATTTCTTGGAATGACAATAAAACCATAGTTAACAGGAGAAAAAAATAGATAAATTAGAAAAAATAGATAAATTTTTCTAAATAGATAAATTAGAAAAAAATAGATAAATTAAAAAATAGATATTTTTTTTCTAAATAGATAAATTAGAAAAAAATAGATAAATTAGACTACTCAAAATATTTTAGATAGCATTTTAGATAGCATTTATATTATGCTAAGTAATCCAGAGATAATTTAAAAGTATAAGGGAGAATGTGCTTAGGTTATCTACATCATTTTATAAAACGGACTTGGGCATCCATGGATTTTGGTATTGAGGGGAGGATCCTGGAACCAATTCCCTAAGGATACCAAAAGATGACTATATTATAAGACATACAAAGATACCTGAAAGTGTGGCCTATATAAAGGGGGGAATGTAAAGCAATCAATACAAACTATCCCTAAGGAAGCCCAGATTTTGAACTTAACAGAGAAAGACTTTAAGATTTTAAGACTTTTAAAAATATATTCAAAGAATTAAAAGAAACAATTTATACAGAAGTAAAGGAAAGTTTGATAAATATGTCTTACCAAATAGAGGATGCCAATATAGAGACAGAAATTATAGAAAAGAATAAAATAGAAACTGCAGTTAAAAAGTACAATAACTGAAACGAAAATTTAGTAGACAGGCTAAGCAGTAGACTTCAACAGGCAAAAGAAAGAATTCACAAACATAAAGGCAGGTTTATTTAAATTATCTAGTCTGAATAGAAAGAAAAAAGAACAAAGAAAAATGAACAGACTTGGAGACCTGTAGGACACTATCAAAGACACTGACATATGCATAATAGGAGTTTCAGAAGGGAAGGGAAGGGAAGGGAAGAGAAGGGGAGGGAGGAAAGGAGACAGGGAGGGAGGGAGAGAGGGAGAGGGAGAAGGAAAGGGAGAGGGAGAGAGAGGGAGGGAGAGAGGGAGAGGGAGGGAGAAAGAGAAAGAGAGGGAGAGAGAGAGAGAAAGAAAGAGAGAGAGAGAGAGAGAGAAAGAAAGAGAGAAAGAGAGAGAATATTGAAGAAACAAAGGTTGAAAACATCCCAAATTAATCTATAAGAACTTCCCCAGACATCACTAAGTGTTAAATGCTAAAGATAAAGATAAAAAATTTTAAAAGCAGAAAGAGAGGAGTCTCATCATATCCAAGAGACCCTCAGTCAGATTAATACCTAATTTCTCAGAAAACCACAGAGTGAGCAAGCAGTGGGGTACAATATCGAGTGCTGAAATAAAAGGATGCCAACAAGAATTCTATATCCAGTAAAACCATCCTTCCAAAGTAAAAAAAAAATTAAGACATTCTCAGAGAAATAAAAACAGAATTCATCCATAGCATACCTCCTCCAGAAAAATACTAAAGGGAGTTCTTTAGGCTGAAATTAAAGAACAGTAGGCATACACTTGAATTCACATGAAGAAATGAAGATCCCTGGTAAAAGTAACTATATAGGTAAATATAAAAGGTAGTATAGACTCCAAATAACCAATATACTCTTTTAAAAGAACAAAGTTGGAGGCATTATGCTTCCTGATTCCAAAACTTTCAACAAAGGGCCTGTAATAAAAAATTTTGAACTGGCATAAAGACAGACACATAAATCAAAGGAATAGAAGAGAGTCTGGAACTAAATCCTGACATATATGTTCAAATGATTTTCAACAAGGGTGACAATGAAGAAAGAACAATTTTTCCAACAAATAGTGATGTAAAAACTGGATATCCACATGCAAAAGAATGAAGTTGGATCTTCTATCAGATATAAAATTAACAAAAATTAACTCTAAATGCCAACTGAAGGCCTAAACATAAACTGTAAAACCCTTAGAAGAAAACAAGGGAAAGGATTTATGATACTGAATTTGGCAATCATTTCTTGGAATGACAACAAAACCATAGTTAACTGGAGAAAAAATAGATAAATTAGACTACTCAAAATATTTTAAGAAGCTTCTTTGTATCAAAGGACAATATCAAATGTGAAATAGGCAACCAGTGGAATGGGAGAAAATATCTGCAAATCATGTATCTGTTAAGAGATTAATATTTGGCGATATAGAGAATTCCTACAACTCAACAACAAAACACCAAGCACTTAATTAAAAAACAAAAACAAAAAACAAACAAACAAACAAAAACAGGCAGCCTGGTAATGTAGGTTAGTGGTAGAGCCCTTTCCTGGCATGCACAAGGCTCTGGTTTGAACTCTAGCACTACAAAAACTAAAAACCTGGATAAAGGACTTCAATTTGTAGATAGGCTTATTCAAACAGCTACCAGAGTTTTTGGGAATACAGAACAAGCAATGCCATTACTAAAACACCTGGCTTATGAGCAAGCGAATCGTTGGTGCAGAGATATCATTAGACCATGGAAACATGAAGATTTAAACACATATATTAAATTATGTAGAGACATTAATGAACAAGAGCAAGTCGTGGCAGCTGCAGTAAAACAGGCTTTAGATGCCAGAGACATTAATGAACAAGGGCAAATTGTGGCAGCTGCAGTAAAACAGGCTTTAGATGCCAGGCCAAGAACATGCTACAATTGTGAACAAACAGGACATTTTAAAAGGAATTGCCCCATTGGAGGAGGGTTTAACAAAACTAGGTATCAAAGGAGTAGATTACCAGGTATTTGCCCACGATGCCGTAGAGGGAGACATTGGGCTAATGAATGCCGTTCTCAAACCACCATAGAGGGTACTCCATTATCAAAAAACGAACAAGGACCAGGTGTTTATCCACGATATCGTGGAGAAAGGCATCGGGCTCCATTGCCAAAAAATGGACAGGGGGGCCCAATGCTCCGGGGCCCAAAACCACAAATATACGGAGCACTGGAGGAACCCAGCAACCCCATCAGGGTAGTGCCCAGGACACATTGTCCATCACATCCCTCATCAGACAAACCAGAGGGAGCGCAGGGTTGGACATCTGCGCCTCCGCCAGAGCAGTCCCACAGGGGTGAAAGGACCTCTTCCCAAAGGAACAGTAGGCTTATTATTGGGACGCAGCTCTTCTACTCTAAAAGGACTTATGATAAGTCCTGGGGTAATTGATCCCGATTATGAAGGTGAAATAAAAATTATAGCCAGTTCTCCAAAGGGTATATCAGTAATTTCACCAGGAGATAGAATAGCACAGTTACTAATAATACCCAGCCTACATGATAAATTTTCCAGTCGTACTGTAGAAAGAGGTTCCAAGGGATTAGGCTCCACAGGTGTAGATTGGGCTATGCTTTCTTTAAATTTAGATTCTCGCCCCATGCTAAAACTAAATATTCAAGGACATGAATTTAATGGGCTACTGGATACAGGTGCAGACCTTAGCATCATCTCTCGTCAAGAATGGCCAAAACATTGGCCATTACAACAAGCCACTCAAACGCTTCGAGGCCTAGGAGTGGCGACTAATCCCCATAGAAGTGCAATGGTATTAGATTGGAAGGATCCTGAAGGATGTGAAGGAACTATACAGCCATATGTATTGGATCATCTTCCCGTAAATTTATGGGGACGAGATGTCCTAGATCAATTAGGTTTGACATTAACAAATAACATCAACCAAAATGCACCCACTATTATGACTAGACAAGGTTTTAGGAAAGGAAAAAGATTAGAAAAACAAGAACAAGGTATAGCAGCACCAATACAAATAGATCAAGGAACAGAAAGACATGGGTTGGATTTTCAGAAAGGGCCACTGAGACAATAAAAATTACTTGGAAATCAGAAAGACCAGTATGGGTTCCTCAGTGGCCCCTGACTAAAGAAAAGATACAAGCAGCCCATGACCTGGTCAAACAACAATTAGCGGAAGGACATATACAACCTTCTGTATCTCCCCATAATACTCCCATTTTTGTCATCAAAAAGAAATCTGGTAAATGGAGATTATTGCAAGATTTAAGAGCCATTAATAATGAGATGGTTATTATGGGACCTGCTCAATCAGGGATTCCTCAGTTGTCTGCTTTGCCAAAAACCTGGTATGTTTTAGTTATAGATATTAAAGATTGTTTTTTTTCAATTCCAATCCATCCTGAGGATAGTCCACGTTTTGCATTTACTATCCCTGCACTGAATCATGAGGGTCCTGATCAGAGATATGAATGGAAAGTACTCCCTCAAGGGATGGCTAACAGCCCAACTATGTGTCAAATTTATGTTAACAAAGTAATCCAGCCACTTAGAAATCAAAATCCTGAACTACAAATATTTCACTATATGGATGATGTATTATTAGCACACAAAGATAAAAACACATTGCTAGAATGTTATGCCACACTTACAAACTTATTAAAAAATTATAATCTAGAGATAGCAATAGATAAAGTACAATTAAATTTTCCAATTAATTATTTAGGAGTTCTATTATCCTCAACCATGGTCCATCCACCAAAAATTCAAATACGAGTAGATCAACTCAAATCACTTAATGGCTTTCAAAAGTTATTAGGAGACATAAATTGGATAAGGCCTTATTTAGGTATACCAACAGGAGAGTTGGGACCTTTATTTGATATCCTAAAAGGTCCATCAGATCCAAATTCACCCCGAATGTTAACGCCTGAAGCAAGAAAGGCATTAAAAATCATTGAAACATATATGGAAAATATGCATTTGGATAGAATTGATATAAGTTTGCCTTTATTATTTATTGTACTACCAACAAAAAATATTCCTACAGGAGTATTTTGGCAAGAAGGTCCATTATTATGGATACATTTATCTTATTCTCCTAACACTATTCTTACTAGGTATCCTGAGGCTGTAGGACAATTAATACTCAAAGGAATAAAAGCAGCAAAGGGAGTGTTTGGAATTTCTCCCAATAAAATTATTACTCCATATACTATGAATCAAATTGATGAGTTAGCTAATGAGTTAAATACTTGGGCAATAATCATGTGCAAATCTAATGTTTCATTTGATAACCACTTACCATCTAATCCTTTATTGTCTTTTTGGTCATTGCATCCTGTAATTTTTCCAAAAATGACAAGAAAAACACCTATCACGAATGCTCCAAATATATTCACTGATGGGTCAAATAATGGTACAGCAGCAGTAGTTACCCCTGATCAAACTTTTACATTTTTAGTACCCAAACAATCAGCTCAAAAGGTAGAGCTTCATGCAGTTTTACAAGCTTTTGTGATGTTTAAAGATTCTGTATTTAATTTATTTTCTGATAGTCAGTATGTAGTTAATGCTATAGTATCTCTTGAAGATGCTGGTAGGATTTCCCCTTCTTCTACTGTTTTCTCTTTGCTTTCCACTATACAAAGTCTAATCTGGGACAGAAAAGATCCATTCTTTATAGGACATATCAGGGCACATACAGGATTGCCTGGAGCCCTTAGTTTGGGCAATGATTTAGCAGATAAAACTACACATGACATACATATTTTCTCTACACTAGAAGAAGCTATAAATTTTCATAAAAAGTTCCATGTCAATGCTAATACTTTACAAAAGCGCTTTAAAATAACTAAGGAACAAGCTAGACAAATAATAAAACAATGTCAAAATTGTGTGACCTTTTTACCACAAGTTAATCTTGGAGTCAATCCTAGAGGATTGATACCTAACCATATTTGGCAGATGGACGTCACACACTTGCCAGAATTTGGAAAATTAAAATATTTGCATGTTACAGTTGATACTTCTTCTGGATTTTTGATGGACTCCCTTCATGCCGGAGAAAAAACTAAAGATGTTATAGCTCATTGCTTACAAAATTTTGCCACTGTGGGTGTTCCAAAACAGTTAAAAACAGATAATGCCCCTGGTTATACTTCTACCTCTTTTAAACAATTTTGCTCAACATTTGGCATTACTCATATAACAGGAATCCCATACAATCCACAGGGACAAGGCATAGTTGAAAGAGCTCATCAAACTATTAAAATGTACTTATTAAAGCAAAAAGAAGGAATTGGGAAGGGGTATATATTCCCCAAAGATAAACTTAAAATAACCCTTTTTACTCTAAACTTTTTAAATTTGGATTCATCAGGACTTAGTGCTGCGGAAAGGCATATGTGTCCAAAAAATGTGCATAAGCCCAAGGTACTTTGGAAGGATATTCTAACAGGACAATGGAAAGGTCCTGACCCAGTAATTGTCTGGAGTCGGGGGTCTGTTTGTGTGTTTCCACAGGGAGAACAGCAGCCGATTTGGATTCCAGAGAGATTAACCAAGGTCCTGACCCAGTGATTGTCTGGAGTCGGGGGTCTGTTTATGTGTTTCCACAGGGAGAACAGCAGCCGATTTGGATTCCAGAAAGATTAACTAAAGCGATTTCTACAGACCAAAAAGAAGATGATTTGGCTCAAATCCATAACAACTGATATCCAAAACTCCAGTTTGGCTATTCTTACATCTGCAACAGAACCAGGATGCTTTTTTCAATATCTATTTTATTATTGCCCTTTGCCATATCATGAAGTTCTATTTTGTTTTTTGAGCTCATACAGACCTAGGTTAATGTTTTGCTGATCAGTTCTATTTTTTGACTATAGAGTTTTTAAACATTGCAATGGAGATTTCACCTGTAAAAAGTTATAAGGCCTTTACTATAATGTTATGTGTTGTATGTATTATATTATGTGTGCACACTTGTGTTTTGTGTTATATGTTTGAATGTACGTATGTCCATATATCATATATGATGAGCGCTCATGATAAAATGGATCCAAATATTTTTTTTCACGTGATTTATATGGTTTAATTTAAATTGGGTAAACAACTGTTGAGGATTGTTTTAATATGTAAACAAAAAAGAAGGTTAACAGATCTGTTTGTTTACTTTCACCTTTCCTTTTCATTATATTTAATAATTCTCTTAAAGATAATGTAAATTGTTAAGAAAATTGTTTTCTTTTAGTGCCTTCGGTAATGTTACATAATTTCTTCTTTAGCCATTATTGCCAGAATTCCTATCTTCATCCCAGTGCCAGTGAAGACAATGTAAATTGTTAAGAAAATTGTTTTCTTTTAGTGCCTTCTGTAATGTTACATAATTTTTTCTTTAGCCCTTATTGCCAGAATTCCTATCTTCATCCCAGTGCCAGTGAAGACAATGTAAATTGTTAAGAAAATTGTTTTCTTTTAGTGCCTTCTGTAATGTTACATAATTTTTTCTTTAGCCATTATTGCCAGAATTCCTATCTTCATCCCAGTGCTGGTGAAGTCAAAGATAAAACCAATCTACAGCTTCTACAATAGCCATCACTGAACTGCTTGCAGAACTTGCCTGGACACATTGTGAGCTCACCTGTATGCATTGTGAACTATCTGTTGGTGCAGCGACTTGTGGTAGTGTTGGGGTATTTTTGCTGATGATGTCATTGGTGGTACAATTTTTCCAAAAGGAGCCGTCAATTGGCTTGGTGTATCTTCCTCCCTTCTGCTTGTCATGATCGTCCAGCTAAAATTTGGGGGCCAACAGAGGTGAGGCAAAGAACCTCACCCCCCCGCTGGTACAAAGACCTCTCCACAGGTGTGGCTGTATACTGGACCGGTAGTCAGTGACGGGTAAGATCCAATTGCAATGGTACCAACCTAAGGACCATATGTACTATTGGACAACCTAAGGCAGGCACGGTCCCTAAGTCACATGCTTGTTGTTTAAACAGAGAGGGGGCGATGTTGAGAGCCACAGCCGAAGGGGCCCCAGCAAACTTCCAGCTGCCAGCAAACTTCCAGCTGCCGGCTGATGATTGGCTCACAGCGGCCCCAGCAACATCTAGCTGATTGGCTCCTCGGCCCCAGCAACATCTAGCTGATTGGCTCCTCTGCGGTGATGCTCATTGGGCTGTTTCCTTGCCCTTTCAGACCACGGAGCTGCTCATTGGGGGACTTTTTTGGCTCCGCCCACGTGACCCAGCCAATCGGCCTCAAGAGCAGGAGGATTGTGGGAGGTGGAGAGAAGCTTGTGTGGGAGAGAGAGGCTTGTGGAAAGCCGGTGGTGGCAGTTGAGGCTCTGAGGGTTTTTCCTGAGAGGCTGTTTTGTTTGGCGTGTGTGGTTCTAAAAATAAAGTTAGTTTCTTTTGACAAGTGGCTCCTGATTGTGCCCAGCCAGACTGCGGCAGGACTTCAATAGACATTTCTTCAAATAATATATATAAATGGCCAACAAACACATGAAAATAGGCTCAACATCACAAATTGTTAGGAATATGCAAATCAAAACCACAATGAGATACCACTTCACAACCACTATGATGATGGATGTCAAAAGAACAGAAAATAACAAACGTTGGTGATATGTGGAAATATCAGAACCCATGTGCACTGCTAGTGTGACTGCAAAGTAGTAAGGGGCTAAAGAACAAGTATGTCAGTTTTCAAATATTTAAACATAGAATTATTATATGATCCAACAATTTCACTTCGAGGTATACCCCCAAATGATATGAAAATGGGGACTCAGATATTTATATATTTATATTCATAGTATTAATAGTCACATTAGCCAAAAAGTGGAAGCAACATTAATTGTCCATCTGGATAAACAAAATATATAAATTCAATGGAATATTACTTAGCCTTAAAAAGAAGTGAAATTCTAACATGTGTAAAATATGGATGAATCACAAAGTCACTATTAAAAATGAAATAAGTCAGTCACAAAAGAATAAATATTGTATGACTTGACTTAAATGCAGTTACCTGGAGTAGTTAAGATCATAGAGACAGGAAGCAGAATGGTGGTTGCCAGGGGCTTAGGAAAGGGAGAGATTGGGAGTAATTCTTTAATGGATACAGAGTTTCAGTTTTGGAAGATGAAAAAAGTTATAGAGATGGATGGTGGTGATAGTTGCACAATGATGTAGTTAATGCCATTGAGTTACACTTACAAAAGGTTAAAAAGGTAAATTTTATGTTATGTATATTTTACTGTAATTAAAAATAATAAATAAATATGGTCCTTATCTCTTAGTGCCAACCATCTCACTTTTGGGAGATGGTGCTATAGATATTCTACATACAGAAAATTATATATACCTATGTAAAGTGATATGTATAACGACAGGGCATTTGTTATTTACAAAAGATTAGACACAATTTAAGTGCTTACCAACAGAAATGGATTGAACAGATTACAGGTATTCTTAAGTGACATGACTGACTTATTTTCTTTGAGTGTGTGGCAGTGAAGAATGGAATGACTATTACTAGATTAGTAGTGTATGGTTTGGTACTTAATTCATGCTAATGTAGCAGCAATTTTAACCACTATTAGTGCAAATTGAAACTTATTAAAAGTATTTTTTGGGGGTAGGCATTAGAAAGAAAAGGAATTTCACAGCACTAGGTCACTTGTGAATTTTCTCAGTGAATTTGTATTTCTGTAATTCCCACTCTATTCCCAAAGCCCAGTTTATGCTTAACATACAGCAGTAATTCTATGTGTTGAATTTATTAATTTTTTTCTCCAAGGATATCCTTTAGGGAGGGAAGGCCTGGACAGATTGTATTAAGAGGATTTGTCTAGGAAGTCATTCAGTACAGTGAAGGAGGGGGTCCATGAAAATTGCTTCCTCTATGTACTCTAGTTAAAGAGAACATATTACTACATGAAAGTTTCTCAATGTTTTAAAAACAAGCATGTAAAATGAAAAACACAAACGAAGAGTGACCAGATTGTTATAACTTAGTGAGTCACCTCACAGTCTGGAATAATGAGGAGAATTAGGGGGATCCATTATATTTTAGGGAATGTAATCTTCACAATTTTCTCCTAATTTATTTGAGTAGAACACAGATCTAGTCTTGGCACCTTAGTATTTTGAGTATTTTCAAACTTCTGAAATCTCAAGATGACTGGATGGTGAAATGAAAAACTGATTAATTAGGAATTAATTTCACCTTTTCCATGTGGAGGTGTTGTTGGCTCTAGGGAACTGTACCAGCAGCTGCCCCCTCTTAAGTCCCAATTGAAGTTCTATATTTGACTTTTAATTGGGATAAAGTTTAGAATTCCTTATCTCATTTACTAATTTTAAATGATTATTGTTTCCACCTCATACATCAAACCAAGACACACATACCCAACCTGTTTTTTCCTTTACCCTGCCAATCACTTTTGTTTAACTCTTAACATTCTAGAATAGATTTCTTTATTAGTTTCTAAGAACTTAACAACATACACTAAAGTCTGATTATTACCCTTTCTTACATTCAGAATCGCCATATGTTTCCTTTCCTGAAATAGGTTCTTTTAGGTCTTCTTTAGGAACCTGAGCAAGCTAATTTAGTTCCAGAAGGGGTTGGACTGGACTAGAGGTTTCCGAACTTATCTTGACACACATCTATTTTGTAAGAAACAGACTTTTATATTACAAGGTTCACACATATATTAAACTGAAACTTTTTTTATACAACATCCTTACTATTGAAGATAGACTGATTTTTTTTAATGTTTGCTTTCTTGAGGTAAAATTTACAACATAAAATTCACCACATAGACCATTTTTTTTATTGGTTGTTCAAAACATTACAAAGCTCATGACATATCATCTTCCATACATTTGATTCAAGTGGGTTATGAACTCCCATTTTTTACCCCAAATACAAGTTGCAGAATCACATCGGTTACACATCCACATTTTTACATAATACCATATTAATGACTGTTGTATTCTGCTACCTTTCCTATCCCCTACTATCCCCCCTCCCCTTCCCTCTCATCTTCCCTCTCTACCCCATCTGCTGTTGTTTAATTCTCTCCCTTGTTTTTTTTTCCCCTTTCCCCTCACAAAATCTTATATGTAATTTTGTGTAACAATGAGGGTCTCCTTCCATTTCCATAGTTTCCCTTCTCTCTCCCTTTCTCTCCCCCCACACGTCTCTGTTTAATGTTAATCTTTTCCTCATGCTCTTCTTCCCTGTTCTGATCTTAGTTGCTCTCTTTATATCAAAGAAGACATTTGGCATTTGTTTTTTAAGGATTGGCTAGCTTCACTTAGCATAATCTGCTCTAATGCCATCCATTTCCCTGCAAAATCCATGATTTTGTCATTTTTTAGTGCTGCGTAATACTCCATTGTGTATAAATGCCACAGTTTTTTAATCCATTCATCTATTGAAGGGCATCTAGGTTGATTCCAAAGTCTAGCTATTGTGAATTGTGCTGCCATGATCATTGATGTGGCAGTATCCCTATAGTATGCTCTTTTAAGGTCCTCAGGGAATAGACCGAGAAGGGCGATAGCTCGGTCAAATGGTGGTTCCATTCCCAGCTTTCCTAGGAATCTCCATACTGCTTTCCATATTGGCCGCACCAGTTTGCAGTTACACCAGCAATGTACAAATGTACCCTTTTCCCCACATCCTCGCCAGCACTTGTTGTTGCTTGACTTCATAATGGCTGCCAATCTTACTGGAGTGAGATGGTATCTTAGGGTGGTTTTGATTTGCATTTCTCTGACTGCTAGAGATGGTGAGCATTTTTTCATGTACTTATTGATATATTGTATGTCCTCCTCTGAGAAGTGTCTGTTCAGGTCCTTGGCCCATTTGTTGATAGGGTTGTTTGTTATCTTGTTGTTTAATTTTTTGAGTTCTTTGTATATTCTGGATATTAGGGCTCTATCTGAAGTGTGAGGAGTAAAAATTTGTTCCCAGGATGTAGGTTCCCTATTTACCTCTCTTATTGTTTCTCTTGCTGAGAAAAAACTTTTTAGTTTGAGTAAGTCCCATTTGTTGATTCTAGTTATTAACTTTTGTGCTATGGGCGTCCTATTAAGGAATTTGGAGCCCGACCCCACAATGTGTAGATCGTAGCCAACTTTTTCTTCTATTAGGTGCAGAGTCTCTGATTTGATATCTAGCTCCTTGATCCATTTTGAATTAACTTTTGTGCATGGTGAGAGAAAGGGGTTCAGCTTCATTTTGTTGCATATGGATTTCCAGTTTTCCCAGCACCATTTGTTGAAGATGCTATCCTTTCTCCATTGCATGCTTTTAGCGCCTTTATCAAATATAAGAAAGTTGTAATTTTGTGGATTGGTCTCTGTGTCCTCTATTCTGTACCATTGGTCCACCTGCCTGTTTTGGTACCAGTACCATGCTGTTTTTGTTACTATTGCTCTGTAGTACAGTTTGAAATCTGGTATCACTATACCTCCCGATTCACACTTCCTACCATTTAAAAAGTAGAATTCAATTGTTTTTTATATATTCTAATAATGTTGTGCAACCATTACCAATCTCTACTTTCAGAACATTTTGATAATCCCAAAAAGAAAACCCATACTCATTAAGCAGCTACTATCCATTTTTTTTCTATTCTGTTTCATTTCAAAAGAATGCCGAATGAGATTCACTAAGTTGTTCTCATAGCCTACTGACCAGTGAATCACAACTCACAGTCTGATATAATTGCCAAATAATTACTGAGAAGGCTTCTAGTTCTAATTACATGAACTCATTCCATTCTAGACACTGGTTATCTCTAAGCGAAACTTTTTCGTTTGGATGATTCACTCTGAAATTTCCAGGAGATGTGATGTGGTGTGGTGTGGTGTGGTGTGTGTGTGTGTGTGTGTGTGTGTGTGTGTGTGTGTTCTGAATGTATGCATTCATTCATTTTATAAACACTTATTAAGGCCTTGAATGGAAAAGAAAGTTAAAAAATAGTCTCTACCTCCAGAAAGCTCACAATCTAGTAGGGAGACTAACATGAAAATAAACATGTATGAATTAAAAAGTATCAGTTCTACCTTTCAGTGTGATGAGATGATGGAATTAAAAAGAGTTTCACAGAAGATATGATCACAAGCCATCTTTGGAAACAATATTTTTGGTGTCTTCACATTGTCATGTAGATTTCTGCTCTACAAGTTTTATCCTCAGCAGGGGTACACTGCTACTTTCTCACACTGGATTGTGCAAGTTCCAGAAAGATTATATATAGGAATTTGTTTAAATATTGGTCAAGAAAATGAGAGAAAGGAAGAAAAGAAGGAAACAAACTAACATTTATTGAGTACCTGTACTTTGTCAAGCATATGTATTTTCTAATTTAATTCTACTTGTAATTCCTCAAAGTTTATATTACTATTCATATTTCTCATATACCCTATTTCATTTTAGGAATATACACATTTTCCAAATAAGACAGGGATATGAGCCCAAGTTTTCAATAAACACCTCTAATTTGACAATTAAATATAATTCTTTAAAACTTGGACATGAAGAAGACTAAAATGAAAAAGAGTGGTTATCACATGAGGCAAGTTAATGCTGACTCTCTCCTGGATGGACTCCTGCGAGAGTGGATGAGTATCACATAGGTACCTGGATGTTAACACTACATTGCAGTACTACTCAGAGATTAAGCAGGCTTGACAGATGAAAAATATGACTTCCCACCTTGCTGCAGCATCATTCTCTGTAGTTCCTCCCTGAACCTGCTCAAGGCAGTTCTGCCAGGGCCAGCAGAATGAGCTCAACATACTAGCGTGGACAGCTTGGTCAGGTGTAGAGAATATTGACCTGGAAGTTCAAGCCCTAAGCCTTCTGAACCTTCTCAGCATTCAGTCACAGGAAGTCACTTACCTTCTTTGAATTCATTTTTCATCAGTATAGTGAGGAGAATTCCAGGATCTCCTTACTATAGGAGTTTTGATACTTCATATAAAAATACTGTATAAACTGGAAAAATCTAGATGCATGTTCATGAGGAAAGCTCTTGTAATAAATATCTAATTTAACCTAAAGAAAAAACTTGCCACTTCTTGGGAAGATAGCTATGATATATCAAAGTCATTATAAGATGAAAAGGTCACTGATGAGCACACTCATAACCCAAGGACAAGGGTAAGGAAAAAAAAGATAAATAAAGAGTGAATTGAAGATTTGAAGAAAGACATCCTATTAAGGTTCTAGCAGGGAATACCTATCAGTCAGATGGTCAGAAGAGCAAAGTGATTTCTAAAAATCATAGAGAAATAGGTCTTCTTTTTCCAAGTAGATAATCTTCCTCATGACTCCTTGCTTGAAAGTTTATTTCTTGTCCCAATGAAAAACTAAGGGAAATGAAGAGTTCCTGATGCAATGAGAGTGGACCACAGTGAACAACCATCTAAAACTATCAGAGATCTAAATGGCCCTACATATGAAATAATTATTGCTTGGAAGGCATAGGAATGACCATTGTTTGTGATAGTATAGTCAACAGTTGATATCTTTTGGACAATAAATGTGACCATGCACCAATGTATTTGACCAGCAGGCTAAGAAAATGGGATATGAATAAAGTTGGGGTTCAAGAGAGGCCTCTGGAAGGGAGCAGGACAAGAAAGAAATTGCTAACCATGAGAGTGGAGACAAAGCCTAAGAGAAACCAAACTTGGAACATCAGAGGCCAAGGGTATAAAGCCAAAGCAACAGAAGTGCTGCCTTAAAGACAAGGGCAGGTTAGGTAACAAGAAAATACATGAGAAGTCTGAGATTTTCTACATTCACCAGCAATCAAGAATTCATATAAAACCTAAGAAATGAGTAATTCTGGCTGGCAAGGTAAACAAACAGAACAAAACTGAAAAAAAAAAAAAAAACAACAACCAAATAACCCTTCCCAACAATAACAATAACAACAACAAATCTAAAAAGAAGAGCTATGTCCCAGAAGTAGGAAGAAATGGAAGGTGGTAGCATTTTTTTGAACACAATATTAATAAGTTTCATATACTGTGTTAAATGCTTTACTTCTTATTTAATATTCAAAAACCACCCCAAAAGTAGGAGATACTATTTTCATTTTATAGATAAGAAGTCTGAGGCTTGAATTTCAAGTTAGCATATAGGTGGGCTAGCTTTGTATCAGCTAAGCAAGAAGAACAGAGAGATTCAAGGACAGTTTTAATAGGGAACTAAGAGAAGGAGCTTAAAAAAGTATATGACATTCTAACAGAAAAAAAAAACTAAACCAAGAAAACTTACTTTTGGACCTGGTGCTCCAGGTGGCCCCTACAACATAACAAATTTTTAAAAATTATTTATTTAGTAGACATCCCAAATAAAGCAAGTTTATCTTCATCAATGGTTAATGGATATAAATGTAAATATACTCACTGGAGGCCCTGGTTGGCCTCTTGGGCCTTGGGGACCCTGAAAAAAAAAAGAAACAAAGCATGATATGTATAAGCATGGCTTTTGGTTTGGTGTAAGCAAGAGAACTAAGATTGAGCCTCTACCATTGCCTTTACTCATGAAGCAAGCCATATTATTCAAAATTGCTTTAGTATTTCAAAATTCTTGCACTTAACTATCATTCATATTCATGAATGATATGTTCCATATGTATGTTCCTGTTTTATTGATATTATTAGAAACTAAATTTACTCATTTTAATAAACTATTATAAATGTCAACATTTAAAAATGTTAATATTGTCTAAGCATGTTTCTCCTGTTATTTCTACCTATCACCCACTTAGTCATCAAAGGTAGAAACTTCAGTGTTCTTAGACATCTCCTTTTTCTTCATATACTATAAGATGGATACCATCATTCTTTTAAAATACTTCTCCATCTTCACAGCAACTGTATTGGTTCAGACTGTATACAGAATGTTTTTGTCCCCTTCAATTTAAAAGCTGAAGTCCTAAGCCCTGATGTGCTTGAGGTAATTAGGTCGTAAGGGTGCAGCTATCATACATGAAATTAGTAGCCACATAAAAAGAGATGTGAAGGAAGTGATCTGTCTCTTCTCTGTGAGGATACAAGAAGAAGGTGGCTTCTGCAAACTAGGAAAAAGGCCCTCACCAGGTATGGACTCGGCTGATACCTTGAGTTTAGACTTCTCAGCCTCAAGAACTGTGAGAAGTAAATGCTTGTTATTTAAGCCCCAGTTATGGTAATTTGGTATAACTTCTGAATTTACATAAACATAATATTTTGCCTGTACTTCTAATTAGACTTTTTGACTTTATTTTTCTGCTATGATAACTGCATTCTACTTCTAAAATGGAAATCTAATAATGCCATTATTTAGTTAAATCATTCAGTGGCTCAGGATTTTTTAGAGAATAAAGTATGATTTTTTTTTAATAGTTTGAATACCTACCACTTACTGAGATCTTACTATGTACCAAGTTATATTTCCATTTTACAAAAGAACATGGAATAGTTAAGTTACAAGCAAATAAGGAGAAGAGGTAGGATTAAAATCCAAGTTAATTAAATACAAAAGTATAGACCAGGTGCAGTGGTCCATGCCTGTAATCCCAGCTACTTGGGAGGCTGAGGAAGGTGGCAGGCCAGTCTGGGTAACTTAGATCCTGTCTCAAAATAAAAATAGGAGTTGGGGTATAATGCCGTGATAAAGCACCCCTGGGTTCAACCCTCAGTGCCAAAATGATAAACAAACAAACAAAAAACAAATAAATATTCTTGGTCACCATGCACTACTGCCTCTTTTTAAGGTTTGGTCCTTATTTTCATTTACCATCCCCCTATACAATATCCATAACCAAATCTTTCAAGTTATGTCATTCACTTTTATGGTATTTCCTTGACATGGAATACTCTCTATCTATCATCTTCATATGTTTAAGGCCCATTGTTCAATAGTACTTAAACATGCCATGTCCACTTTGCTTATTCACCATGCCACCTCCCTTGTTTTCATCTACTTTTGCATTGTATGGAACAGACATCCTGGAAAGTCCCTAAGAACACTTAAAATATCTTAGTTAACTTTTCATTTTCTAGAAAAAGAATAGTGCCTAATAGAAGGTATTTGATAACTGTTATCAAATAACTGAGGGAAATATTGATAAAATTAATTAGTATTGATTTAGAAATTAGAAAAGTTTAACTGTATATGGTAAAATGTCAAATGTTATGCTGACGTTTTTCAAAATGAAACAGCAACCATTGTTAAGGCCTTGTATGTTTGCTCAAAGTCAACTTGTTAATGCTAAATATTGAGACAAACTCAGATTATTAGTAATAAGATGCAAATAAAATTTAATCTCCACCTGAGTTTTATGTAATTTTGACATTATGGTTGACTTAGTATTTTATTGTCAGCGCTGTTGATTCTTAACACACTGTGACAGCTAGAACAAATAACCCATAGTACTTAAAAAGGGTAGAGTATTCCAACATGATTGCCTGCTGGACATTTCTTAGTTTGCATGGTTTGAGATTACAATCTTAAGCAGAGAATATATAAACTTATGCCTCACTACTGAAATGCTGTAATAGAGATAGTCTTTTAAATATAAAGAGGTTTAGAGTGAACTTTGCTGTGTAAGTTTCTCCATTTTGGATCAACATTGTAAAAATGATAAACAGCTATAATATTTTACTCCATGTAGGATGTTTCTGACATTCATAATATCTCACTGAGGTTTCAATACAAAAATATCCCATATTTGACTATGAAAGAGGAATTTATCACAGGAGAATGAAGAAAATATTTCTACTACTGATTTTATTCAGTTCATTTTGTACTGAATTCAGTTCATTTTAGTACTCAGAACAGGTCAGTATCAAACAAAATACTTCAAACCCAACAAGACAGGGCAGGGCAACCCCAATGTAAAACTGCACAAAATAGGACAAGTAGTAAAATGAAACAAAATATGATTCTAATAAGAAAGTTTTCATTAGTATTTTTCATTCCTCTAGTTAACAAACTACTGAGAAGTGATTCAATTTTATATGTACTATATAAAGAGTTTATAATAAAATTAAGATGATTTCCTAAAGGAGAATCAAATTAACACGAATGGTTATGTTGGTTTTATTTGGCTGTAATGAAAACACTGCCTTTGAATGACAATAGATTCTCTCTTTTTAATTCAAGAATTTATATAAGATTTTCAAGTGACAGTTTATCATCAGACTTTAAAAATACCAATAAATTTATGTTCTTAAACCTGAATAGATTAGTCTTTTCCTTTATGTAAACCCTTTATGTCATTTCATTATATAACTTCCTTTATGAAATGTCACCTTGATTTAACTTCATGATCTCTACTTTGCTAGGCTCAGTTGCAGAGTTTCACTTTTCTCATTTATAAATTGAGGAGCTTCCCTTGCAGGATAGTTAAGCATCCTCAGTCTCTTCTCTGCCTACTGCAAGTGACTAGCAACTCTTTTATTCCCAGTTGTAACAATCAAAAATGTTTAGAGACATTGTCAAATGTCTCTTGTGGATAGGAGGGGCAAATGGCTCCTTTGGTTTGGACTTGAGAGTTTAGTAATATTAAATAAGAGTCAGTAGGTAGTAATGTAACTAGGATAGAACCAGTGAGTTACAAAGCCTAGGACATGGCTAAATCAGGAATCTATTCTTCAAGCTGTCACATGAAGGGCTAGGCTACTCTTTTTTTTTTTTTTTCTTTGTACCAGGGATTAAACTCAGGGGCACTTGTTGGGAAAAGTATAAACGGCAGCCGCACCCCAGAGAAAAACCCCAACATGGCGCCTAAGGACCTCTTCTTCCTACCTTCCTCTTTTCTGTAGTGGCTCGAAAAGTTCCCGACCCTGTGAACTCTCCCACCGGCGCCAATTTCAAATCTCGCTGGCGGGGAACCTTAGCCCCAATAAGAACTAATTCCTGGGCTCCGGAGCTAATATCTGGAAGAATTTGCCAATAAATGGGTGGCCTGCCATTTATCTAAGCCCTACCATCTATATAAACACACAGCCTTTTGCAATAAAATTGGAATTCTCCCGGCGAAGTGTCTTTGCGTGGGGTATTCTTTCAGCACTGAACCACTGAATCACATCACCAGCCCTATTTTGTAAATTTAGAGACAGGGTCTCACTGAGTTGCTTAGCGCCTTGCTGTCGCTGAGGCTGGTTTTGAACTTGCAATTCTCCTGCCTCTGCTTCCCAAGCTGCTAGATTATAGGAGTGCACCACTATACCCAGCTGCTAGGCTACTCTTGATACAGATTTTTCACCTAAATTGTTCTTAATCATTATTTTTCTGAGAGGAACAATGATTTCTAGAGAAACAATTGTATGTGAACTGGGAGACTTGGACTCTAGTCACACCTTTATGGAGCTTACTCCCAGGGGTCTAAGCACAGAAACTAAAAATATTGTTTAATAAATAAGTTGTTTCAATTTTATCCTCAACAGTCACTCATTTTTTTTAAATCTATGCTCCCTTTCATAAAGCAACATTTTAAATATTTGAAGACAACCATTATGTTTCAATACTCTAAAACTTCTCTATTTACCAATAATTCATGAAATATTTATTGGATGCCAACTATTTTACAATGCTAGTAGGTGATGGATATACAGCATCAAACAAGTAACAACACTGAAAACATCTGTTGGAGACTACATTTTAGTTAGGGGAGACAATAAAAAATACATATGTAATATGCAAGGTAGCAAGGAAATGGGCTAAGGAAAGATAAGGAGTCTCAGGAAGATGGGAGCATTGTTATTAAACATAGGCTAGCTACAAAAGTCTCTCTGATAATAGGACTTTTAAGTAAAGAATTGAGGCACAGGTGCCACGCACTGCACTAGTTCCAGGGGTGAGAGTAGGGCAGGGAAAGATATCAGAAATTCCACCCTGAGTAATATAAATGATCTTTAAGTCAAAACTTCAAGGTCAGTAGAAATAAAGAATACAAAAAATATAGTAGAGAGGACACCTACTAGGTGCACAAGCCAGGAAGTGAGAGAGCAGAACAAAGAAGAAGAATATGATTAGGCTGCAGAGTCTGGAAGAGGCTAAATACCCCAGATATTTCAAATGGTCTTCCCAGATCCTTTGCCAATCTACGAGAGGTGTTCTCTGAAAGGGCATTAACTGTCTGTTTCTCTTTAAGGGGATGGCCTGACTGGTGCTATTACTTGCTTTATTCTGGACGCCATATTTCTTTTTTTTTTTTTTTTGGTACCAGGATTGAACTCAGGGGCACTTGACCACTGAGCACATCCCCAGTCCTATTTTGTATTTAATTTAGAGACAGGGTCTCACTGAGTTGCTAAGCACCTTGCTGTTGCTGAGGCTGGCTTTGAACTCATGATTCTCTTGCCTCAGCTTCCCTAGCCGCTGGGATTACAGGCATGTGCCACTGCGCCCAGTCTGGATGCCATATTTCTAAAAGGAAGATTGCAGTTACAATACATTGAGTTTGTAATCCATCATATCCACTCACTTTTTTTTTTCAAATGAAATACTACAAGTACTTGAGGTATACTAAACCTATGGAAGTTTATGTTCTAGCCACAGTACTTGGAGAGGGTAAGTCAGGAAGGCAAGCAGAGCCAGAGAGGTATAAAAACTAAGCTAATTTTAAAACTTCTGATTTTCTTTCTTAGTCCCACTGCTCCTGGGGATATAGCTTCTGTGTGTGTGTGTGTGTGTGTGTGTGTGTGTGTGTGTGTTCTTGCTTCCTGTTAATATTAAGTCTGCTGTGAAAATGTTGGGGCACATTTCTAGAAATTTAACACATCTACTTTAATGTTCCACTTGGAATTTTTAGGCTATCTAAAACTCATAATTTCCCTTTTCAACTAATTAACATAACTGTAACATACTTATTCTGAGTTCCAAGCATACTCTATGATGAGAAAGAAAAATCTCTGGAGTCATTATGTAACCTCATCAGCTTTTAATCATGGCTTTCCTGATATCTTAGTTTATTCTTATGGGCCTCAAGCACTCTGAATGTCCCTATAAGGTCAGCATGGATCCCAGGCCACAAGAATAGATTTTAGGTGCTCTACCACCAGCACACCAGGATGGCCTTAGGCCTGAGCCTAAGCAATTCTATTTAAAAAACCCCAGTTTAAAACCAGCAGTCTTACCAGACACGCCCTCAGGCACAAAAGAGTCACTTTTCCCCACCCTGATAAACTCAGAGTGAAGCCTCTGGCAGGCTGTCCTCTGGATAAGAGGGAAACATGAAAAGATCAGGGTGGGGACCACCAGACCAGATGTTTTAACCCCAGGGTAAATGATGTCACTGAGAAATCTGGTGGTAGCTGATAAGGATTGAAAGGGGGGTCAAAAGCCCCCAAATTTTGTATAAATAATAGAGCAAATGAACAGTCATTCAGCCAGCCGATACTGATGCCCTTACGATACTGATGCCCTTACGCTGAGACCTGATGAGGACCTGGACTGACATCCCAACACTTTTCATTGTTTGCTGATCCTCTGCATTTTCCTAACTGCTCTCAAACTCTACAGCCACATCTTGACCTTAGTGAGAGCTACAACTTCTCCCTATGACCCTCTCCTCAACCAGCTGTCAGTTCCACCCCAGGAGAAGCCTGCTTTGTTCTGAACCTGATCACAAGGGTCTGAGTGAAAGTGCATCTGATGGACTTAAAGCCTAAGGGTTGAGACTTTTGATCTGACACTTGAACTTAGCATGCAGAGGGAATGTCTGACTTTAGCCTGTCATGATTAAGTGTTTTTGCAGTGCTTAGAATTAATTAATCTAAAATGGTTTGCTGTGAATTAATTAGTCTAGAATTGTTTGCTGTGAATTGATTATGTCAATTCAGTGCTTAGCATTAAGGATTGTCGTTTTCTTGATTAAGAACCCATAGAGTGAAATTGTATTGAGTGATTTGAATGAATAAAGCATTAAAAAGGGCAGAAGTGCATGGATATTCTTTATTTCTCCCCCTCGACTGCATAAGTCATATCTTTTGCCCATTATGACATACCCCAATAACAACAACAAAGAACAATTATGTGAGATAATAGATACGTTAATTTGCTTCACTATGATAACCTTCAAACTATCTATATCTATTGCATGACATCAGGTTATACATTCTAAATATACACAATAAATTTTTTATTTAAAAAGCTTAACATGATCTTTTTGGGGAAGTGGTCCCTTTACAAAGTATCTTCTTAAATTGGAAAATAGGGATATAGTGCATTTCAGGACTATTTAGGTCCTGAAAGTACTTTTTTCCCAACCTCATACCATGGTTTCTAGTTGGCTGAAATATACAACTAATGATCTGCTTCTGCTATGCAGCCCTGGTCAGTGCTGTCTGGATATAGTGGGTATGTACTGAAAGCAACTTTGCAGCACTACTGTGCTAGCATGGCTAAGATCTGAAGATGACCTATCTCTTTTGATGCCTGACAAAGCAGATAATCACTGCATTTCACAAAATTAACCTGGGGAGAATGTAATTGACAGGTTCTTCAACATATTTAGAGTTTACCAGATTTCACTGCAATATCCACATAGGTTAATTCCACTTCTTGACAACTACAATTTTATTTTTATTCCACAACTATCAGAGATATAGTAATGAACAACCCTAATAAGGTCCTTGCTTTCATGGAACTGACAGCTTCATGACAAGGGATACTATAAATAATCACAAATTAAGTTAAACTTACAGTTTCACCTCTAAAGCCCTTTTCACCTCTGGGTCCCTAAGAGAAGAAAAAAAAGATACCAGTTCAGTGTTATTGATATTTAAATATTAAATATAGTTCAGGTTGTCCACAAAAACATTCTGTAAGCTTGTTTTGTTAGTTTGTATACATTCTAGTTTTCTTTATCTGAGTAAAGCAATGCAAAGCAAAACCAAACCAAAACAAACCAATATAAAACAAATAAACAAAAATCTTCCAAACCTATTGATTCATTATTCTATCTGTAAATTATCCCAATTAGTTCCACCTTAAAATGACATTGGAATAAAAAGATAGTCAATCACTCAAGTCAGGATAGTGGATATGACAACCATACAAAACAATTTAGAAGGCAGAAACTTTTTTTTTTTAAGGATAAAATTTCATTCTCAGTTCATTTAACCCTTTAGAGAAGTGCAATACTTTTCTAACTGCATTATCATTTATTTGCAAAGTCACATATTTTTATTAGGTATTAGTGATTTATATTTTTTTACTCTTAATATTTTCTTTTGTTAAATTTTAATTTGTTATTATGACAGCAAAATGCATTACAATTCATATTACACATATAGAGCACAATTTTTCACATCTCTGGTTATACACAAAGTAGAGTCACACCATTTTGTCTTCATACATGTACTTAGGATAATGAGGTCCATCTCATTTCACTGTCTTTCCTTCCCTCATGCCCCCTCCCTTCCCCTCCCTCCCTTTGCCCTCTCTAGAGTTCATCCTCTCCATTCCCCCTACCCACTAACCACATTATGAATCAGCATCCTTAAATCAGAGAAAATATTCGGCATTTGTTTTTTTGGGATTGGCTAACTTCACTTAGCATTATATTCTCCAACTCCATCCATTTACCTGCAAATGCCATGATTTTATTCCCTTTCAATGTTGAATAGTACTCCATTATGTATATATACCACATTTTCATTATTCTTTCATCAACTAAAGGGCATCTAGATTGGTTCCACAGTTTAGCTATTGTGAATTATGCTGCTATAAACATTGATGTGGCTGTGTCCCTGTAGTATGCTGTTTTTATGTCTTATAAGGGAGAATCTTTATAAGTTGAGGTTATATTCTGTTATTTGTTTCTCTCAGCCTTTGAAAACCCTCTAGAGTGAATTCCTTCTTCTCTTTCAGTTCCCTTTTTTGAATTCCATTCCATATATTTTGTTGTTGTATACATTTTCATTCAGTTCAAAATATTTTCTACCTTTGAGACTTCCTCTTTGATCCATGAATTATTCATAAATGTGTGGTTTAATTTTCAAGTGTTTAGAGCTTTTCTTATTATCTTTCTTTTTTTTGATTTTTACTTTAATTCCATTATGGCCAGAGAACTGTATGACAACTTGTATGACTCCAGTTCTTTTTAGTAAACTTGTTTTTATAACCTAAAAGAGCATATATTTTGATGAATGTTCAACATGCACTTTGAAACTAATGGGTAATCTGGTGATGTTGAGTAGACTTTCTGCTTTTTCTGTGTTCATTCATGTGGAATTACATATTTTATGGCAAAAAAATGAGATAAAACTATTTAATCTTTTCTGCAACCTGAATTTACACCTTCATAATATAATGTGGACACTTTTCCATGTCAGTCCACATTCTTCTAGATAATCATAATACGTAATATTTACCAATTACAGTATATTATTTAATTTTAATTTATGAGATTTTTCTAATTATTTTCATTATTAACAGCACTGGTATAAACATTTTTGTCCTCTGAAATTTTTGTTAAAATTCTCTTCCTGAAAGTCTGTGTGAAATTGCATGCGTACCTGCAAAACATGGGCCAGTGAATCATGTTTCTTCCCATTCATGCCATATACTTTGTTTGCAAGGTAAAAATACTTCTATTATTTATTGGCCATTTATATCACTTCTTTTGTGTTTCCTGACTTGTCCTAAATCTGTTTTAAACTAGAGTATTAACTTTTAAAATATCTCTATGGTATTTCCTCCTATCTTCTTCCTCTTTCAATCCAGTGTTAACAATATGGTACATATCTCTTTGTACTTTTTTCTATTAAAATATTGACAAATACATTCACATATGCATGGGAGATATTGGTCATATTTTATAACACTGGGGTAATATTATATACTTTTTGATACATCACGATTTTCCACTTAATACATCACACAATAACTGAAAATCAGCCAAAGTAGATGAAGCTAATTCTTTTTAATAATTCCGTAATATTCCATGAAATGACTAGATCACAATTTCCTCAACCATTCCTTAATAAATGATCATTCACATGATTTCTTTCTTTTTTTTTCTTTTGGTTAATACAGTGTTTTAAAAATAAAAAAATCCCACTGAATGTAAAGCATGCCTATAATCCTAGAGGCAAAGGAGGCTGAGGTAGGAGAAGTTCAAGGACAAACTCAACAATTTAGCAAGGCTAAACAACTTAGTGAGACTCTGTCTCAAAAAAAATCCCTCCCCTATCTCAAAAACAAACAACAACAACAACAACAAAAACCACCTCGGAATGTAGCTCAGTGGTTAAGCACCATGGTTTCAATCCCTGGTGCCAAGACAAAACAAAACAAACAAAAACTGTATAAAGATTCTTTAATGTATTAGGTGCGTCTGTAACTTTGGGTCAAATTCCTCAAAAGGAATTGCTTGATTAAAGGACAAATGTATCTATATTTGAACAAATACCTTTCCATAAAGCCTGTAATTCACTTTAAACCAGTGGAAAATTAGAGTACTGATCTCCCTATATCTTCTTTTGAGAGGCTAGATATAATTTGTGTTAGATGGAATTAATTTGCATTTCTAACTTAAAATTAGGTGGTTCTCTTTTAAAATAACTACTGACTTTTTTCTACTTATTTTTCATTTTTCTATTGAGTTTTTGAACTTTTTTATACCAAATTTAAAGAGCTCTTTGTGTAGTAAACTGTTTTATGTTGTATGCTTTACAAATATTTTCCCCCACTCTATATTAACTTTTGATTTTATTTGGGGAATATTTTCCCACACAAAATTCATGTAGATTTTTATTGACTATTTCAATATTCAAGTAGGTTTTCTGCTTTTTTATTTTAAAATTTTCCGATTTCTTATCTTATAAATAAGGTCTCCCCAACACTTAATCTGTACTTAAGTTTTCTACATAAATGTAATAAGATTTTTACTATTTAATTTTTTATATTAAAGTCTTTACAAGTTCATGAAGGATTAATTTTTTTGTTGCTGTTTTTTGGGGTTCTAATTTCTTACAGCAATAATGGTACTCAAAGTAATTCCATCTTCTCTCCTAATATAGGTGCAGGCATGCGGCTGAAGGCTGGTCAATTAGATATGAGAAATTTGCAATGTCTAAATATGATTTCTAAGAAATTGTAATTTTCTTGCTATAAGCTTACAAATGAAAGTAACATTCAGGTTAGGAGAGTAGAGATATGGAAAGGCAAAGGTCTTGGACAACATAATTGAGTCACAAACCAAATCTGAAGTCCTTCTTACCACTGGGCTTCCTATTATGTGACATAAATTTCTATTAAAGCCAGTTTGATTTAGGGTTCTTATTACTTCTAGCCAAACCATCCTAATGGATATACTATTTTTGTTACAATAAATTTATATATAGTCTTAGATCTAATTCCTATATTTTCTAGTCTGTTATACCGATCTGATTATTTATTTTATACTACCATATAATTTCATTTACAATGACAAGTCCCTTACCCACACCACTATTTTTTCCACAATGTTTTGCCATTCTCAAATACTTAGTTTTTCATAATAAACTTTTCTTTTTAGAAAGGAAAAAAATAGAAGATGGAAAAAATTTGATGTGCATGCTGGATTTTATAAGGGCTTTTAAGAACTGTTTATAAACAAAGCATAGTGAAATATTTTAATTAAGACATTTATTGATCACATTTTCCTTGACCAATTAATATATGACAGAAGAGAACAATCATTCCATAATCAAAACAGTATGTGCTCCTTAGCTAGCTAAAGAACCACGCACTGAAATATGAGAATTTTCCCACTTAAAATCTTATATGGCTCTGAGTGGCAAATATTGGAAGTGTAGAGAATGTTGAGTTACACATTTTCTTTCTTTTGATTAAAAATCCAATAACTTTGGTGGCAAGTTCTCCAAATTTATTAGAGAATAGTTGTACTTAATACGTGAAGCATTCTACCTTTATTTTTTCTATCTCTGTGTCTATATATAATAATTTTAAATGATTCAAAATACTGACTTCCCTAAGGGAATGAATCTTTCCTCCCTAAGTTTCAACCTGGCCCTTTCTGTACTCCTTCTCTTATTTGCACTGTTATGGTTATTGCAAAACTTTCCCATGACCATCTCCCCAGTCACTATCTTATTTCTTTGTTTTACTTTATAGCCATATTTCTGGAAGCCCTGCAATATATGATCTGTTTCCTCTTCAGATATAGCTTGAAAAGGGTAAAAAGCACTGGTTTTGAAGTAAGAAACATCAGATATGTAATTCAGTAGCTCTATTACTTTGAATAACTATATCTCTTAACTATTTCCTCATCTATTTAAGAGAAATAATAATATCTACTCCAAAGTTTGCTATGAGAATTTGAGAAAAGTTGTGTTTGTAGGGTGGAGTGGAAGACAAAACAAAACCAAAACACCCTATAGGAGTTAAAAATTTTTGAGAAATGTCATTAAATATTTTATCTATCCTTTCTTCACTGTAGTCTTCACTACATTGTCTACTGCAACTTGCTCCCTCAAAGATCACTGTTGAGGGGCTAGAATTGTGGCTCAGTAGTAGAGTGCTCGCCTAGCATGTGCGAGGCCCTGGGTTCGATCCTCAGTAACACATAAAAATAAATTAATGAAATAAAGTTATTGTGTCCAACTACAACTAAAAAATAAATATTAAAAAAAAGATCACTCTTGACTACTCCTTTCTCAAAACTTCCATTTACCTAAGCTGGGACTATCCTGATTTTCCTCCTGGTTCTACCATTCTCTTTTTCTTTCCTTTAAACTGGGTTCTTCCTGAGACTCAAATCTTGGTGGTCTGTACTTCTTTGCTATCTTTATTTTTTTTTTCAGAAAACAAACCCATTTTTATAGCCTCAGTGATCATTTCTATGCTTGTGACACTCCACTCCTAGACTCTGTTCTATTTTCTTTACTCAGCTCCAGTTTTAGGTGTCAGCTTCATTGCTCACCCTTTCTTCATTACATATAGGATCCCTAAGTTCTCAGTAATGACCTTCCAGAAAAATGTATATGTATTTTTGTCTTTTACTTCTCAAATATCCAGGATGTTACTCTGTGACTTATTCTAGAAATAGGAATAAATACCACCATCACCACCACCACCAACAACAACAACAAAAAAGAGTATAAAAAACAAAGAAAAGAATTGTATTGTGACAAACTTACAGTTCTACCAGTTGGGCCTATTATACCTTCTCTGCCAAGAGGGCCAGTATTTCCCTGTTGGGATTAAAGAAAAGCAGTCAGTCTCATTCTCAGTATAATTCAGAAAAATTTCAAAGAAATATTTTGTGCAATGGTAAAATAGCCATGTGTAAATAATTATGGTTTTATGATAAAATCTTGTAGTATTACTATAAATTGTAGTGATCTTGGTTAACAGTATGTGACACAATTGTACATACTATTATAGTTTCCTTTCTGGACAGCTGTATATGTATAATTTCCAACAATTACAAATTAGAATCAGAATGTTTATGTGGTGATAAGTCAAATGATACATACATATTATACATGTGTCATTACATAACAAATGAAACTATTTTAAAAAGAATAGAATGATGAACAAAATTTTGAACAAATTTTTGTACACACGCTGAAGGAACAAATGTTTGAGTAAACTGAGGTGTATAATAGACAATATAGGGAAGAATTGGGGGATATCATATATAACCAACCAAACTTTAGTTTCTTTATCCGTAAAATAGGGCCACTGTGAAATTAAATGTGAAAAGAGCCTTTTAAACTGTAAGATGATATTTGCTTATGAAGATAACCTTGAATGAGTTCAAGCCCCTGCAGATTCCTTCCATACTAGGTATGATGCCTATTGTTTCTCAATGAATACAAAATCCTTGATTTAGTGTTTCCCAACAATTTTCACTTCAATTTATACTGCCTGTAAAATTGTCTCTCTGGCTAACATTTAACCTAATACATAAATGTAGTTATCTAACAGGCTTTATCTTTTTCTGACTCTTACAAAGGTATAGAGAATAGAGTATTGTCATTTGAAATAATTATAACATCATGTGGCCTATTGGTCGATAGTTTTAATATTAATTGGCTTAAAGTGAAGTTATTTGTTGGTCTAAATCTAAGAGAAAACTTTGTAAATACAGAAATTGACTTCAAGTGATAATTTGTAAATATGGTAGTCAAAATTGAAAGCATTCCCTCTAAAAACTGGAACAAGACAGGGATGCCCTCTTTCACCATTTCTATTTAACAGTTCTTGAAACACTGGGCAGAGCAATTAGACAGACTAAAGAAATTAAAGGGAAGGTAAAGAAGAACTCAAATTAACACTATTTGCTGACAATATGATTCTATACTTAGAAGACCAAAAAAGTTCCACCAGAAAACTTCTAGTACTAGTAAATGAATTCAGCAAAGTAGCAGGACACAAGATCAACACCCATAAATCAAAGGCATTTCTGAGTACCAGTGACAAATCCTCTGAAAGGGAAATGAGGAAAACTACCCCATTTATAGTAGCATAAAAAAATATACTTGGGAATCAACTTAATGAAAGAGGTGAAAAACCTCTACAATGAAAACTACAGAATGCTAAAGAAATATTCTAAAAAAATTCTGAAAAAAATTTTTAAAATTTTGATTTATATTTTCTTTAGGACAGTGGTTTTCAGTTGTAAAGTTTTTCAGGACTCCTTTCTACTGCATCTGAGCTGTTTCCTGTCTTCCTCTCTGTTTTCTCCACATTTGCCTTGGCAGTTGTAGTTAGCCATACAGATGACATTAAAGTTTCAGTTCTATAAAATATCTCATCAATTAGCAAACTATGATTAATAAAAACAAAATAAAAGTAATAACCATTAACTGCTGATAGTTTATTTATATTCTCTAGAGTTTGAAACTACAGGCACTACAATGTTATCTGGAGTTCTTCAGACCCTGATTTTAAAACTCCTTAAGCTAAGTATGAACACCAGATTACATATAACTTACTAAATGCAAATAGATGAATACTACGAATAGTTCTATAGTCCGCCTAAGCCCTTAACTACCCCCAAGTACTCCTGTCTATTCTCTTGTTAATATCCGCCTGCATTTGAGCAAGCCCCCAAAGAAGCTAACATATACTAACCTCCATACCATCAAATCGCCCGACCTTAACATAAAATCCTAAGTCCAAACCTCAATTCTCTATATGCTATCAAAATCTGAAGGCCTTTAATGAAACTAATGAATTTATCTTAAATCACAATTAAATCCAACATCCCTAAACATTGTCTCCTAACACAAAGGAGAGATAGTGGAACTATAAAAACCAAAACAAATTTAAAGGAGAAAACAGAAACACAGCAGTCAAACAGAGTTGGAGAGTAACTTGAGCACCATGAAAAAACAAGGGAAAAAAGGATTACAAACAATGCAGGACAACTTAAATACACAGGAGAACCTAGAGGCATCAGAAAAATGAACAGAGAAAGAACTCAAGGCATACCTAACTCAGATGGAACAGAATCTTAGAGAAGACATTAGACAGCAAGTTCAAACAATGAAAGTATATTTTGAAAACGGATTAAATAAGCAAATTCAAATGGCAAAGAACGAGCTCTACCAGGAGATAGAGATTTTAAAAAAAACCAAACAGTAATCCTAGAAATGCAGGAAACCATAAACCAAATTAAAAACTCAAACGAGAATATTACAAATAGACTAGATCAAGTAGAAGCCAGAACATCAGATAATGAAGACAAAGTTTATCAACTTGAAAAGAATATAGTCAACACAGAAAGGATGCTTAAAATTCACGAGCAATCTATCCAAGAGACATGGGATGTCATAAAAAATCAAACTTGAGAGTCATTGGGATAGATGAAGGCATAGAGGTTCAAACCAAAGGAATGAACAATCTATTGAATGAAATAATCCTAGAAAACTTCCCAGATATGAAAGATGGAATGGATTGCCAAATCCTGGAAGCCTACAGGAGCCCAAACATTCAAAACCGTAATAGACCAACTCCAAGACACATAATTATGAAGATAGCCAACATACAGAACAAGGAGAGAATATTAAAAGCTACGAGAGAAAGGAGGCAGATTACATTCAGGGGTAAACCAATTAGGTTAACGGCTGATTTTTCATCACAGATGTTGAAAGTGAGAAGATCCTGGAACAACGTATTTCAAATGCTAAAAAATAATGGATTCCAACCAAGAATACTGTATCCAGCAAAATTAAGCTTCAGATTTGACAATGAAATTAAAATATTTCATGATAAACAAAAGTTAAAAGAATTCACAGCCAGAAAACCAGCACTGCAAGGCATCTTGAGCAAAACACTACAAGAAGAGGAATTAAAAAACAGCACCCAAAACTAACAGTGGGAGGTAACTCAGTAAAGGGAAGGAAAAAACAATAACCAAAAAGGAAAAACTAGCCATATTAAAATAAATAAATAAACAAGCATGACGGGAAGTACTAACCATATATCAATAGTAACCTTAAACGTTAATGGCTTAAATTCACCAATCAAGAGACATAGGCTAGTAACCTGGATTAAAAAAACAAATCCAACAATATGCTGCCTTCAGGAGACTCATATGATAGGAAAAGACATACACAGGCTGAAGGTGAAAGGATGGGAAAAATCATACCACACACATGGTCCTCAGAAGCAAGCAGGAGTGGCCATACTCACATAGAATAAAATCAACTTCAAACCTAAGTTAATCAAAAGGGATAAAGAAAGACACTATATACTGTTAAAAGGAACCATCCACCAACAAGACATAACAATTATCAATTTATATGCACCAAACAATGGTGCTGCAACGTTCATAAAACAAACTCTCCTCAAGTTCAAGAGTCAAATAGACCACAACACAATAATTATGGGTGACTTCAACACACCGCTCTCTCCATTGGACAGATCCTCCAGACAAAAGCTGAATAAAGAAACTATAGAACTCAATAACACAATCAATAACCTAGACTTAACCGACATATATAGAATATATCAATCATCATCAAGTGGATACACGTTCTTCTAAGCAGCACATGGATCCTTCTCAAAGATAGACCATATATTATGCCATAGGGCAACTCTTAGTTAATATAAAGGTGTGGAGATAATACCATGCATCTTATCTGATCATAATGGAATGAAACTGGAAATCAATGATAAAAGAAGGAAGGAAAAATCCTGCATCACCTGGAAAATGAACCATATATTACTGAATGATCAATGGGTTACAGAAGACATAAAGGAGGAAATCAAAAAATTCTTGGAGATAAATGAAAATATAGACACAACATATCGGAATCTATGGGACACAATGAAAGCAGTTTTAAGAGGGAAATTCATTTCCTGGTGTTCATTCCTCAAAAAAAGAAAAAACCAACAAATAAATGAACTCACACTTCATCTCAAAACCCTAGAAAAGGAAGAGAAAAACAACAGCAAATGTAGTAGAAGGCAAGACATAATTAAAATCAGAGCGGAAATCAACAAAATTGAAACAAAAAAAAACCATTTAAAAAATTGATAAAACTAAAAGTTGGTTCTTTGAAAAAATAAATAAGATCGAGAGACCCTTAGCCATGCTAACGAAGAGAAGAAGAGAGAGAGCTCAAATTACTAACGTACGGGATGAAAAAGGCAATATCACAACGGACACTACAGAAATACAGAAGATAATTAGAAATTATTTTGAAACCCTATATTCCAATAAAATAGAAGATAGCGAAGATATCGATAAATTTCTTAAGTCATATGATTTGCCGAGATTGAGTCAGGAAGATACACACAATTTAAACAGACCAATAACAAAGGAGGTAATAGAAGAAGCCATCAAAAGACTACCAACCAAGAAAAGCACTGGACTGGATGGATATACAGCAGAGTTTTACAAAACCTTCAAAGAAGAATTAATACCAATACTTTTCAAGTTATTTCAAGAAATAGAAAAAGAAGGAGCTCTTCCAAATTCATTCTATGAGGCCAACATCAACCTGATCCCGAAACCAGACAAAGACACTTCAAAGAAAGAAAACTACAGACCAATATCTCTAATGAACTTAGTTGCAAAAATCCTCAATAAAATCGTGGCGAATTGAATACAACAGCACATCAAAAAAATTGTGCACCATGATCAAGTAGGATTCATCCCCGGGAAGTAAGGCTGGTTCAATATACAGAAATTAAAAAATGTTATTCACCACATCAATAGACTTAACCATAAGAACCACATGATCATCTCGATAGAAGCAGAAAAAGCATTTGACAAAGTTCAGCATCCCTTTATGTTCAAAACACTAGAAAAACTAGGGATAACAGGAACTTTCCTCAACATTGTAAAAGCTATATATGCTAAGCCTCAGGCTAGCATCATTCTGAATGGAGAAAAACTGAAGGCATTCCCTCTAAAATCTGGAACATGACAGGGATGCCCTCTCTCACCACTTCTATTCAATTTAGTCCTCGAAATACTAGCCAGAGCAATTAGACAGACAAAAGAAATTAAAGGCATAAAAATAGGAAAAGAAGAACTTAAATTATCACTATATGCAGATGATATGATAAAATATATCTAACAGACCCAAAAGGGTCTACAAAGAAACTACTAGAGCTAATAAGTGAATTTAGCAAAGTGGCAGGATATAAAATCAACACGCATAAATCAAAGGCATTCCTGTATATCAGCGACAAATCCTCTGAAATGGAAATGAGGACAACCACCCCATTCACAATATCCTCAAAAAAAAAATACTTGGGAATCAACCTAACAAAAGAGGTGAAAGATTTATACAATGAAAACTACAGAACCCTAAAGAGAGAAATAGAAGAAGATCTTAGAAGATGGAAAAATATACCCTGTTCATGGATAGGAAGAACTAACATCATCAAAATGGCAATATTACCCAAAGTTCTCTATAGGTTTAATGCAATGCCAATCAAAATCCCAATGGCATTTCATGTAGAAATAGATAAAGCAATCATGAAATTCATATGGAAGAACAAAAGACCCAGAATAGCAAAAGCAATTCTAAGCAGGAAGTGTGAATCAGGAGGTATAGTGATACCAGATTTCAAACTGTACTACAGAGCAATAGTAACAAAAACAGCATGGTACTGGTACCAAAACAGGCGGGTGGACCAATGGTACAGAATAGAGGACACAGAGACCAATCCACAAAATTACAACTTTCTTATATTTGATAAAGGGGCTAAAAGCATGCAATGGAGGAAAGATAGCATCTTCAACAAATGGTGCTGGGAAAACTGGAAATCCATATGCAACAAAATGAAACTGAATCCCTTTCTCTCGCCATGCACAAAAGTTAACTCAAAATGGATCAAGGAGCTTCATATCAAATCAGAGACTCTGCGCCTGATAGAAGAAAAAGTTGGCTACGATCTACATATTGTGGGGTCGGGCTCCAAATTCCTTAATAGGACACCCATAGCACAAGAGTTAATAACTAGAATCAACAAATGGGACTTACTCAAACTAAAAAGTTTTTTCTCAGCAAAAGAAACAATAAGAGAGGTAAATAGGGAGCCTACATCCTGGGAACAAATTTTTACTCCTCACACTTCAGATAGAGCCCTAATATCCAGAGTATACAAAGAACTCAAAAAATTAAAAAATAAGAAAACAAATAACCCAATCAACAAATGGGCCAAAGACCTGAACAGACACTTCTCAGAGGAGGACATACAAGCAATCAACAAGTACATGAAAAAATGCTCACCATCTCTAGCAGTCAGAGAAATGCAAATCAAAACCACCCTAAGATACCATTTCATTCCAGTAAGATTAGCAGCCATTATGAAGTCAAACAACAAGTGCTGGCGAGGATGTGGGGAAAAGTGTACACTTGTACATTACTGGTGGGACTGCAAATTGGTGCAGCCAATTTGGAAAGCAGTATGGAGATTCCTGGGAATGCTGGGAATGGAACCACCATTTGACCCAGCTATTGCCCTTCTCGGACTATTCCCTGAAGACCTTAAAAGAGCGTACTACAGGGATAATGCCACATCGATGTTCATAGCAGCACTATTCACAATAGCTAGACTGTGGAACCAATCCAGATGCCCTTCAATAGATGAATGGATAAAAAAATGTGGCATTTATACACAATGGAGTATTATGCAGCACTAAAAAATGACAAAATCATGGAATTTGCAGGGAAATGGATTGCTTTAGAGCAGATTATGCTAAGTGAAGCTAGCCAATCCCTAAAAAACAAATGCCAAATGTCTTCTTTGATATAATGAGAGCAACTAAGAACAGAGCAGGGAGGAAGAGCAGGAGGAAAAGATCAACTTTAAACAGAGACATGAGGTGGAAGGGAAAGGGAGAGAAAAGGGAAATTGCATGGAACTGGAAGGAGACCCTCATTGTTATACAAAATTACATATAAGAGGTTGTGAGGGGAAAGGGAAAAAAAAACAAGGGAAAGAATTAAATTACAACAGATGGGGTAGAGCGAGAAGATGGGAGGGGAGGGGAGGGGGAATAGTAGGGGATAGGAAAGGTAACAGAATACAACAGTTACTAATATGGAATTATGTAAAAATGTGGATGTGTAATCGATGTGATTCTGCAATCTGTATTTGGGGTAAAAATGGGAGTTCATAACCCACTTGAATCGAATGTATGAAACATGATATGTCTAGAGTTTTGTAATGTTTTGAACAATCAATAAAAAAAAAAAAAAACTCCTTAAGCAACTCTTATCACTCTCTTGGGACACTTGCCCCTGAGTTGGGAAAACACAGTTATCGGGAACTATTTTTCACAGTGTGGTCTGAAGAGCTCTGGTCACAGGCAAGCCTCCACCAGGTGGTGCGTGGGGGTGGTCTCTGGCTTCTGGTTGCATTAGGCTTATGACATGAAACTACTTTTTGTTTTTGCTACCAGTGTGAGTTAATAAATACACTCTCCAGTCTTCACGGTAATTCTGATGATTCTTTTTTTAAAGTAAGAACTGGGAAATATGGGTGGTCTATGGAGGTATTTTGCTAAAGTTAATTTATGAACTGCAAAATGTTGAACTCCATAAGTACTTTTATGATTTTCTATCTGAAAAAATCATTTTACTAGGCTATTAATTCGGAGTATACTAATTTTTGAGTTCATAAGTACTACAACAAACAAAGAAGCACAATTTCTAGGTAGCCAATATGACTCTACACTTACTCTCTGCCCAATAGGACCTTTAGGACCTGATATTCCCACAATGCCAGCATCTCCCTCAGGACCCTAGACATATAATAAGAAGAAAAAGACAAAATTTTTAGCTCTATGTTATTATTTTACAAAGAAAATAATCTTATACCCATCTATCAAGAATTGCTTCTTCAAAAATACTCTTAAATATGTGAACAAAAGGAAATCGTACAATAAAATTTCTAGGAAAATATATAACTACACGTTTAACAATTAAAATGATCAAAATTTAAATATATGACTGTACCAATTGAAATTATGCAGGTTAAAAAGAAAAGCTCAAGTCAGAGACTAAATATTTCAATAACTCTTTTTCTAGATAGCTTGAAGATGAGCAGAAAATATATAAACATACTTTGGGGCCTGGGAATCCTTGGAAACCTGTCAAACCTTGATCACCATGTTCACCCTGAAATTGTATAGACATGATAATTATTACTGTGCACTGGTGGCTTAGTCTGTAGAATGGGTACTTGGTGAATTTCTGGATTGGCACATACAGGTTGCCCTTTCAGACCAGGCTCTCCATGTGGTCCTTGATCACCCTGTGTTCCTCTGTGACCTCTTTTACCTCGAACTCCAGGTTGACCAGGGAGCCCTTGTTCACCCTGTGGATAAAACAAAGAAAGGTGATCTTGACCTCAGAACTTATAAACATATTGACTTTTCAATGGAACTCAAAGACTTAAGCATAGTGAAAGCACCGGGAAATCAAATTCTAAATAATTGTTTCCACCAATATTTTTCAGCAAGTAATATTTGATTTTAATAAATAAGAGGTATAGCAGTAAGGAAATAAAATTTCAGAGATTGTGGTGGTAAGTGTGTAAAGAGGAGAGTAGGAGGTAATTATAAAACTAGAAGGGGATATGAGGGCTACAGAGGGGATGGGCGAAGGTGGAGTATGTGTGTGTGTGGGGGGTTACATGAGATGGAACTTGTATATTATTTGAATTGACATCATTTTGATGTATTTTTCCTAACCATACAGAGATGACTCAGCCATCTGATAGCAGAAACAGAGCAGTCTCCTAAGTACAGACCAGAACCCATGTTTTTTCCATAATTATCATCTCAGTTCCACCATTAAGAAATTTCCATTATCTGTTTTCTTAGGTCCCTTTATTCCCTAAAAGCCCACTTAATGATACACATAATTTCCATTATCATGTTTTTGAGTCAAGTTTTTTTCATTTATTTTGATTTTATTTTCTTTCTTTTTTTTTTTTGAAGTGAGAGTTGGAATACTTTTTATACCATTTCTAAAAGTAAACTTAGGAATCAGGTGAATTTTATAGATAGATAGGATAATAAAAAAATGATGCTTGGTAGACTTTTGCCAAAAATGCTGTAAAATTAACAAATATCTTTCACTTTATTGACACAAACCTGTAAGTTTGAGACTTGACAAGTGTAGGTCCTCTTTATGCAGACTCATACATGAGAGGTAGGAATCTTTCTTATTTCTTTCCCTAGTTTTATCATTTGTTTAGCTGCTTGGGTTTTAGTAGAAAGGGACAATTATGGTATAAACATTAACAGAAGGCTAAAACTATAAACAGTGAGCAACTGGATCATCAGTTTCAATTTACTTATATGGGTCAGAAATCTAAAATTTCTCTAGATGTAAACCAAAAATCGTAAACGAAAATCAAGTTAAGATGTAATAAAATTTTGGAAAAGATAGATAACGGAGAAGGAAGAAGAACCCAAATGAGTCCAAATTAACTTTTTTTTTTGGGTAGTGTTGGGATTGAACCCAGGGCCTGCTAGTCAAATACTCTCTTCCACTGAGCTACACTCAAAGCCAGCATTTCTTAAAGCTTAACTAGATCTGGGTAATGAGCTGTTTTGCTTAATCACATGCACTATGGCCATTACAGGAAATGGACACATACAGACCATTCATTTTCCTTTTTCCCTAATGTGTTTTTACTATTAACCAAATTTTATTAAAAGATATTAATCTTGCCATCTTGTGATCTAGCCAATGAACCCAGGACAAGTATAAGGATGGCCAATACTGCTTAACCATCAGAAAAAAACATTAACGTACCTTTGGGCCTGGAACTCCAGGGCTTCCTGGAAGGCCTGATGAGCCCTTTATTCCTCGAGGACCTGGAGACCCAGCGAGTCCTGTTCTTCCTGGACTGCCTTTGATGCCCTAGAAAGCATAGATAAGAAATGAAACTGTGAAGTTCCTATTAAATTGATGTAGAGACTCAATAAGTTTAGGAAGGGTTGTGCTCCAGAAGACCGCTGTTGATGTACTGCCTAGGTTCTGCAGATATCCAGGGATTCTTTCCCAAATAAGTGAAACAATTAAAGAATATTTTGGAAGCATCTAGCATATACCTGAAATCTCTAATAGTTAATATGATAATCTTGGGTTTTCTAAATGAAAACACCAAGGCAGTACAAAGTTTGCCAGTACCTTCTAAATTATGTAGCCTAAGTGTAAAGTATGTTATGTGACATTCTTTTTTGAAAAATTATACAACTCTAATAACTGATTAATGTTTCCTTATGAAAAATTTTCTCAACCACACATGATCTGAGAAAATTTACTAAAAATAGTTGGGAATAAAGCTAAGCAAGCCAATAGTATATCCTTAAAACCAAATCCTAATTAAGGTTTGCAAACTATGGTTTGCAAGCCAAACTCTGGTAATTCATCTGTTTTTGTATAGCTTATGACCTAAGAATAGTAGTTTTTACATTTTTAAATGATGGGAAAAATCAATAGAAGAATAATACTTAAAGATGTGAAAATGATATGAAATTAAAATTTAAATAACTGTGAATAAAGTTTTATTGGAACACAGCCATACTCATTCATTTATGTATTATCTGGCTGCTTTTATACTGCAATAGCAAAACTGAGTTGATACAGTGGAGAACTTCTCATGCATTTTCATTCCTATGCACTGCTGCTCGGTGCATAGGAATTGTAATGAGGTAGTTAAAACTTAGTATTTCAAGTGGAACATACATTGTCTTAGTGTGTCATTTTATCTTATTTGTTTTATTATCTGTAATACTAACAAGAAATTTGAGCATAGTAGCAGAGTGTTCTGTACAAAGTTCCAAACAATGTTTCACACAAGTAAAGAACAAATACTTCTTATGAATACACAGATGGATGATTAATTTTGCTTGCAAGAGAAACAGACACTAATCCCTAGACATTCTTTCCAGTGACTTATTTTGACTTGTTTAAAACTATTCAGCAAAAGGTAAAGTCATTCTGGGCAAATTTTAAAAAGTAAGTAAAGCCATAATAGTTATTACTTGTGGTTAGAGATGCTGCAATCAATGAATAGTTCATCTGAGTCCTATAAAATTTAATATAATGATTAAGAGTACATGATGTTTCACAGCTGAAGGGTTCTATTATTCTCAGACAGAAGCCATTCTTTTTTTAGAAATCAGTTTTGAATCCTTTAAGAAAGTGTTGTCAATTTTGATAGAAGTGAAACTGATGGCATAAGTTTTGACGTCCTAAGGAAACAAGAACTGTACTTGGATGAGTTAAAGGCAGCAAAAAAGATCAAACGCCAAGAGTTACTTTTAATTGAGTGCCTCCTATGTGTCAGAAACTGTAGCAGCATTATGGTTACAGTGTTGTATTTCATTTAATTTCAGTTAAGGAAAGAATATGGCATTGCCTTTCCATTTGATTTTCCTCTGGGGAACTGAATGGAAAGATCTGGGAAGGAAAATGGGGTTACCTATACACATTTAGAAGAAAGAGACAGACTCTGCAATGATGATGCTTGGTGTGTATATAATATTGAAACATCAAAGAGAATGTCTCTCAGTTATTCTCTTGGTTTAGCTGTTGTAGTCTTATTTAGATTGAAAGAAACATATTAAGAAATAAGTAATATATAAAATTTGTTAAATCTGGGCAACAATAGAAATCCACATTTTAAGGAGGATTAGCTGGGAAATCTATCTTTAAAATTATGCTGAGTAAAATTTTAAGTATTTATGATGTTAATTTCATTGATTTCTCAACACTAGAATGATAAAATTTAAAGTGACATCAAATTTCAAATTAGTTGAGGTTTTTCTTTAAAGAACTATCTTGAAAATTATTTTAGGAAAACATTTTTTTTTCTTCCTTTGCTTTACCAACCACCAGGCTCTTTCCACCTCTTTCCACATGGCATTATATTTATACAGTTATTAAATGTGTTAGGAAGGTAGTAATTTAAATTAATTTACTTTCTATGGTACCAAAAATAAGTATGCTGTCCTGAAATTTCTTTGCACTATTAGGCAATGGAAGTACTCTGGGTTTTTTTTTTTCTTTCTTCTTCTTCTTCTTCTTTTTTTTTTTTTTTGATTAAACCAGCAAACCCATGAGTTATAAAAGTTATACTTTGCTTCCTTTACTCTAGCAACTAAAAACACTTTTGTTTAAATAGAAATTTCTCATTTTATTTGGTTTACTAAATATATCCCTTCTAGGAAAGAATTGGCTGTTTAAAAATACGTGGGATAGTAATTATTAGGTGATTATATGTAAGACTACATTATACATAAATAATGTAGCATTCATAACATTTTCCTGCCGTGCCAGTCATAAGTAATGTAGCCAACTTCTAGAAAAAAAAGATTTATGAATGAGCTGTATGCTAAAGTTAGGAGGTAATTTTAGTTTTGAATCTCTAACTATATGAAACTTAGGGAAATGAGAGCACGATGGAGGCAAGTCTGAAGGTGGTAAAGATAGATTCGCTTGACTTACGTCCATTCCCAAGAGCAAAGAAAACTAAGTAACCACTTCTTCAAATGTAATAAAAACAGGCATTTTGATACTGCTTTACCTCACATATAATTAATTATTACTAATAATTACTAATTATTTTCATTATAACAATTGATGGCTTATCAATACTGAAAAATGGACAAGGCAAAAGCCTCTATAATACTAGACAAAAGAAGTGTATCCTATGAATCTCATTCATACAAGTGTCAACACACTGTCACAGGATTACCAGGGCATAAAAGGGGACTTTTCAGCTATACTGTGGCTCTTAGACATGTTTAGGCTCATGCTGCTATGAAGAAATAAATGTATATCCTTTTGTTTAAAAAATCACAGACTATACCCTTGCTACCTTATTTTATCCTCCAGTAATTCTGTGAACATGCAAAACTTTTTCCTGACTGTGTTTTCATTTTGGCTCCTTTCTCATAGAAGTTCTTATATCTAGTTTAGTCTTACCTTCAGTCCTCAGCTCAAGTACGACTTTCTCAGTGACTCCCTCGGCTATTCCATACAGAACCTGCTCCTCTCATTATCTCATAGCTCTATATTTTTCACAACACAACACCATTAACCAGTCATATTTATTAGTATGGAAAGATATTAACTCAATAAGTGCATGCAGTGTGTATCAAGCACTTTATATACAATATTTCATTTGATGCTTATAAAAGTAATATGAATTAGGTATTGTATTCATTTAATAGACTATACTTAAGATTTTAAGTAGCTAATACATCTAAACTGAGGTCTCTAAGGTTGTAGTTATTATGCAAAGAACATTTATGGCTCAACGGTTTATAAGAGCTTCTCTTATGAGCCTCACACTGTACAAGGTGTCAGGGACACAAAGATGAGTAAAACATAATTGTTCCACAAGAGTTTACAACTTCTTGGAAGAGAAAGACATGAAGACAAGTAATTAGCACCTATATTATTCATTCTCTGATAGAGGAAGTGCCTTGAGTATACAAAAGTTCAAAGCAGACATGCTTAATTCTGATATAGAAGAGAGCATAAAGGAAGTATTCTTTGAATTAAATACTGAAAGGTTAACAGATTATTCACCACAAATTTGAGGGAAAGATGGAAAAGTTTTCTAAACAGAGGGAATAAATTACATGTACGAAGACAAGCCAGTAAATACAAAGAATTTGGAGGAAATTTCTAAGTAACTAAGTATACTTAAAAGAGTATGTTAAGAACTGGAATGAAATCAGGTTGCCTGGTTTTAAATTCTTGCTCCATTATTCATTGTCTGTGTACCCTTGGGCAAGTTAGTCTCTCTGAGTCTCAGTTTCCTTTTCTGTAAACTGGAGAAAACAGCTATATCTACTTCATGGAGAGTCTGTGAAGGTAAATAATTTAATATATTTTCAGCACCTGGAATAGTGCTTGGCACACAGAAAGCATTTAATAATCGTTAGCTGTTATTATGACTGAAATGTACAACACATGTGAGGAACAAGGTAGCATGTGAGACTGAAAATGTAAACAGTGGCCAATCATGAAGGAACATCATTCCAAAAAGAGCATGAACTTTATCTAATTGGGAGCCACTGAAGATTGAACTAGGAAAGTTACATCCCCTCGCAAATCTTTCACTTTGTGAATAAGCAGTCAGAGTTTTGTCTATTCTGGAAGAGGTCCTAATGAGTGGAAAATGGGCCCAAACAAGCAACAAGGTTTGGAAAAAAGGGAGAAAGTAGTAATCAGGATGAACCATAACTAGATTAATCAATGTGTTAGTAATGAAGAGTCAACAGAATTGGCCAAATGGAGTGTAGTGTAACTACTTGTAGACCAGAGAACACAGAGAAAGCAGATGAGCAGCTGGGCTGATTGTGTTCCTGCTTCCATGGTGGTCCTGTTGCTCCATGCTTGGATTAGGAATGGGTTGATGAAGTGTGTTTTTCCTTCTTACACAGTACTGGAAACAATCCACAAATGGAAAACTCAAGGTTTTCAATGTTCTTTTAACACAAGAATCTCATTTTAGACAACATTTAAGCCTGGGTTCACCTGAAAAACTCTAAATTCAATATTGAAAGGCCTTGATTTGTCATAAGTTGTTAGTTTTGTTTCATTCTTTCCTTTCCAACAAACTTGCAGCAATAAAAAATAAATAAATAAAAAGACCAGTAAGCTTTGGTTTTGGTGACAAATGGATTTATGATTTTTGTAAGGAAAAGTTGTTTTCCTTTTTCCTAAATGATTGAGGTAGTGTGTTCATACAGAAGTTCAACTCAATGAAAGCAGCATGGTAGACTCATTTACTACAGATGTGCTAAGTCTACTTGGCTCAGAGCACTCATTTGTACAGAGGGAAATTCACAAAGGCAACTCAAACCTCCTCAGTACTGTCCTTCAGTTACAGTCACATGACCTTGAATAAACACTGAAACTGCAGAGTAAATGTGCCAGAAATTCTTTAATTTGTTGGCCACATTGAAAAAAGAAAAGAAAGAACATTGTTTAGGAAAATCAGGTAGTTGCATAATGCTAAAAATCCCCAAATCCCAGAATAAATATTTTTCTCAGTGGATAACCAGCAGTCTTTAAAGGTAAGCCAAGAAACACCATGGTGCAATGACAAAAAAAAAAAAAAAAAAAAAAAAAAGGAAAGATGTCCTTATTCTTGCTTGAAAATATTCCAGGAAACTTGCTAGTATTTAGAAATGATATTTTCTCTTGAGTATTTTTTTTCTTACCATAATAGTTTTTAGAAGTAATTCTATTAGAAATTACTTTTCCTAATGATTAGTTAGCCACTGACCAACATTTCATTTCATAAGACAAATTCTTTATAAATCATTATATCCTAATTTCATATTAAACATTTGACAGAACAAAGACATTTATAGAAAACATTTCCATATTCATAAAAACTAACAGCGTGTTCAATCCTTTGGGTTATAAAGGAGATTCCTCAAGGGAATGTTATTTTATTTTTTTAATATATATATATATATATTTTAATGTTTATTGTTGGTTGTTCAAAACATTACATAGTTCTTGATATATCATATTTCACACTTTGATTCAAGTGGGTTATGAACTCCCATTTTTACCCCGTATGCAGATTGCAGAATCACATCAGTTACACATCCATTGATTTACATATTGCCATACTAGTGTCTGTTGTATTCTGCTGCCTTTCCTATCCTCTACTATCCCCCCTCCCCTCTCCTCCCGTCCCCTCTTCTCTCTCTACCCCCTCTACTGTAATTCATTTCTCCCCCTTGTATTTTTTTCCCTTTCCCCTCACTTCCTCTTGTATGTAATTTTGTATAACCCTGAGGGTCTCCTTCCATTTCCATGCAATTTCCCTTCTCTCTCCCTTTCCCTCCCACCTCTCATCCCTGTTTAATGTTAATCTTCTTCTCATGCTCTTCGTCCCTACTCTGTTCTTAGTTACTCTCCTTATATCAAAGAAGACATTTGGCATTTGTTTTTTAGGGATTGGCTAGCTTCACTTAGCATAATCTGCTCTAATGCCATCCATTTCCCTGCAAATTCTATGATTTTGTCATTTTTTAATGTAGAGTAATACTCCATTGTGTATAAATGCCACATTTTTTTTATCCATTCATCTATTGAAGGGCATCTAGGTTGGTTCACAGTCTTGCTATTGTGAATTGTGCTGCTATGAACATCGATGTAGCAGTGTCCCTGTAGCATGCTCTTTTTAGGTCTTTAGGGAATAGACCGAGAAGGGGAATAGCTGGGTCAAATGGTGGCTCCATTCCCAGCTTTCCAAGAAATCTCCATACTGCTTTCCAAATTGGCTGCACCAATTTGCAGTCCCACCAGCAATGTACAAGTGTACCCTTTTCCCCACATCCTTGCCAGCACTTGTTGTTTGACTTCATAATGGCTGCCAATCTTACTGGAGTGAGATGGTATCTTAGGGTGGTTTTAATTTGCATTTCTCTGACTGCTAGAGATGGTGAGCATTTTTTCATGTACTTGTTGATTGATTGTATGTCCTTCTCTGAGAAGTGTCTGTTCAGGTCCTTGGCCCATTTGTTGATTGGGTTGTTTGTTATCTTATTGTCTAATTTTTTGAGTTCTTTGTATACTCTGGATATTAGGGCTCTATCTGAAGTGTGAGGAGTAAAGATTTGTTCCCAGGATGTAGGCACCCTATTTACCTCTCTTATTGTTTCTTTTGCTGAGAAAAAACTTTTTAGTTTGAGTAAGTCCCATTTGTTGATTCTAGTTATTAACTCTTGTGCTATGGGTGTCCTATTGAGGAATTTGGAGCCCGACCCCACAGTATGTAGATCGTAGCCAACTTTTTCTTCTATCAGGCGCAGAGTCTCTGATTTGATATCAAGCTCCTTGATCCATTTTGAGTTAACTTTTGTGCATGGCGAGAGAAAGGGATTCAGTTTCATTTTGTTGCATATGGATTTCCAGTTTTCCCAGCACCATTTGTTGAAGATGCTATCCTTCATCCATTGCATGCTTTTAGCCCCTTTATCAAATATAAGATAGTTGTAGTTTTGTGGATTGGTTTCTGTGTCCTCTATTCTGTACCACTGGTCCACCCGCCTGTTTTGGTACCAGTACCATGCTGTTTTTGTTACTATTGCTCTGTAGTATAGTTTGAAGTCTGGTATCGCTATACCGCCTGATTCACACTTCCTGCTTAGCATTGTTTTTGCTATTCTGGGTCTTTTATTTTTCCATATGAATTTCATGATTGCTTTCTCTATTTCTACAAGAAATGCCGTTGGGATTTTGATTGGCATTGCATTAAATCTATAGAGAACTTTTGGTAATATCACCATTTTGATGATGTTAGTTCTGCCTATCCATGAACAGGGTATATTTTTCCATCTTCTAAGATCTTCTTCTATTTCTCTCTTTAGGGTTCTGTAGTTTTCATTGTATAAGTCTTTCACCTCTTTTGTTAGGTTGATTCCCAAGTATTTTATTTTTTTTGAGGATATTGTGAATGGAGTGGTTGTCCTCATTTCCATTTCAGAGGATTTGTCGCTGATATACAAGAATGCCTTTGATTTATGCGTGTTGATTTTATATCCTGCCACTTTGCTGAATTCATTTATTAGCTCTAATAGTTTCTTTGTAGACCCTTTTAGGTCTGCTAGGTATAGAATCATGTCTCCTGAAAATAGTGATAATTTAAGTTCTTCTTTTCCTATTTTGATGCCTTTAATTTCTTTTGTCTGTCTAATTGCTCTGGCCAGTGTTTCGAGAACTATGTTGAACAGAAGTGGAGAGAGAGGGCATCCCTGTCTTGTTCCAGATTTTAGAGGGAATGCCTTCAATTTTTCTCCATTCAGAATGATGCTAGCCTGAGGCTTAGCATAGATTGCTTTTACAATATTGAGGTATGTTCCTGTTATCCCTAGTTTTTCTAGAGTTTTGAACATAAAGGGATGCTGTACTTTGTCGAATGCTTTTTCCGCATCTATCGAGATGATCATATGGTTCTTATTTTTAAGTCTATTGATGTGGTGAATAACATTTATTGATTTCCGTATATTGAATCAGCCTTGCATCCCAGGGATGAATCCTACTTCATCATGGTGCACAATTTTTTTGATATGTTTTTGTATCCGATTCGCCAAAATTTTATTGAGGATTTTTGCATCTAGTTTCATTAGAGATATTGGTCTGTAGTTTTCTTTCTTTGAAGTGTCTTTGTCTGGTTTAGGTATCAGGGTGATGTTGGCCTCGTAGAATGAATTTGGAAGTTCTCCCTCTTTTTCTATTTCCTGAAATAGCTTGAAAAGTATTAGTATTAGTTCCTCTTTAAAGGTTTTGTAAAACTCTGCTGTATACCCATCCGGTCCTGGGCTTTTCTTAGTTGGTAGTCTTTTGATGGTTTCTTCTATTTCCTCAATTGATATTGGTCTGTTTAGGTTGTCTATATCCTCCTGACTCAATCTGGGCAGATCATATGACTTAAGAAATTTATCGATGCCTTCACTATCTTCTATTTTATTGGAGTATAAGGATTAAAAATAATTTCTGATTATCTTCTGTATTTCTGAAGTGTCTGTTGTGATATTGCCTTTTTCATCCCGTACGCTAGTAATTTGAGTTCTCTCTCTTCTTCTCTTCGTTAGCATGGCTAAGGGTCTGTCGATTTTATTTATTTTTTCAAAGAACCAACTTTTAGTTTTGTCAATTTTTTCAATTGTTTCTTTTGTTTCGATTTCATTAATTTCAGCTCTGATTTTAATTATTTCTTGCCTTCTACTTCTTTTGTTGTTGTTTTGCTCTTCTTTTTCTAGGATTTTGAGATGAAGTATGAGATCATTTATTTGTTGGTTTTTTCTTTTTTTAAGGAATGAACTCCAAGCAATGAATTTTTCTCTTCAACTGCTTTCAATGTGTCCCATAGATTCCGATATGTTGTGTCTGTGTTTTCATTTATCTCTAAGAATTTTTTAATTTCCTCCTTGATGTCTTCTATAACCCATTGATCATTCAGTAACCTATTGTTCATTCTCCAAGTGATGCATGATTTTTCCTTCCTTCTTTTATCATTGATTTTCAGTTTCATTCCATTATGATCAGATAAGATGCATGGTATTATCTCTACTCCTTTATATTGTCTAAGAGTTGCCCTGTGACATAATATATGATCTATTTTTGAGAAGGATCCATGTGCTGCTGAGAAAAAAGTGTAACTGCTTGATGTTGGGTGGTATATTCTATATATGTCAATTAAGTCTAGGTTATTAATTGTGTTATTGAGTTCTATAGTTTCCTTATTCAACTTTTGTTTGGAAGATCTGTCCAGTGGTGAGAGAGGTGTGTTGAAGTCTCCCATGATTATTGTATGGTGGTCTATTAGACTCTTGAACTTGAGAAGAGTTTGTTTGATGAACATAGCTGCACCATTGTTTGCGGCATATATATTTATGATTGTTATGTCTTGTTGGTGTATGGTTCCCTTGAGCAGTATGTAGTGTCCCTCTTTATCCCTTTTGATTAACTTTGGCTTGAAATCTATTTTATTTGATATGAGTATGGACACTCCTGCTTGTTTCCGAAGTCCATATGAGTGATATGATTTTTCCCAACCTTTCACCTTCAGCCTATGTATGTCTTTTCCTATCAAATGCGTCTCCTGTAGGCAGCATATTGTTGGGTCTTGTTTTGTGATCCATTCTACTAGCCTGTGTCTCTTAATTGGTGAGTTTAAGCCATTAACATTTAGGGTTATTATTGAGATATGGGTTGTTCTTCCAGCCATATTTGTTTATTTCTGTTACTAAACATGGTTTGTTTTCCTCTTTGATTATTTTCCCCCCTTTACTGTCCTACCTCCCACTGTTGGTTTTCATTGTTATTTTCCATTTCCTCTTCCTGTAATGTTTTGCTGAGGATGTTTTGAAGAGATGGTTTTCTAGCTGCAAATTCTTTTAACTTTTGTTTATCGTGGAAGGTTTTAATTTCATCTTCCATCCTGAAGCTTAATTTCGCTGGATACACAATTCTTGGTTGGAACCCATTTTCTTTCATTGTTTGAAATGTGTTATTCCAGGATCTTCTAGCTTTCAGAGTCTGTGTTGAAAGATCAGCTGTTATCCTGATTGGTTTACTCCTAAATGTAATCTGCTTCCTTTCTCTTGTAGCTTTTAAAATTCTCTCCTTATTCTGTATGTTGGGCATCTTCATTATAATGTGTCTAGGTGTGGATCTCTCATGATTTTGCATATTCGGCGTCCTGTAGCTTCTAGGATTTGGGATTCTGTCTCATTCTTCAAGTCTGGGAAGTTTTCTCGTATTATTTCATTGAATAGATTGCTCATTCCTTTGTTTTGGACCTATATACCTTCCTGTATCCCAATGACTCTTAAGTTTGGTCTCTTTTTGTTATCCCATATTTCTTGGATGTTCTGCTCATGGTTTCTTAACAGTCTTGCTGAGCTGTTTATGTTCTTTTCAAGTTGAAATACTTTGTCTTCATTGTCTGATGTTCTATCTTCTAAGTGTTCTACTCTGCTGATAGTATTCTCAATTGAGTTTTTAAGTTGGTTTATTGCTTCCTGCATTTCTAGGATCTCTGTTTGTTTGTTTTTTATAACCTCTATCTCCCTGTATAGTTGATCTTTTGCTTCCTGGATTTATGTAATTCATTGTCGAAGTGATCTTTCATTGTCTGATTTTGCTGTACAATGTCTTCCTTGAGACTCCATATCATCTGAAGCATGTATATCCTGAATTCTTTATCTGATATTCCATCTGCTGCAGCTATTACCTCTTCTAAAGTTGAGTTGACCTGCATTGCTTGTGGTCCTTTCTTTCCTTGTCTTTTCATACTGCTCGCATTTCTTTCTGCTTGGTGAAACTGTTGTGTTATTGAAATTTTCCCCCTATATATTTATATTGCTCGTGTATAGTTGAAAAGTCTCCCTTGCAGGGGCGGGCGGCAGCTGTGCTCCTCCTCCAATTGGGGTGATCTGTCTATCACGCTGACGGGCCCTGGGCCTGTTCTGCCAGTCGGTCGCAGGTCTGCCTACCTTTCAGGCTCGGGTGGCGGCTCTGCTCTGCCCTTACTCCAATTGGGGTGACGTGTCTACCACGCCGGCGGGTCGCTGGGCCTGTTCCGGGCGTGGGAGGCGGTTCTGCTCTGCCCCTAGTCCAATTGGGGTGATGTGACTACCATGCTGGCAGGCCGCTGGGCCTGTTCCGCCGGTCGGTCGCAGGTCTGCCTACCTTGCGGGCACGGGCGGCGGCTCTGCTCTGCCCCTACTCTAATTGGGGTGAAGGTTTCTGCCACGTTGGCAGGCCGCTGGGCCTGTTCTGCCGGTTGGTCGCAGGTCTGCCTACCTTGCGGGCGCAGGCGGTGGCTCTCCTCTGCCCTTATTCCAATTGGGGTGACGAGACTACCACGCCGGCGGGCTGCTGGGCCTGTTCCAGGCGCGGGAGGCGGCTCTGCTCTGCCCCTACTCCAATTGGGGTGATGTGTCTATCATGCCGGCAGGCCGCTGGGCCTGTCCTGCCGGTCGGTCGCAGGTCTGCCTACCTTGCAGGCGCGTGCGGCGGCTCTGCTCTGCCCGTCCTTCAATTGGGGTGATGTGTCTACCACGCCGGCAGGCCGCTGGGCCTGTTCCGCCGGTCAGTCGCAGGTCTGCCTACCTTGCAGGCGCGGGCGGTGGCTCTGCTCTGCCCTTACTCCAATTGGGGTGACGTGTCTACCACGCCGGCGGGTCACTGGGCCTCTTCCGGGCGCGGGAGGCGGCTCTGCTCTGCCCCTACTCCAATTGGGGTGACATGACTACCATGGCGGCGGGCCGCTGGGCCTGTTCCGGGCACGGGTGGCGGCTCTGCTCTGCCCCTACTCCAATTGGGGTGACGTGACTACCACGCTGGCAGGCCGCTGGGCCTGTTCCTGTTATTTTATTTTGATGGATAAAAAAACACTGTAACACTTTCAACATCCTGATATATTAAGTATGCTTGTAAATTTTTTCTACTTATTCTATGAAAATATTAAAAAGTAGCAAATGATGACTTATGATCTGATAGGTAATTGCTTCCTGATGGCAATACCAGATGCCATTCAACTTCATAGCTGGGAGGTATACTGCAGCAATATTTATATTAATGTAAGTCATGTCAGGTTTTTTTTTTAAATCATGAGATTTCTGTAACTAGTTGTATATAAATGGATATGTGGCTGAGAATTTAAAAAAAGTAGTCCCCAATTAAGAGTAACTTAGCAAGTAGAGCTAAAATATGCTTCTTTTGTTGTTTAATTAATTCACACTTAGACTCTTCCTTCCCTTGAAGAGATGCCTTCAACCTCTCTATATTCAAGGTCCTTCTGATGAATATTTAAATATAGTCAGGTTTCTCTCATTTAAAAATAATTGCCCACCTTAAGTTTATTCTTTAATTATTGTCTATTTTCTTCTCCAGAACTAAACTTCTCTATTGAGTGGCATGAATAGCTTGATTTTTCTTATCATCCTTTCTCTCTTTAAGTGGTTCAATCCTATTAATGTCCTTCATTAATCAGATTTAGATGGCTCTTTTTTAAAGTCACTGGTGACCTACATGTACAAAAATACAGAAGTCATAACTTACTTTTTCTTTGTTTCAGTATTGGGGATTGAACCCAGGAGTATTCTACCACTGAGATACATTCCCAGCCCTTTTTATTTTGAGACAGTCTTGATGAATTGCAGAGGTTGGCCTTGAATTTGTAATTATCTTGCCTTAGCCTCCTGAGTAGCTGGAATTAGAGTTGTGTATCATTGTACCAACCCTTAACTTCATTTAATCAGATTTTTGTATTAGATTATTTACTTGCAAACACCAGAAATCAACCCTGGATAACTGAAGCAGAGAAGACATAGAAGATGGGTGCAGTGGCACGGGCCTGTAATCCCACCAACTTGGGAGGCTGAGGCAGGAGGATCACAAGTTCAAAGTCAGCCTCAGCAATTTAGTGAAGGCCTAAGCAACTTAGTGAGACCCTGTCTCAAATTAAAATAAAAAATAAAAATAAAAAGGGCTAGGAATGTAGCTCAGTAGTAAAGTGCCCCAGGTTTAATCCTCAGTACAAAACAACAGAAAGAAATGGAAAAGACAATTAAAATTCTTCTAATCACAAATCAGAGATAAACCTAGAGAACCAGGTTTGAAATGTGTAGCACTAAAGGAAAGTTAAGAAGTTAGAATTTTCAAACTGCAACATGTACTTACTGTTCTGTTGCTAGACACTGGACACTGTTACTATACCACTGTCATCCACAGAATTGTGCACTGATATTACTATCATTGCCATAAGAATGGAATCTCCAGTGTCCCTGTTTCTATGTATAACTAACTCCCATTTAAAGTTTTAACAAGTAAAAAATTTTAGAAAACTAAAAATTGTACAAGTGGAAAAAATTTATAGAATGAAAATATAAAGTAAAGAAAATATTTTTTGTGCATCTGTACAATGTGTTTTAAGCATTATCACAAAAGGGTTAAAACGTTAAAAAAATAAAGTTTGTTAAAAAAGTTATCCTAACCTAAGGTTAACTTATTGAGGAAAGAGTATTTTAAAAACATTTTTAGTTTCAAATAGACGACAATATAATAATACTGGGTAACTTTAATATACCTCTTTCACCACTTCATGTATCATCCAAACACAAATTAAGTAAAGATTTTACAGAACTAAAAAATCCAATTAATAAAATGGCCCCAGCAGATATCTATAACATTTCATCCATCAACAATTGAATTTACTTTCTTCTCAGTAGCACATGTAACATTTTCTAAAACAGACCATATTTTAAGCCACAAAGAAAATCTTAGAAAATAGAAAAAAATAGAGATAATACCTTGCATTCTACCAGATCATAATGGAATAAAATTAGAAATGATAAGATAAAAAGCAGAAACCAATCTAACACTTAGAGATTAAATAACACACTTTCAAAAGCTTAATGGATAGCAGAAGAAATCAGGGGAGAAATAAAAAAAATTCTTATAAGTAAATGAGAATAGTGATATGACAAAATCTCTGGGACAGTATGAAGGTAATTCTAAGAGGAAAGTTCATAGAATTGAGTTCATACATAAAAAGAATAGAAAGGCACCAAATATACAATCTAACATTACATCCTCAGGCCCTAGAAAAAGAAGAACAAACCAATACCAAAATCAGTAGAAGAGAAGAAATACCTAAAATCAGAGATGAAATCAACTAAATAAATAATAAAAAAATACAAAAAAATCAATGAGACAAAGAATTGATTTTTTGAAAGGATAAACAATGTTGAGAAACCCTTAGCCAAATGAACCAAAATAAAGAGGGAAAAAAATTAGCAATATTCAAGATGTAAAAGGAAATACTGCCACAGACACTACTGAAATCCAGAGGATCATCACAAATTATTTTGAAAATTTATACTCCAATAAGCTAAAAAGATATTGAAAAATTCCTAGAGACAAATTGAATCTAATTGAACCATGAGGATATAGAAAACTTGAACAGATCAATATCAAATAATGAAACTGAAGCAGCTATCAAAAAACTTCTAAAAAATAAAGGTCCAGGACCAGGTGGATTCTCAGCCAAGTTATACTAGAACTTTAAAGAAGAACTAATACTAATACTCCTCAAATTATTTCATGAAATAGAAAAGGAGGGAACCTGCCAAACTTATCCTATGAGGCCAGTATCACACTGATACCAAAACCAGACAAAGTACATCAACATAAGAAAACTTCACGCTAATATCCTTGATGAACACAGATGCAAAAATTCTTAATAAAATACTGGCAATCTGCATGCAAAAACACCCTAAAAAGACAGTGCACCATGATCAAGTTGTTTTAATCCCAGGAATGCAAGGTTGGTGTATCACATGGAAATCAATAAAGATTTAAGGACAAGAATCACATGATTATCTCAACAGATGCAGACAAAGCATTTGACAAAGTATAGCACCCATTCATATTTAAAACAATAGAAAAAATAGGGACAGACAGAAATCACCTCAATATTGTAAGGGCTATACATCACAAACCCAAAGCCTACATTATACTGAATGGAGAAAAACTGAAAGCATTTTCTTCAAAAACAGGAACAAGACAAAGATGCCCACTTTCCCACTCCTATTCAATATAGTCCTTGAACTCTAGACAGAGCAATCAGACAAGAGAAGGAAATTAAAGGATACAAATAGGAAAAGAAGAACTCAAATTCTTTGCTGACAACATGATCCTATACTAAGCAGATTAAAAAAATGACCAGAAGACTTCTATAGTTCATAAATGAATTCAGCAAAATGGCAGGATACATGATCGACACTCATAAATCAATTGCATTCCTACACCCCAGTGATGAATATACTGAAAAAGAAATGAGGAAAACTATCCCATTCACAATAGCCTCAAAAACAAACAAACAAACAAACAAAGCACTTGGGAATTAATCTAACAAAAGGGATGAAGGACCTCTACAATAAAAACTACAGAACACTAAAGAAAGAAGTCCTTATAAGATGGAAAGTACTCCCCTGTGATTGGATAGGCAGAATTAATTTTGTCAGATTGGTTATATTACCAAAAGTGCTATACAGATTCAGTGTAATTCCCATCAAAATTCCAATGATAATCTTCACAAAATTTGAAAAAGCAGTTATGAAATTTGTTTGGAAAAATAAGAGAGCCAAAACAGCCCAAACAATAAGTAAGAAAAGTGAAGCAGGAGGCATCACAATATTGGACCTCAAATTATACTACAGAGCTATAGTAACAAAAACAGAATTTTACTGGCACCAAAATAAGCATGAAGATCAATGGAATATAATAAAAGACACAGAGTCAAATCCACATGAATAGAGTTATCTGATACTATAAAAAGGTGCCAAAAATACATTGAAGAAAAGATAGCCTTTTTAAAATTTTTTTTAATTAGTTGCTCAAAACAAAATGGTGCTGGGAAAATTAGAAATCTATACGTAGTAGAATGAAATTTAACCCCTATAACTCATCCTCCACAAAATTCAAAATGGATCAAAGACCTAGGAATTAGACCAGAAACCCTGCAGCTGCTAGAAGAAAAAGTAGGCCCAAATTTTCATCATGTCGGCTTAGGAATCAAATTCCTCAACAAGACACCCAAAGCACAAGAAGTAAAATAAAAAATCAATAAGTGGGATGGCATCAAATTGAAGTTTTTTCATAGTAAAGGAAACTAATTAAGAGTAAGAATAGAGATTCTACTGCATGGGAAAAAATCTTTACTATCTGCTCCTCAGATAGGGTATTAATATCCAGAACATATAAAGAACTAAAAAAACTTCATATCAGAAAACTAAATAACCCAATTTGTAAATGGGAAAATAAACAGACACTTCTCAAGAAGAAATTGAAATGGTCAACAAATATATGAAAAAGTGTTCAATATCTCAAGCAATTAGGGAAATGCAAATTACAACCACATAGAAATTTCATCTCATTTTGGTAAGAATGGCAATTATTAAGAACACAAGTAACTGTAAATGTTGGTGCAGTTATGGGGAAAAAGGTATACTCATACATTGCTGTGAGACTGTAAATTAGTGCAACCACTCTGGAAAGCAGTATGGAGATTACTCAAAAAATTAGGAATGGAACCACCATGTGATCCAGCTATCTCACTCTTTGGTACATATCCAAAAGACTTAAAACATACTATGCCGCAGTCTGGCTGGGCACACAATCACGAGCCATCACACAGCTTGTAGATTCAAACAGCAACTCTTTATTCCCGAACTCACACCAGCTGTCTACAATCACGTTCTGGGGAAATCCACGTTCTCTGCCCAAATTCACATCCACTGGGCTTCTATCTCCCCAAAAATACTGTCTGAATCCTGTGAGAACTCAAGGGGAACTCAGGCAGCAGGATACGCCCTATTCCCAGCAGGAATAATCTTAAACCTTAAACCTGGAACCTAAACCGGGAACGCCCTAAACCTGATTATCCTAAACCGGGAACACCCTAAACCCGGATCCGCCCTGGTCCTTGAGCAAGATCACCTACATGCAATGTCACTGCAAAATGTCCTATTTCCACGAGTCCTTCCACTAAGCAACATGGGGTACGCTGGCAAGGAAATTGTCATACCTACTTGGCTAATGGCTATCAGCAATACTAGAGTGACACAGCCACATCAATGTTTATAGCAGTACAATTCACAATGACCAAGCTATAGAACAAACCTAAGTGATCTTCACCAGATTAATGGATAAAGAAAACTGCATACATAAACATAATGGAGTGTTACTCAGCATAAAGAAGAATAACATTATGGCATTTTCCAATAAGTGGATGGAACTGGAGACAATCATGCTAAGTGAAATAAACCATTCCTCAAAGTCAAAGGTCGAATATTTTCTTTGATATGAGGAAACTAATCTAAAATAAGGGGGATGTGATTAAAAAAGAAGAAATATCAATTAGTAGATAAAGGAGGATTGAAGGAAAATTAGAAGTGATGGGATAGGGAAAGCAGTGGAATAAATATGACATAACTTTCCTATGTGTATATATATATCATATATCACAGTAAATCCCATCATGTATATGCACAATACAGTCATTAAAAAAAACCTATAAGTTAAAAGCAGAAAAATCAGTGAGTGGAGGTAGGTGAGCAGGGGGAGAGAAGAAGGGAAGGAAAAGAGAAGTACTGGGGACTGAATTAGAGCAAATTGTATTCCATGCTTTTATAATTATGTCAAAATGAATCCTAATGTTATGCTAACTTAAAAGAATCAATAAAATGAAAAGTCAAAACAAAAAACCACATTATTAGTGTAGTCAAAGTATATAATACTTATAAACTCTAAAGTAGTATAAAATAGTGTTCTAGTTCTTCACATCCCCTCACTACTTACTCATTGACCCAGAGCAACTTGCAGTACTGTAAGCTCTGTTCATGATAAGTGCCCTATACTTGTGTACTTTTTTATGTTTTTTTAAAAAATTATTTTTTATTCTAATTTGTTATACATGACAGCAGAATGCACTTCAATTCATAGTACACATACAGAGCACAATTTTTCATTTTTCTGGTTGTACACTAAGTAGAGTTACACCATTTGTGTCTTCATACATGTATTTAGAGTAATGATGTCCATCTCATTCCACCATCTTTCTTACCCCCATGCTCCCTCCCTTCCCTTCCTTCTCCTTTGCCCTATCCAAAGTTCTTCCATTTCTCCTATGTTCCCCCCAACCCTCATTATGGATCAGCATCCACATGTCAGAGAAAACATTTTGCCTTTGTTTTTTGGGGATTGGTTTACTTCATTTAGCATGATATCCTCCAACTCCATCCATTTACCTGCAAATGCCATGGTTTTATTCTCTTTTTGTGCTGAGGAATATTCTATCATGTATGTGTATGTATGTGTATGTATATGTGTGTGTGTGTGTGTGTGTGTATGTATGTGTGTGTATGTATGTATATGTATATATGTGTATGTATGTATGTATGTGTGTGTGTGTATATATATATATATATATATATATATATATATAAAACAGTTTCTTTATTCATTCATCTATCAAAAGGCATCTATATTGGTTCCACAATTTAGCTATTGTGAATTGTGCTGCTATAAACATTGATGTGGCTGCGTCACCATAGTATGGTGTTTTTAAGTCCTTTGGGTATAAACCAAGGAGTGGGATAGCTGGGTCAAATGGGGTGGTTCCATTCCCAGTTTTCCAAGGAATCTCCATACTGCTTTCTATATTGGTTGCACCAATTTGCAGTCCCACCAGCAATGTATGAGTGTGTCTTTTCCCCCACGTCCTCACCAACACTTATTGTTGTTTGTATTCTTAATAGCCACCATTCTGACTGGAGTGACATGAAATCTTAGAGTAGTTTTGATTTGTATTTCTCTAATTACTAGAGATGTTGAACATTTTCTCATGTATTTGTTGATTGACTCTATATCATATTCTGAGAAGTGTCTGTTCAGTTCCTTAGTTCACTCATTGATAGGGTTATTTGTTTTTTTGGTGTTAAGTTTTTTGAGTTCTTTATATATCCTAGAGATTAGTGATATAACTGATTATGTGTGGCAAAAATTTTCTCTCTTTCTGTAGACTCTTTCTTCACCTCACTGATTGTTTCTTTTGTTGAGAAGAAGCTTTTCAGTTTGAACATAGTTCGTGAAACTCTAGCCAGAACAGTTAGACAAATGAAAGATACGGATAAGAAAAGAAGAACTCAAACTAACACTATTTGCCAATGACATGACTGTATACCTAGAGGATCCAAAAAATTCCACCAGAAAACTTCTAGAACTAATAAATAAATTCAGCAAAGTCACAGGATATAAAATCAACAATCATAAATCAAAGGCATTTCTGTACATCAGTGACAGATACTCTGAAAGAGTATTTACAATAGCCTCAAAAAATACTTAGGAATCAACCTAAAAAAAGAGGTAAAAGGCTTCCACAATGAAAACTACAGAATATTAAAGAAAGAAATTAAAGAAGACCTTAGAAGATGGAAAGATCTATTTTTGTTCTTGGATAGGCAGAATTAATAGTCAAAATGACCATACCACCAAAATCACTATACAGATTTAATGCAATCCCAATCAAAATCCCAATGACATTCCTCATAGAAAAGAACAAGCAGTTATGAAATTCATCTGGAAAAATAGGAGATCCAGAATAGCTAAAGCAATCCTTAGAAAGAAGAGTGAAGAAGGTGTCATCACTCTACCAGACCTTAAACTATACTACAGAGCAAAAGTAACAAAAACAGTATGGTATTGGCACCAAAATAGACTTGTAGCCCTATGGTACAGAACAGAGGTCACAGAGACAAACACACATAAATAGTTTTCTCATACTAGATAAAGGTGCTGAAAATATATAGTGGAGAAAAGATAGCCTCTTCAACAGATGGTGCTGGGAAAACTGGAAATTCATTTGCAGCAAATGAAACTAAGCCCCAATCTCTCACCATGCACAAAACTCAACTCAAAGTGGATCAAGGACCTGGGAATTAGACCAGAAACCCTGTGCCTAATAGAAGAAACAGTAGGCCTAAATCTTCATCATTTCAGATTAGGCCCCGAATTCCTGAATGAGACTCCTATAGCACAAGAAATAAAATCAAGAATCAATAAATGGGATGAATTCAAACTGAAAAGCTTCTGTACTTTTTTTAAAACAAAATCTTTTAAACTACAATTTACCATACATTTTCTACATTTAGATTTGTTTAGCTACATAGATATGCTTAGCTACCACTGTGTTACAACTGCCTACAGTACTCAGTACAATAACATGCTTAGAAGTAAGTTTTTAACCTAGAAGCAAAGGCTATACCATATAACCTAGAAATGTAGCAGGCTATACCATCTAGGTTTGTAATAAGTACTTTTTATGATGTTTGCATGATGATGAAACTGCCTAACAATGCTTTTCTCAGAATATATGCCTGACATTAAACAACATATGACTACATAATTCTTTTTTTTGTATATTGATCCTGCTTCTTGTAACCTTGTTAAAATTGCTATAGTACAAATGTAGTCATATATAAGTAATTGTGGCTGTGTTCCAATAAAATTAATAGACGGGTACTAAAATTCAAATTTCACACAGTTTTCATGTCACAAAACATTCTTCTTTTATTTTTTCTACCATTAAAATTGTAAAGATATTCTTAGTTCAAAGGACATAAAAATAGGCTGATTTTGTTTACCAATGTAGTTGCTAACCATGGAGTGGACTGCTGCTAAAGGCCCACGCATAAATGTGAGTGTATAAATTAGTTGGTTGACTGCTATAAGGTTGCTTTTTGAGATGCAATCTCCCCGGTTCTCTACCCTGCTGTATGGTCAAGCAGGTTCCCTTACTGTCTAGTTGCTGGTTGGTGGCTTACCACAGAGGTGTGATGGGAATGAATTTCTTATATTCACAAGGCAGATATAGATGAAGACCCAATACACTATAAGGTTTGTAGAGTTTGCATGTTAATGTATCTTTAACTAACTACATGTTTCATGCTAGATAGAAGACTGGTAGAAAAACAGTAGAACTCCAAGGCAAGGAATTGGGACATTTGAGCAGACATAGATAAAACTAAGAATGCTGAACCTTCAGTCTCCCTTAATCTTCCTTGCTTGTGAAGGCAGCCCTTATTGAAGCACCTGGGAGCACCATTAATAATCTGATTAACTGGAAGTTTGAAGCCTAGACTCAATTGTGGCCTATAGTCAATAAAACTGAAATGCTACATCTTTCCAAGTATAGTGTATGGAAAGGGATCCTAAGGCTCAGAAGAATAGAAATGTGGAAATGACTATATTATATGTAATCTGATCTCTCTATATTTAGTAGGAAACTTCTGGTTCTTATGGGTACAAATTTAACTTAAATTCCCATGCTGTCAACAGATTAATGCTGTCAATTCTCAGACTCATGCCTGTTCCTAGACCAAACTTCCTTGAGGGGAAGACAAGCTTTGAGAAAGAAACATGCAATATGATCAAAGGTATATAGTATGACTTCTTGTGCAAGCTTTCTTCATTCAGAGGACCTGTGTTCATTTACTAGGTCACTGAGAACTGGGGAAAGAGAAATTTCCAGCCTTTCTGGGGCTGTTAGATAGTAGTTATATGATCATCTCTGGTTATAGTGGAAGCTTATACTGTTTTCTTATTTTTGAATTAAAAAAAATGTGATAAAATACATATAAAAATTTATCATTTTAAGCATTTTTATATGCATAGTTCAGTGGCAAAATGTATATTCATATTCACATTGATGTACAATCATCACTACCATTCCATTTCTAGAATTACTTATTTTCCCAAACCAAAACTCTTTACCCTTTAAATAATAACCCTTTCTGAAAGCCCACAATCCTATTATGTGACTATAAATTTAATTTCTCTAGGTACCTCAAATGGAATCATACAATAAGCTAGACCTTTTGTGTCTAGCTTATTTCACTTTGCGTGGTGTCTTAAGGTTAATTCTTATGGTAGCATATGTTAAAAATACCCTTTTAGGGGTAGGGGTAGGAATGTAATTAAGTGGTAGAGTACTTGCCTGGCATGTGTGAGGCCCTGGGTTTGATCCCTATTACTTTAAAAAATTAAAATTAAACAAAACCCCCCAAAACAAAATTTCCTTTTTAAAGTTGAATAATATTCCATTGTATAACTTATTCATTCCACTGTTGATGAACTTCTAATTTTTTTAACATTTTGACTATTTGAATAATACTGCTAAAATATTGATATAAAATTATCTTTTTATGATAGATATGTTAATTTCCTTCACTATCATAATCTATTACTTATATGTATCACATGTCATCATTTGTATACTTTAAATATTCACAATCAAATTTATTTTAAAAAATATTTTAAGTCACTGATTTCAATTCTTTTAAATATATACCCAACAGTGGAATTGCTAGATAATATAGTAACTCTATGTTTAAGTTTTGAGAGATTGCCTTATTGTCTTTTACTGTGTTACACATTTTTACATTACCAGTAACAATGCTTTAGGGTTCAAATTTCTCCACATCCTCACCAACACTTGTTATTTTCTTTTCTTGGATCTTCAACTTGATTCTGTAAACAACCCGGTTTCCAGCCTATAATTTGTTGTCAACTTAAATTAGAGTCGATTTTTATTTGCAACCAAAGAGGCCTGGCTGATATCCAGAGTTGGAATTGTTGTTTTCTTTAAATATTTTTTTCAGTTGTCAATAGATCTTATTTTATTTATTTATATGTGGTGCTGAGAATCGAACCCAGTGACTCACAAGTGCCAGGCACGCCCACTGAGCAAACACCTCAGCCCAGGAATTGGGTTTTAAAATGAAAAAAAATCTCATATCTGACATTAAATTCCCTTATCCTTATCTGTTCTAGCTAGCCAGTATTTTTATTTTATACATGAGCCTTCACCCACACAAACAATAAAACTAGTGAGGGAAATTCAAGGAAAAAGGCAGAGAATAGCATTGAAGACAATCAGCATCTGATTTGCATTAATTTAGTATTTTCTATAATGATTTTCTCTTATCCACTAATTTACTATACTTTAAGTATTTCCCCACTATTGAAGAAGGATGTACAGTCCCATAGAAAATGTCTACTTTCTTGCTAGAAACTAACAGCAGATAATAGTTGCTACTCTGTATTTTTTTGTAAGAGAAAACGACTCATAATTTTACAATGCAAACTGATGTTTTTGTTCTAAAGAACTGCCCTTCCTTCAGGTACCACATAATGACAGAAACAAATTGTCACACACACACACACAAAAAAAAAAAAATACTATTAAATAATCTGACAAAAAAATAAATCATTACTTTGATGTGTCATTAGTGTTTTGACTAATATTTCATATAATGAATATATGAAATTCTGACTAAATATATGTATGTAAGATAATGATTTCTACTATCCACTTCTGGGGTGAATATCTGAATTAGTAATACTTTAGCTAGAGTATAAATTATTTCCTATTACTATTAACAAATAAGCTAACTGATGACCAACTTAATAAATTAACGAAGTAATTAAATAAATTTATTTGAATTTATCACTTATCTCTACGATTAAGCAAGAAACATGACATATTTTCAAATGTGGTTTTTCTTGTTTGGATTCTCAAAATCTTATTCAAAGCAATATGAAAAGATTCATAGTAAAATTTCCCAGGAAAATATAATCTAGTAAAAATATAAACTCTCAGACCAACCCAAAGGGTTTTGTTGTTGTATTTTTAAAATTATAATTTCATTGTAAGACTATCATAAGGTGAGCCTGAAGAGTGGCATGAAGACCAGGATCTCAAATGAAAGTCCTCTTTAACTAGATAGATGCTACTGGCAGAAGCTTATAGAATATCTAATTTAATTAACTTCATCCTGGTCACCAAAATTATCTAGGCTATAACCTGATGCTCTGACATATTTCCTCTAAGACAAACAGAACCGTGTTAAGATTTCTTTAAAATATTAGACTTTTCAGATAGAATCTGAGTAGACATTTATTGGTGAAATAACTAAATTGATTAGATCACAGTTTCATTGTTTTTTGTTCTTGTTTTTAAATAGGTGAGATAACCATACTAAAAGAAGAATATTACTTTGGCTTGAGTTTAGTACACCACCATGCAAGATTTGAATAAACTAGGATTTGTTGTTTAAGAACAGAAACCAATATATAACTATATCCAAACATTGGGAATGTAAAAGGATAAATTTTACTGAGTTCTTGAATGTATATAGTTAATTCTTCTAATGTTTCAAGTGAAAACAAAACCTGGGATAAAAAACAAAATCTGGGTGGGAGGGAATGGAAGGGAAAAGGGGAATTGCACGGAAGATGGAAGGAGACCCTCATTGTTATACAATCATATATGATGATGTGAGGGGGAAGAAAAAAAAAAGAGAAATGTGTCACAATAGATTGGGTCGAGAGAGGTGAGGGGAGGGGAGGGGAGGGAGTGAGGGATGGGAAGGGCAGCAGAATACAATAGACACTAGTATTGCTGTGTGTATATACGTGGCTGTATAACCAATGTGATCCTGCAATCTGTACATGTGGAAAAATGAGAATTCATACCCCATTTGAATCAAATGTATGATATGTCAAGATCATTGTATTGTCATAAGCAACTAATAAAAAATCTGGATTATGTTATCAATCGGGAAGAGGAAAAATGGCTAAGTGAAGACGGTTTTAAAATTTCTGATTCAAATAAATAAGGCAGAAATTTACATAAAACAAGTGTGAATCCATATAATTATTTCACCCCTAGATGAACACTGAGAAAATATTTGCAACAGTTCTTGAAAATATCAGGGCTGTAAAAGTAAAGGGAAAATGATTTTTGGCAGAACTCACCTGGAGTTAGTGCCAAGACGTAAATGTTCCAAAGGTGGCTTAGCGCATTTGATGAACTCAAAGCATAGCCACGTTGTGTAGCCCTAAAATTTATTTTCTTTATAGTTCTTTATAAAAGAAGTTTTATACACACAAAAATGTATAAATTATTATTATGAGTAATTAGATCTAAAATAACCAAGATAATATATCCATTGGCATTCCTGGGAATCATAAATATAATTCCAAAATAACTATTAAAGAAATGATTGGCTTAATCTGAGCCAATGCCAATGCCAAGAAAGGGCCCAAATATCTATGGTCTAGCAAGGAGACACTTATGCATAAACAGTCAAGAACAAAGAGATATTCACACTACTTACAGGAAGTCCTTGTTTTCCTGGTAGCCCAACTTTTCCAGGGTTTCCTGAAATGCCATCTGCTCCATGGTATCCTCGCATTCCTTTTGGCCCAGGAAGGCCTGGAAATCCCTTGATAATTAAAACATTACTTGTATTATAAAGAGATTCAGGACAGATGTTTCAATGACAAATACTTTTGTACTTATTAGGTTTGGGGTATAAGTTTACACTTGTATACCTTGTGCCAGAACAATTTTTTTTCTGTTTTCTGGATTTCTTAATGATTTACAATTTGGATTCAATAGATAGCTGTCTTTAAAAGTTCCCTAAACAAAACAAAACAAAACAAAAAAAACCCAAGGTAATCAGCAATTTTTGTATGACCTTCTGAGCCTTAGTGTAATTCTCTGATATTTCTCATCCTGCCAGTCCATGCTTTATCTAGCTGTCAAGAAAAGGTCAGCTATGTGTACTTGTCAGCTTAGGATGTAGGCTGTCAGTCACCATCTGCAAAACCTTCCACTGTTATTTTCTCAAGGAACAAATTATGGCTGTCTTTTTTGCTCTTTAAATCAGATAATTACATGACTGAAGAAAGGTCTGAACATTTTGTTTCTACTCTTGGACAACTGTGTTTTCTGTAGGCATCTCTAATTTGAATGTGTTTATAATTTATCCTCATCTTCTCTACTTTTTTTGAACCAAGTAGGTAACACAAAGCAGGCAGCTTGGAGACAACAGCAGGAGGTCTTTGCTAATAAACTAGTCATCTCACATTTGCCTGGCCAGAGGAGGAAACTGATGCTAAGGTTAAAATTGATTTTTGTTCTGTGATTAAAAAAAAATCAGAAAAAAAAATCCAAAGATTTTTTTTTTTGTTATATTTACCAGGAGAATGAGATGCCAACTTCTCCAGTTAAAACCTAGCTCAGATCTTTTTAATTATGCTTGAAGATCTTTGATCTTTGTTATAATTCATTTATTCATGATTTTAAGTTCCCTGTTTTTCTAGTAGTTCACCATGATGCAGGAGAAGGCTACATAACACAGGAAAAGAACATTCCTCATTTGCAGAGATTTATATTTAAACAGCAAGTATGGTTTTGAGTTAGTGGTCATATTTTGTTCCCTGTGTGTTCCAGCATGGGTTTAAATTTTTTTCCAAGACAATTTGATTTATCCAACATGACATAAATGGCCCCAAACTTTTCTGCTTGCTAAAGTTGTCAATTTTATTTTAAAAAACAGGAAAGATAAAAGAGGCCTGTTACTTACAGGAATGCCACGTTTCCCAGAAGGACCGGGAGCTCCTTTTCTCCCCTTAGGACCCTAAAAATGGGAAGCACAATTGTCAATTGATGGTAATAAACTTACTTAAAGTGAAGCCACAGAAAAGAACGCTGAGACCTGGATGCTACATCAAGTACTGCTACTAAATTGTACATTACTCAAATTTCTGCTTACCTTCCCTGGGAGCTAGTTTCTTCATCTGAAAATGAGTGAATTTGATCATACCACCTATGAATTTTCTTTTAGCCACAAATTCTATGAACTTAAAAACTAAAATCACAGTTAATAACGGAGGAACTTAAATCATAATTTTACAAGTAAAAGTCCCCACTTCCAGGCAGAGCCTTTATTCCCTTTTGAAAAAAGCTAAATTCAGTAATCATTTCTGAAGTATCATGTTTCATGGACTCTATTATGTGCTAGGCATGCAAAGGCAAACTTCCTGATAATAAGGCACTTATGCTGTAGTGAGGGGCATGAACCAATAGCCTAAAATGTACTTCTCTGGAAGCCCAAAGAACATACTTGCAAATCAAGGAACAGATATCTGTTTCCCATGGAACTGTTTGTTTTTCCATGTGTGAGCTGTTTTAAATCATAATTGATTCAGCAGTAACTGGTCTGCCAGGATAGTTAGGAACTTTGCCCTTGCAAATCATTCCATTGTTCTGATGATATCCCAGAATTATTTTAAGAAGAAAAATATGGAAAAGAGTGATCCAGTATACAAAAAGAAAAAGAATTATTGTCATTACTAGATACACTTCTCAGAAATCATCAAAAGTTCTCACAAACAGGATAATTCTATCTGGGATGTTAAGTTTATAAAAGTAAAAGAAAAATTGTGCCAAAGAGTCAGCTTAACAATTATAGGCACACATAAAGAAAACCAATTTAGATGTTATATTTTCTGAAAACGAGTTTAGACATTTTAGAAGAAACAGTATATATCATCACAAAGGAAAACAGCTTTTTCCATATGAAATTAAAAACCCAGCTTTTAAAAAATTTGATAATGAGGAGATATATCCATCAAGTATTCTACTTTCAGCCTTGAAAATTTTTATTTGCCTTAAAAATCAGTAATGCAATCTTTCTAAGGGTAGGGAAACCAGAAAATGGGTTACTGGTGACCTAGGTTTAGTTGAAGTATATAGGATTTCTGGAAAATATGGTACTTAGAGTTAAATATGTCTTTCAGAAAACAATAAAGAAATAAAATAAGCAAATACTTTTAAAATATTGAAAAAGTTCTTATTTCAGTCACATTTAATGGTACTAATGATGGTAATCTTTAAATATGTTAACCAGCGTGTTTTTCCTTCACAGCATTTCTCTTTATGCAAACAGATAAATATGTCCTAGACTTGATTTTCAAAATAGAATTGTGCTTGGATGATGAATTTTCAAAATGGTCCAGTGAAATCCACAGTTTGGGTAGTAGTTTGATAAAAATATAATTTCAGTTTCAAACTGAGCTTTTAAAATACAAAAGCCTAATTCTTAAATAGTAATAGTCTACCTTTTAGTGTCAAAAAAAGGGTTATAAAGAACTCAAGTCATAAAACTCATGCCATAAGTAATAGACTAAGAATAATTATAAAAATATAAGAATTTTTCCCTTGTAAGAGAATATAAAAATATTCAAATTTGAAAAAGGGAAAAAGAGAAACAGAAGAGAACTAAGACTGTTAGACACTGACAGGGACCCTGAGCAGAACCCTTTGTTCCATCTTGCCCTCAAGCCTTGGGGTAGATAGAGACAATAATACTTGTAGATTATTTTGGGGGTCTGGGCACAAAGATGATACCCAGGGCTACTAAAGTCCTTATTGAGAATTCCACATATAGTGCACTAATAGTGACACATACAGTGTCAGCAACACATTTCTTCATGAGATGAGTAAAACAGAGGAATATCTCTCTGAGATCCCCAAATACCTAACATTATGGAAGGAGCAACAGAATGTTATTTCCTTGTGGCCAAGAATAGAAGGGTGGCTCTGAGAGCCCTATCTGAGGAGGCCTTGCTTTATACTAAGATGAAAAATAGCTGTGCATGCAGACATGGGTCAGAGAACTTCTGCCAGGAGGGTCAGGGTAGCTGCCAACACAATGGGATAAGGGCAATTAGGGGTCAAAAGGGATGATGTACATTTCAGTGGATGCTACTGTGAATGGATGATAACAGAAGATTAAAGTTACCTCTCACACCTTTTCCCTACCATTTCAACTCTGAATGTTACTACAAACTTGAGAAGAAAGTAAATGGGGATATTCCAAATCAAATGCTACATATTTGAGTAGGTAGAGTTAATAGCAGTTGATTGATTTGATTTCTACTAGTCAGGTTTCTACTATCAGGTAGGAGGAACACTCAGAACAGATGTTAAGTTCCATTATAAAGAATACAAAGGAAATTATCCTTTTAGTATATCACAGATATATGCATCTTATTACAAACATTCAAATAATAAAATGAAGATAAAAAATTCACATATTATTACAAATCAATTACATTTTTGCAGGATCCTTATGTTGGAGATAATTTCAGAAGAGTTAAATATTGTGCTCTGAAATCTACATCTGTGGGCCAATCATCATTAAAAAAACAATGCTATTCAGACTTGGAGCAGCTTATAATAGAATAATGCTAAAGGAACACTGTAAATATGAGAAATATTTTAAAAGTGTATTTTGCTAATGATAGCAAGGCAATTATGGCAAAATCTATCCGTAAACACTAGGAGTATTTAACCCATAACAAGACCATGGTCTCAACTGTTACCATAACAAACAGAAAGTAGGATGGCAAGAAACACCAGTCTTACAATGGAGGGTTAAGTACATATAGATCAATAAAATATAAAACACTGTTACTGTGATGGGCTTAATGTCTGGTGCCCTGCAAATTCACGTGTTGAAATCCTAACCCTAATGGCACAGTCTAATGGTATTAGAATGTTAGACCTTTGGGAGGTGATGAGGTCTTGAGATTAGAACCCTAGTAAAAGGGATTTGCATCCTTATAAAAGGGACTTCAGAGAGCTCTTTAGACTTCTTTCTACCATGCAATGATATGATCAAGAGTTGGCCTCCCAACTATGAGGAATGCCATTGGGATTTTGATCGGAATTGCATTAAATCTGTATAGTGCTTTTGGTAGTATGGTAATTTTTACAATATTAATTCTGCCTATCCAAGAACAACATAGAACTTTCAATATTCTAAGGTTTTCTTTAATTTCTTTCTTTAGCATCCTGTAGTTTTAATTGTAGAGGTCTTTCACCTCTTCCATTAAGTTGATTCCTAGGTATTATTATTATTTTTTTAGGTATTGTAAATGGGGTAGTTTTCCTCATTTCCCTTTCAGAGTACTTGTCACTGATGTGTCATTGAAATGCCTTTGATTTATGGGTGTTGTTTTTATATCTTGCTACTTTGCTGAATTCATTTACTAGTTATTAAAATTTTCTGGTGGAATTTTTTGGGTCTTCTAGTTATAGAATCATATCATCTGTAAATAGTGCTAATTTGAGTTCTTCTTTTCCTGTCCATATCCCTTTAATTTCTTTCATCAGTCTAATTGCTCTGGCCAGTGTTTCAAGAACTATGTTATATAGAAGTGATGAAAGAAGGTATCCTGTCTTGTTTCAGTTTTTAGGAGAAATGCTTTCAATTTTTCTCCATTTAAAATGTATTGGCCTGGGGTCTAGCATAGATAGCTTTCACAGTGTTCAGGTATGTTCCTGTTATACCTAGTTTTTCTAGTGTTTTGAACATAAAGGGGTGCTGTATTTTGTCAAATGCTTTTTCTACATCTATTGAGGTGATCTTATGATTCTTATCTTTAAGTCTATTGATGTGATGAATTACATTTACTGATTTCCATATGTTGAACCAACCTTGCATCCCTGGGATGTACCCCAGTTGATCATGGTGAACTATCTTTCTGATATGTTTTTGTATTCAATTTTCCAGAATTTTATTGAGAGTTTTTGCATCTATGTTCATTAGAGATATTGGTCTAAAGTTTTCTTTCTTTGATGTGTCTTTGCCTGTTTTTGGAATCAGGGTGATACTGGCCTCATAGAATGGGTTTGGAAGTGCTCCCTCTTTTTCTATTTCACAAAATAATTTGAGAAGTATTGGTATTAGTTATTCGTTAAAGGTCTTGTAGAATTCAGCTGTGTATACATCCAGTCCTGGGCTTATCTTTATTGGTAGGCTTCTGATGGCATCTTCGATTTCATCTTTTTAAATTGATCTGTTTAAATTCTGTATATCATCCTGATTCAATTTAGGCAAATCATATGACTCTAGAAAATTTTTGATGCCTTCGATATTTTGTATTTTACTGGAGTACAAGTTTTCAAAATAATTTCTAATTAATCTTCTGTATTTCTGTAATCTGTTGTGATATTTCCTATTTTATCACATATGTGATTTGAGTTTTCTCTTTCTCTTCATTAGCATGGCTAAGAGTTTGTCAATTTTATTTATTTTTTCAAAGAACCAACATTTGGGGGGTAAATTTTTTCAATTGCTTTTTTTGTTTCAATTTGATTTCAGTTCTGATTTTAATTATTTCCTGTCTTCCACTAATTTTGGTGTTGGTTTATTCTTCTTTTTCTAGGGCTTTGAGATATAATGTTAGGTCGTTTATTTGTTGACTTTTTCTTCTTTTAAGGAATGAACTCCATATAATTAACTTTCCTCTTAGAACTACATGCATAGTGACCCAGAGATTTCGGTATGTTGCATCAGTGTTTTCATTTACTTCTAAAATTTTTTAAGTCTCCTCTTTCATGTTTTTTGCACTCCATTGTTCATTCAGTAGCATATTATTTAATCTCCAGGTGTTGAAGTAGCTTTTATTTTTATTTTATCATTGTTTTCTAGTTTCATTCCATTATGATTTGATAGAATGCAGAGTAATATCTCTACTTTTTGTATTTGCTAAGGGTTGCTTTGTGGCATAATGTATAGTCTATTTTAGAGAAGGATCCTTGTGCTGCTGAGAATGTGTATTTGCTCCTTGAAGGATGATATATTCTACATGTCAGTTAAGTCTAGGTTATTGATTGTATTATTGAGTTCTATATTTCCTTTGTTCAGTTTTGTTTAGAAGATCTATCAAGTGGTGAAAGAGGTATATTAAATCACCCAGAACTAATGTATTGTGGTCTACTTGACTCTTGAACTTGAGAAGAGTTTGTCTGATGAACACAGATGCTCCATAGTTTGGGGCATATATATTTATAATTGTTTTGTTTTGTTGATGTACGGTTCTTTTGAGTAGTATAAAATGTCCTTCTTTATCCTTTTTTTGATTAAGTTTAGCTTCAAACTAAACTTATTTGATATGAGGATGGAAACCTCTGCTTGCTTCTGCAGTCCATGTGAATGGTATGATTTTTCCCAACCTTTCACCCTCAGTCTGTGGATGACTTTTCCTATGAGATGAGTCTCTTGGAGGCAGCATATTGTTGAGTCTTCTTCTTCTTCTTCTTTTTTTTTTTAATCCAACCTGCTATATGTCTTTTGATTGGTGAGTTTAGGCCATTAACAGTCAGGGATATTATTGAGACGTGATTTGTATTCCTAGTCATTTTTGTTTATTTTTGGTATTTAACTTCACTTGGCTTCTTCTTTGATTGGTTTTCCCCTTAGTGTAAAACCTCTCTTTGCTGATTTTCATCAGTTTTTCATTTCCTCTTTGTGGAATATTTTACCAAAGATGTTCTGTAATGCAGGCTTTCTAGTTGTAAATTCTTTTAACTTTTGTTTATCATGGAAGGTATTTATTTCATCATCAAATATAAAGCTTACTTTTTCTGGATATAAGATTCTTGATTGGCATCCATTTTCTTTCAGAGCTTGTTGTTGTTGTTCCAGGATCTCATGGCTTTGACTGTCTGGGTTGAATAATCTGCTGAAATACAAATTGGTCTTTCCCTATATGTGATCTGATTTCTCTCTCTTGCAGCCTTTAAGATTCTATCCTTCTTCTTTATGTTTGGCATTTTCATTATAATGTACCTTGGTGTATATCTGTTGTAATTTTGTATATTTGGTGTCCTGTAAGCCTCTTGTATTTGATTTTCCAATTCATTCTTCATGCTTGGGAAATTTTCCTATATTATCTCATTGAAGAGATTGTGCATTCCTTTGTTTTGAAACATTGTGCCTTCCTCTACCCTAATTAACTCTTGATGCTATCCCATAATTCTTGGATGTTCTGTTCTTAGTTTCTTTCTATTTTCACTGTGTAGTCAACTTTATTTTCTAGATTGTATACTTTGTCTTCATTATCTGATATTCTTTCCTCCAAGTTATCTAGTCTGTTGGTGATGCTTTCTATTGAGTTTTTTATTTGGTTTATTGTTTCCTTCATTTCAAGGATTTCTGTCTTTTTTTTAGGAGTCTCTAACCTCTTTCTTGAAGTAATCTTTTGCTACCTGTATTTGCTCTCTTATCTCTTTGTTGAAGCGATCAATTTTTGCCTATATTTGTTCATTGAGGTCATTCTTTAATTCACAGATCTTTTCAATTATGAACATTCTGAACTCCTTCTCTGACATTTCATTAACTTTGCTGTTCATGGGTTCTGTTATTGTAGTATCCTAGTTTGTTTGGGGTACTTTCCTCCCTTGTTTTTGTCTAAGTGTCTTCCTCTCTTGCAGTGTGGATCTGAGACAGTATAGTTTCTACTCTATAATCCTGTAGTATCTGTGCAGATTATCTGTACCTCACCTTGATGTTGGGCTTCCAGACTCTGCAGGTATCCCTAGATATATGCTACTGCAACTAAAGGGTGACAGGAACAGTGGAGATATATTGAGATAGCATGGAGGTGTCTCAAGATGGATGCAACATCTTTCAGAGATGGGGCTGAAAGGGTGGACCTTACACTGTCTTTGGAATGCCTGCTTTGAGATGCAGTTGATTTTAGACCCTGTCTGTTGTTGAAAGATAGAGGCTACTGTGTGGGGAAGGCTATGGTGATGTCTGCAGTGTCCCAAGATGGAAGTGGGTTAGGCCTGGACTCCCAGATGTGTATGGGGGGGTGAACTCATGGCCCTGGGTCCTGTGCTGTGGCCTGAGGTCCAGTGGATGTCTGCCAGTGGCGGGATGAACTCAGGCCTACCTGGGCCTCGGTCCTATGCAGGTTGGTTTAAGAGCATTTTTAATGTGCCCTTGGGCTGTATGGCAGCATTGCCCAGCTCCAGCACCCAGGAAGAGTTGATCATGCAGACTAGAGAAGCAGTTGTTTAGGAAGAGAATTTGATTTTCATTGGCACAATTTTAAAAGATACTAATACGAATCAGAGAATTTCTTCTTTATAACATGTCAAAAAGGAAAAGGAAAACATTACATATATCAAAGTATTAATTATAAGTAGACATTTTAGGATCAAACTATAGAGAGTACCTGCATTCTTATGCACCTATTGCAAATATAAGGGAGTGACATAACAGAAGTAGCAGTGTTCTAGTTTTAGTTTTTTTCTATGACTTTTTCCATTTTGGAATTTTAAAACTCTAAATAAATATTGCCACAGTCTTCTTTTTCTGATTTTTTTCTTATTCAGGCTTGCCTTTAGTGGGATACTTTTATTAAATATTTATTAATTCTCACTTATTAAGGAGCTGGACAGGAAGTTACTGGTTAGATGCCAAGGCTATTCTGAAAGGTTTCTAGGTCTGTGAACACCTATTTAATATATCTGATTGAATCCCATTTTATTACTTTCTCCTATAAGTGGGAAACACAAGTCTAAGTGAAGACTGCTTAACAAATCCGAAGAAACATGATGAAGAAAATAAAGAAAATTTATTATTTTAAATTTATTCTCACCTAATTTATTATTAAATTAGAGTGCATTTTCTTAAGAATTTAATTTTAAAGCAATTGCATATGAAGTCAGAACGCCATGAAAATCAAGGAGCAATGAATTGATGGTGCCAATGAAAAAGCCAGTTGTTACAAAATGTTTAGGCAATGTCTGTGGGGCACAGGGAAAGGGAGGCTAAATTCAGTTTAAGTAATGGATTTTTAATTTGTTTTATTACAAATAAAATTGTCTTATGGGAAAAATCTTTTGAATCAATTTTGTATTTGTGTTATATAATCAAACTATTATTTAACTCTTACCTTTTGATAAAGATTGATTGGCCAGATTTTAGTCAGCCTCCTGAACCTTCTCCCAGGCCCCCCCTATTCACTTCCTTATAAAATTCTGTTTTCGCGGGGCTGGGGTTGTGGCTCAGTGGTAGAGCACATGCCTTGCATGTGTGAGGCACTGGGTTTGATCCTCAGCACCACATAAAAATAAATAAAGAAAATAAAGGTATTGTGTGCATCTACAAATATATATATATACACACATATACACACACACAAATACACACACATACATACATACACATACATACACACATATAAAATTCAATTTTTGCAAAGAAACCTGCTGGTTAATTTAGCAAGGTCCCCTTCCCACCCTCAATATCTGATCACCCTTGATACATAATCCGGTGTCATTTTCCACCGTCTTGCAGATGTTGTCTGATCATGCTAGTCTGTCTTCAGCAAGAATGCTATTAGGTTGGTTTAGCCAGAATCCCCCTTCTCATGATGTTTCCTCTTAGTAATTTTCCATTCACTGACCTCTCACCTTGTTGTTTGGCTATAAATTCCTACTTGTTAGTGGTGTATTCAGAATTGAGCCCAGCCTGTGTACCCCATTGCAAGATCCCATTACAGTGGCCCCAATACCAAAAGTGAAAGTTCTGAATAAAGTCTTCATTATAATGATTTCACAAGTATTACTGAATAATTTTTTTCTTTAAAATCTCTAAAACAACTAAATAGGTTTGACTGATATTTTTTCACTCTACAATGCAGGTATTTCTGTTTGAAACCTCCAAAAGACTATGAATTTGGGACAACTTTAGGCAATTTTCATAGAGCTAGAGTAGGTTGCTAGTAAAAATAAATTGAGTAACAGTCAAAACATATAAATCAATAATCATGTTTAGTACAATTATCAATACATACCCTATTAAAGGCATATAGTGATCCCAGATCAGGAGAGATGAATGATTATTTTAATTATAATTAATAGGAAATCCTTGTGCTCCTGCTTTCTAAAGCTAACAATAAATAATAAGTGTTGCAAACCATCTTAAGCAATTTCAACTTACTTCAGATCCTCTCTCTCCTTTTGGTCCTTGTTCACCTTGTTCACCTGGCTCACCCTTTAATGGGAACCAAAACAGAAATTATATATAAAGCAGAGGTAATAAGTTATTTTGATGTTAATTTTTTAAAATGTCAGAATTACAAAGAATGCCTTCAAAACATACTGGGGACCCTTGTTGTCCTGTGGCACCTCTTAGTCCTGGTAAACCCACATGACCCTGGGAATAGAGAAGAATATATTATCAGAGTAAATTGAGACATGTAACTTAGAGAAGAGGGTACTATTAATTTAAAATGGCAGTGAAATGTTGCAAACTCAATTAAATATCATAGAGATTATAATTCTTGAAAATGAGGTAGAACATAATAGGTGCTAGATATTATGATGAATATGATATATTATAATGAACAAGTATAGAGTTCTTTCTGTTTTTTTTTTTTTTTTTTTGAGTTAATGTTATCAGTTGAATGATGGCCTCCCCAAAAGATGCCTATGTCCCATATGTGGGATTATACATGTGGGCCTTACATCCACTAATGAGTAGGCTTGTAATAGATACAGAAGAAGGTAGATGACAAGGGAAAAGGCCTGGAGAAGACAAAGAAAGACATTGGAATGATGCAGCCATGGGAGTGCTGACAGCTACCCACAGCTACAATAGGCAGGGAGGATTCTCTCCTAGGTCCTCTAGAGGGAGTGTGCCCTACCCACTTCAATTTTGGATTCCTGCTCTCTAGAATTGAAAGAAAAGATTCTGCTGTTTGAAACCATCCATTTTGTGGTAATTTGTTACAGCAGCCCCAGGAAACTAATATGACCATTCCTGGATATCCTAGGGGGATTGGTTCCAGGATACAAAATCTGAGAATGCTCAAATTCCTGATGTAAGGTTTAGTTTTTGTATATAACTTGTGAACATCCTCCCACCTACTTTAAATCATATCTAGAGTATTTGTACCTTATAAGACAATGTAAATACCTCATAAATAGTTATCATACTGTATTTTTAAGGGAATAATCACAGGGAAAAAAGTCTGTATTTGTTCAGTACAGATGCAATTTTTTAAAAAATGATATTTTCAATCTGTGGTTGGTTGACATTGTAAAAGTAGAGGGCTAAATGTATAGACAATACCTATTCTCCCTGTGGAAGTTCATATTGGTCTCCATTTTTACATACTAGATTCATAGCCATTTGAACAGTAGAGTTAATGGGATGAAGACTGGAAGCAGATACTGCATGCAATAGAAATATCAAATGACTCTGAAATTCAGCAATCTGTCATCACTCTAGGTTTCCTAAGAAGAAATGCTGACCTACCACATTTCCCTTTATAAACTAGCAACAACCAAGGGACATGTCAAATTAAAGTTATGAATGAAGAATTTGCAGGAAATATCTTTTGTCCCCTTCTCTATTGTCTTCTTCACTAAGATTCCTTTCTTCCTATTTTCTGTATGTTACAGAAAGAGTGCCTTAGACAGTTATGAGTTTCATATTCTCTGGGCTACAAGAAAAGGTTGCATACACGGGATAACAATATTCTCACATAAAGGTCAATGCAAATTTTTTTGTTTGCATAAAGTAAGGCAATTAAATTTTAAATTTCAACTTCCTGATAAAGAAAATGAATCTTGTTTAAGAAAGTGAACAGTGGCAAGAGATAAATGCTAGTTTGGAAAGCTTTCTATATATTATATGGCCACACTAAAGAGAAACCATTACTGCACATGACTCTCAGCAGTAACACATGAGTAAAGTCAGTAACAGCATCAGGACAATCAAGAGGGCACATGATACAAGTGAATATGACTTCTTGTGGGTGACTTATCAAATAGGCATTGGGTGAGAAGTGGCATAAAACACTGTAGTTTCAACATGAAGTGAGAATGTGCACATGAGTAAGCCACAGAAATCCAAACTATCATAGCTAATTATGACTTTTCTACTATATTTGTCTGTAGTAGAAATGAGACCTTTTCAGAATAATCTCAGAATAGCCAGTTGGCTCTCTTGGCTTTGTGAAGTCTAAACAAATGTCACCAAAAACAATTTAACTATCTAAGAGCTTTGCTGTAACTATTCTCATCCATCCTAATAAAAATTGACAATAACCATTTTTATGTTATGGTCAAAATTAACTGTATAAAATCATGCAAAAGAGTTTATGGGAAATGGTGACTTTTGTCTAATCATGTTAGTGGTAGGATGAGTTATACTGTCAAGGGAAACTTAGAATTTTATAATGAAACTGATGATAAGTTCCATCTTGAAGGATGAGTGTTTTGGGCAGTGATGTGAGGACATTCTGAGAGAGAGCATGGAAAATAGATTCATGTTACAAAACAAATTAAGTAGAGAATGGATTTGAGAAGGCTAAGACTGGGGACAGAGAATATAGTAAGAAAGCTACTGAAATAATTCAGTCAAAAAATGAATTGAGAAAACGAGTTTAATAATGACAATTACAGTTTGTCAATTTAGTCTGGCTAATCTAATTTTGCATTTCAGAAATGACCACAGAAATTTTATCTTGAGAAAGGGATGTGATATATCAATTAACCTATCAATTTATTATTAAGACTATTATACACAGGGTTCAAAACTAGATGCTGTATAGGAAAGGCATCCTATCCAAACTAGGGAGCACATTAAAAAGCAATTAGCAACAATAACAACAAGAGCAACAGTCGATGGTAAAATATTTGTGTTGAATAACATATAAATAATATTACAGAACTATGCAAGAGTGCAAGATTATAGTTAGAGTGGGTCAGGGCAAAGGAGAGTGTCAGGGGAAAGGGGAGTTTAAGCTAAACTACAAAAGACAAATAAGATTTTTGGAAGTAAACATCCTCAATACCAATGTGATTCTAGAAAAAATTTCTACACACAGCTAATTTTAGTTCATGAAGTTGGTTTTACAAAATACTTCTAAGAAGTGAAAGAGGCTAAGAATTAATTTAAGTCTTGAGAGTACAAAGATATTTATCTACCCTTTTGACAACACTTAACTGAATTCCTAATATATGCCAGGAACTTTGTGTTCTAGAAATTGGGAGTATAATAATGAGAAAGAGAGACAAGATTCTTAGTATCCTAAATCTTATATTTTGGTGGATGAAAATAGATTAAACAGAGAAACAAATGTATAAAAAAGTGGTAAAATAACACTACTACATATCATGAAAGTTATCAGATAATATAATCAAAAGTGAGTTATAAATCTGTTTTAGGTAGGGCATACAAAATAATCATTATATATCTATTTAAAATAGGGCAAGTAATTAAGTCCTCTCAGGCAGGAACATTTCAGCTGATATCTAAATGATGAGAAAAAGCAGCAGTAGAGGGGTAGAGGGAGGGAAGGGGAGGGGAGGGGAGGGGGGATAGGAAGGGGATAGGAAGGGCAGCAGAATACAACAGACACTTGTTTGGCAGTGTGTATAAACGTGGCTGTATAATCAACGTGATTCTGCAATCTGTACACGGGGGAATAATAAGAATTCATACCCCATTTGAAACAAATGTATGATATATGATATGTCAAGATCAATGTAATGTTTTGAGCAACCAATAAATTTCTGATGCTTAAAAAAAAGAAAGAACTAGATGATTTTAAGAAAATGTAACAAAATAGAGCTAGACTTCTAAGATTACAAATTTAAGACATTACCAATCATCTCAATGGTGCTTATTTTTATGAAACTAAGTAAAACTACAGAGAAGCCTATTTAAATTTAGAAACACAGTGTATAACTGACAGTAATTACCTTATATCCCTCTGCTCCAGGCTCTCCTCTCTCTCCTTGTTCCCCCATTGGACCCTATAGTAACCCCACACAAAAATGATCAATTTCATAGCTGCATTCACAAATGCAGATAATACAAGCAGTGTTTTGACAAAAATATAAACTCCAATGTATAATAATTTGTTTTGTTTCACTAAATAATCAAAAGATTAAATTTCAATGATACCAACATTAAAATATGCTAAGTGCTGAGAGATAAAAAGAATCTCATAATGATTTTGTAAGAAAAAATACTGAAAACCCAATTACAATTAAAAATTTAAAAAGATCATTTAAAGATCATTTAAATATAATCTTAACAATTAATCCACTTTACTTTCTTCATTGGAAATTCCAGGGTTTATTCTTTAATCTGTGAAATTTTTAATTCTCAAGGCATCATTTAATTTAAGAAAAATTATACTCATAAACTTTAATCCTTGAGACAGAAGCTAATGTAATAAACTTGGACTCCATGACTTTTTTATTTTTAATGTGAAAATTTTATATAATAAACTGTCAAACTATGTACTCTAAAATGATTCAGAAACATTAGTTATCACATACTAGAAATTATCAGCTGAACAGAACTTTAAATTGAAATTAGTTAACAAAGCTACATAATTTATTATGGAACATTGTGAGCTTTTATTCCTATGTAGATAAAGTTGATAGGCACAATGTAAAGACAATACTGTCTAACTCTGCTTTAATTATTTAGTATATTCATAGTTTATGTCTGTTTCGTTTTTATTAGATAAAACCAGCATAGTTGTATTAGTCTTCTAATACATAAGTATTTATTATATGGAAGCTGACATTCTTTGATCCCGGCATACCTAAATCTGTGAAAAAGAAAGCACTATAATACTCCATTTGCCATTTTTTTTATTAGCTTTTAAATTTTTGCATTATTTATCTCTTAATGGTTTAGACAGATTAAAATATATTTGATAAAGAAAGTTACATATTTGTAGAGAGAAGTTCATCTCTAATGTAAGATGGCTTGATTTAATCAGAAAAATTCTAGAATATTTCCTTTTTCTAAAACAAAGTGCAACTTTCATGGTCAAAGAGCCAAACTGAAATGCCAGGAGTAACCACATATTCTGATCTTTTGCCTTTGGATTCTTTTATTTTCAGTGATACTATGTGGAAAATGGAAAATAAAACCAGTTATATTTACTTCAGGGTCCTAAGCATTATTGTACCCATTTCATTTTCATATGTCTACTACACATTGTTTTAATCAACATGAATACAGAGATAGTTATTCAGGTAATCAAAGCTACTAATAATAGCTACTTTTCAAAAACTGTGGTTACAGTTAGTCCTTACAATATAGACCCATGATCTTTAAAGATTATTGGTTCTAATAACCTGTTATAAGAGTTTGAAACTCACTTACCTATTATCAAAAGTATATAGGTTAGATTTTTTTAATACTTTAGAAATCAATATGAATTTGATAATTAGAGAAATATTTGCTATAAAAGTACAGAGTATATAAATTTTGGACAGTTTCTGCATAAAGTTACAATGTATTTAATGCTGAAAGTTAGATTTTGGAAGTTACTGTCTCAAATCTACATATTAGGAAAAGGTTCTTGATCTGCATCTTTTTGATATCTAAGACTTTCACATTATTTAGATTTCATGATGGCAAATACTGCTCTTCTATCTAACCTTGCATAGTTAGCAAAATAAAACTCTTTGAAAAGATAAGATTGGGCTGGGGATATAGCTCAGTTGGTACAGTGCTTGCCTTTGCATGCACAAGGCCCTGGGCTCAACCCAGCAACATACACACACAAAAAGATGAGATTGGTGTTGTGAATCTACTACTGTGTTTCATCTTGAGGTGTCAAGATATTTTAGAAAAAGACCTACTGGTTCACCTCGAGGCCCAGGTGGTCCTTGAACTTTGCTATCTTCTCCTGGGTAACCCTAAAATGAAAATAATGATTTATCAACCAAAACAAATTAATGAAATAACCTTTATAAATACATAGTCTAGTATTTTAATAAGTTAGAAAATATGCAATTTGATTTTATCTTTTTTAAGTGGAAAATGTGCCTAAAAAATGAAGCATATAATGTTTTATACACAGTTTTAACTTGTGCATGATTCTTGAAAGTATTCATTTGTTTTAATTATATAAAAAGCATGCTGGGAATTTTCTCAATATGTCAAGTTTTAATGATATCATAAATCAAAAGCACTGTTAGAATTATTCCTAACTCATTAAAATATTTTAATATAAATGTACTATAATAACTCATGTAATCTAGAGTCTCCTAATCTCTTTCAGTAAATAATTAATTTTATTTTTATAGGACTACAGCTCACAAAGCATTTCACATGTATTATTTCACCCTAATTTTGAAATAATACACAGAAGATATTTTAATAATTTATTTAACTTTTAGCTCCTTGATATTTATGTTTTGGAATTTGCAGAATTTCTAATTTGAAAAGTTGTTCTCTTATTCCTTGAAAATATTTCTATGCATTATTTCAGAAAATTTAATAAAGTCAACATCTTACTTAAGAGTTCAAATATCAAAATATCAGTATAGACACACACCTTTTCTCCTTTAGGGCCTGGGAGCCCAGAGAGTCCTGGTGGACCTTGCTGGCCCTATAAAAAGACAAGTAAGCAGATATTCTCTTTGTCATTTGTATATGCTCTATCTAATGCCATGAAGCCCATGCTGTTAGATATTGTGCTATTCTAAAAAGAAAAATAGGATTCACTCTATAGGAGGATTAGAACTAAATGTTAGAAAGTTTTATCAGGAAGATTTAATCTTACTTTCCATATTTGGAATGTCATCTTTAATATAAATGTATATGTGTGAATATTTTTAATGAGAAATGCTTACCCTATATCCTGGAATTCCTGATTCTCCATCAAGTCCCATCATCCCTAAAGGGCCCTAAAAATCAAAATAAATATTAGTAAGAGAGGAAACAGATGTTTGTTTAAATCATTTTTACCATTAGAATTTCATGGTCTGAAATTCTACTTTGTCTGAAATGGGAAAACACCCCCCACCCCCACACACAACTTTTGTCTTTTTTTGGTAGGGGGTACTGGAGGTTGAACTCAGGGGCAGTAGACCACTTAGCCACATCCCCATCCCTATTTCGTATTTTATTTAGACACAGAGTTGCTTAGTGCCTCGCTTTTTCTGAGGCTGACTTTAAACCCGCCATTCTCCTGCCTCAACTTTTGTCCTTTATTTTCATTTGAACCACAGAAGTTCTATAAAAAAATGTTTACTTCTGCTATGAATGTGCTTACTCATATTAAAAGAAATATTTCCAGTTGTCATAATACTGATGGTCCCCAGAAAATTCTTGGAAATGTTTGTATCTCTCCAAGTTTATGGTGATTGTGTATCACTAAATATTGGAAAATGAAGTCAGAGAGTTTTACATAATGTTTCTGTGAGGTGCAGGAGAACACTACATACTTGTAGATGTTTTCATATCCTTTGATGAATATGGTTTTAGTTTTGGTAAAAGTTGTTAAAGTAGAGATAGTGATGACACAGATGTGATAGTAATCTTATAATTACTTATTATCAATATCTTGCAGATGAGGAAACCATATAAATTAAAGACTAATCAGTAAATGCCCCTAATCTAGTGAAAAGATAGACAATTGTAAAAAGCAAAAGTAATGATTCTAAAAATGAGAGAGAGAGAGAGAGAGAGAGAAAGAGAAAGCGCGCTATTTTTTAAAAATTTATTTGTAATATACCAGAAGACTATTAACTAAACATCATCAGTAGACCAAAATTTTTGATTTGAGATATGAAAACAGGGCTGAAAATGTGCAAAGAAGAAAATTGTTGCATATGTGCAAATGGTCTCAAGGAAGGAAGTTTCCAACTCTGAAATCAAGAAATTAAAGGAGCAGGATAGGATCAGGTTTAATAATTGGGGAAAGAGTCAGAAGGTCTTCCTACTTCCTTGCCTGTACTAGGTATCAGACAGCCAAAATTTCCTAGAGATTAAATGAATAAGTGTGGGAAATGTAGCCAAAAAGGCTACAGCTAAAGGCTGTAAGTTTGGGTGGATAGGAGCCACTACAATGAAAAATAAAATATGTGACTCAATAAAAAAATATGAGCCATGAACCTTAGGGTATTTAAAAATACATCTTTAAAATATGCAACCCCTAAAAAACTAAGTGGGTAGGGAGACCTCAATAACCTCTTTCAGAGATCAAGGAATCAAATAGTGAGGAAAAAAAGTAAGAAAGCTATAAGGATTTGAGTGACACAGTTAACAAGCTTGATCTAATAGAAATACACAGAACTCTGTACTTACAGAAAAAAATTTTAGTATATAACAGTTATAGTTTATAACAGACCTCAAAGAAATTAAACAGACGAACTAAACTAATTCCACAAGATAGACAAAAGAACTATAAACTCAAAAAAAAAAAAGAGGAGAAAGAAAATAAAATCACAATAGCAAGACTGTGGAACCAACCTAGATGCCCTTCAATAGACGAATGGATAAAAACAATGTGGCATTTATACACAATGGAGTATTACTCTGCATTAAAAAATGACAAAATCATAGAATTTGCAGGGAAATGGATGGCATTAGAGCAGATTATGCTAAGTGAAGCTAGCCAATCCCTAAAAAACAAATGCCAAATGTCTTCTTTGATATAAGGAGAGTAACTAAAAACAGAGTATGGACGAAGAGCATGAGAAGAAGATTAACATTAAACAGGGATGAGAGGTGGGAGGGAAAGGGAGAGAGAAGGGAAATTGCATGGAAATGGAAGGAGACCCTCAGGGTTATACAAAATTACATACAAGAGGAAGTGAGGGGAAAGGGAAAAATAATACAAGGGGGAGAAATGAATGACAGTAGAGGGGGTAGAGAGAGAAGAGGGGAGGGGAGGGGAGGGGAGGGAGGGGAGGGGGATAGTAGAGGATAGGAAAGGCAGCAGAATACAACAGACAATAGTATGGCAATATGTAAATCAATGGATGTGTAACTGATGTGATTCTGCAATCTGTATATGGGGTAAAAATGGGAGTTCATAACCCACTTGAATCAAAGTGTGAAATATGATATATCAAGAACTATGTAATGTTTTGAACAACCAACAATAAAAATTAAAAAAAAGAAAGTAAAATTAAAGCACAAATTATTATTAAAATAGAAAGCGAAATCCTACAACTAGGGAGGCTGAGGCAGGAAGATCACAAGTTTAAGGCCAGGCTAAGCAACTTAGAAAGACCCTGTCTCAAGATAAAAATTTTAAAAAAGGCTGGGGAGAGAGCTTAGTGGTAGAGTGCCGCCCTGGTGTCAATTCCCAATATTGCAAAAAACAAAAACAGAAAAAGAGTGGAGTAAAAAAAGATAAAGTAGATTCTTTGAGCTGACTAATAAAATGGCTAAATTTTTGCAAGTATGATCAAGAAATAAGAGTAGACACAATAAAATAGCATCAGGAAAGAGAATTCGGAAATAACCTCAGGAATTTTTTTTTGTACTGTGATTTTTTGCAGTGTTGGGAATCAGTCCTAGGGCTCTGCACATGCCAGGTAAGAACTCTATCAATAAGCTATACCCCTAGCTCTAAAATTTTAGATAGAAGAAAATAGCAAATACAAGTTTGATCTAAATTTGAAAATCTAGATAGAATAGAAGATATTTTTAGAAAGAACCTAAAGAAATTTATTCAAGAAGAAAATTTGATAGGCAAAGACCTACTATTAATAAAATAATATACAGCCCAGATCTTTTTAAGTTGGAAGAACAGATGATGGGAAGATGGAAGATAATGGGAAGTTGGAAGAGCAGATGGTTCTAAACCATTACAGAACCATTAGAGAACACAGAAAAATGTAGAAAATCATTTTATAAGACATTAAATTTTTTCAAACCCAATTAAAGATACTATATATTAAAAAAACACCAAAGGCCTAAATTGTTTACAAATACAGATGCAAAATTTCTTTCTTTCTTTCTTTTTCTTTTTTTTAAAGACAGTGATTTGCTATGTTGTCTATGCTGGTCTGAAACTCCTGGGCTCAAGTGATCCTCCTACCTCTGAATCCCTATTAACTGGGACTGTAGGCACATGCCATTTTGCCTGGTTCCTACAAAATTCTTAAGACAACTAAATGCAATAAGTGAAACTAAAACTCTTAAATAAAATAGTAGCAAATTGAATCCAGTAATAGTAGAAGAATAATACAAACATACCTAAGTTAGATTTATCCTAGGAATTCATAGTTGATTCAACTTTTGGAAATCCATTAATGAATTTCCTTATATTAACAAGGGAAAGAAAGCCTGGGATTATCTAAACAAATGTTATAAAAGTATTTAAGAAAATTTAACATTTCCTTGTAGTTAAAACTCTGATTAAGAATAGAAATAAATTTCTTTAAAATAATAAAAGTATGTTCCAAAAAAAATTCAAAGAATACTTGAAAATGAGGCATTAGTCGTATTTTTACTAATAGGCACAGGACAAGGTTTTCCTTATGATGACTTTTATTCACTACTATTTCAGGAATTTTTTGCAATGTAATAAGTCAAAAAAATAAATAAAGGAAGGTGATATTATTATTTACCTAAAGATTCCATAAAAATTACCTAAATTCATTAAAGTGGGTATGAGATCAAAATATGAAAATAGTTTTTTTACCAATCCAATGACATAAAGGAAAAAGATTATATTAACAATGAGAACAAAATTTATTAAAAAGCCAAGAAAAAATCTAAAAGAGAGTTGTAAGAACAGAGTAAAGGAAATACAACTTTCTCAAAGTATGTATAAGAAGGTATGAGTAAATGGAAAGACATAGCTTCTTTACACAAAAATTCAATTTTGGAGGAAACTGATGCTGGTTTTAAAGTTCACATGAAAGAGGAACTCAGTTATGGAGTACTTGCTCTAACAGATCTCAAAAGATATTGTAACAATATAGTAAATAAAACAGTATAGTATAGACCCAGAAGCAGACTATCAGTTTGAGAGATGTAAACAAACCAGTGACTATTTGAGAATTTAGTTTATAGCAGTATTTCATAAAGGTGAGAAATAAGTCAACTTTTCAATAGATAAAATTGTGACAACTATGTATCAATTTGAAAAGAAGAAAATTCATCATCTACAACTCATACCAAAAATAAACTCCATGCCTCAAAGAGTTTAAAACGAAAAGCTATAAAAGCATTAGGATAAGAATATTTTTATATACTTTAGGTAGGAAAGGCATTTCTAATGAAGAAATAAAACCCCAAAACTGTAGAGAAAAAAATTAATAAATTTGACAATGTAAAAATTAAAGTGTTTTGTATGGCTAAAGATATCATAAGCAAAATTAAAAGATAAATGACAGAAGTGAAAACACTGTAATACATTTTGCAACATATTCAACAAAACTATATTAATATTTAAGATACATATCATATATAGAATCAAATCAGTAAGAAAAAGACAACCACGTAACAAAAAACATGTAGACATGTAGACAACTTTTGTAGGTAAAAAGTACAAGTTACTTAGTTGTAATCAGGGAAATGAAAATAGAAAGATGAGATAAAATTTTCTCATTTATCCGATTGGCAAACATCAAATGGACTAATGTGAAACATGGTTGGTGGGAATGAAAAATTTGGTAAAACCTCTTTGAAAGGAGTTTCAGAATAACGTGTTGAAATTGTAAAAGTGAATACTTTTACAGCCAAAAATCCAAAGTAGGTGCCTACTTTGAAGACATTATTCTTTGGATGTATCAGTTTTTATGTTTGTTAAAAATTAATCACATTATATAATGGTTTTAACATATAGGTCAAAGACAGAGAAATATTAATAAATGAAATAAAAGGGAGTAGGAAAGGCCTGGGGTAATAACATATTAGTAAGTAATGGAACACTTAAGATGAACTTGAGGCTTCCTCAACAACAAATGGATTACATAATAGTCTCTGAAAGGCCTGTTCAGTGTCTAGCATTGATTACATTTAAATGGAGACAAGGAAATACACCTGATTTTTTTTTAAGTTTATGAAACATTAGAAGACTGAAGTTGATAATTTAAAAAGATATTTTACATCTCTTTCATGCTGTGACTTTCTGAATAGATCCAAAATATATCAGCAATATAATTTTTATAATTTTGCTATTATAAGTACAGAAGTATTATGCTACATTTGTTCCCAACATCATGCAAAATTCATGCAAAAGATTAAGATAGAGATGTTATAAAGATTTATCACAGCTGGTTAGAAAAAAATGATCTCCAGATAAAGCATGAAGAATCCAAGCACAGAAAGAAAAACCCACTCATTTCAAGTAAACCTAATTTTCAAAGCAATTTGTCAACCATGACAGCATAATTTTATACAGATATTAAATCCTGATTTTAAGTGCTAGTCATATAAACTTTCCTACTTGGGTTAGGAATTACAATCTAATTTTTAAAAAACCTCATTTCTTATTTTATTTCCATTTTCAGTTTTTTCCCTTTTCCTTTCTCATGTCCAGAAACCACTAAGCCATTTAAGTACTGTGGAATGCTTACAATTCTCCACATCCCATGGAGATAGATTATTTTCAATGGAACTATTGCCTTCTCTGTAAAGTTAATCAAGGGATGAAGCTTTAAGAGCATGGATACATTTCTTTTCCACCCATAGTGACTCAGTTCTGGAAACAAATCAAATACTGACCACAGCACCTCTAGTTCCTCTGGCACCCTTGGGACCACTTTCCCCAATTTGTCCAGGAGCACCTCTGCTTCCAACTTCTCCTGTGGGTCCTATTTGTCCTTTATCACCCTGTGGATGACATTAGTATGAAAGAATGTAAAAAAAAGTTATACTTAGATTAATTAACTGTATCATATACTTGAGACTTCAGAAGACATTCAAAAAAATTCTGTAAATGGCAACTTTCTTTTAACTTAACAGTCTACAGACCACCACTAGAAATAACAACATACCATCACCATACAAGTTATTGAAAAATGTAAGTAAGTTTGGAAAAAGAAGTATTTTAAAAGGATTAAATTCAACCAACCAATCAGGTGAAATCTGGTGCTCATGTTGAATTCCAAACAACCAACTTTTTAATTTTAAATTTTGTCACATATATCTGTCCGCATGTATATATTATTATTATGAGGAAACACAGATGATGAGAAGTCTGTTTCCACAGAGAATTTCAGTATTTCAAAGGTCAGTTTCATGCAAAAAAAGGCTTCAGTGTGCAGTTCTACCCATGTAGGATCATTACTCACTAGGTTAACATATGCCTTCAAAATATCATTTTATATCCTTCTGAAAACTGGTTTCCTTCTGTTTCCAATTATACTGAGTGTCCCCCGCTTTAAGCACCAAAATACAACAGTTATTAAACAACACTAAGTGTATTTATTCATTTTCTGAACATGGGAATCAACCTTTCCTGTTATTGATATTCAAGAAGACACAAAAGAAAGGGTAAAGGTGTGTGTATGTGTATGTGTGTATGTGTGTGTGTGTGTGTGTGTGTGTGTGTGTGGTGTGCTGGGGCTCAAACTCAGGGCTTTGTGCATGCTAGGCAAATGCCCCACTACACTGCCAGCCTCAATGCTGATATGGATATAATATTATATCTAATGAGAGAGACTTCAATATTGGTATTATTTTCATGGGCACGAATGGCAACTAAAATTTACTTCATTCATTTGTTTATTTATTTCTTAATTATCCCTTCCACTGTTCCAAAATTTTGAGAATAATGGAGTAGGTGTACATCTGTAAAAAAGCAAGAGCTGGACTTTGGGAACTAGAATATGGTGTGATTTGGTTAATTATGAGAAATATATTCTGAATTGTCACAGTCCAATGTGAAAACTGTTGTCATACCTTATCAACATTTGAACAAATTATCGGTCCCATACAAAGATGAATTTTTCATTATAATGTATTAGAATTTTACAAATATGTAAACTGTTAAAAAGTAAAATATGAAGTAAGCAACTGAAAAATATTCTGAATTTGTGGTTCTTATTGGATGAGAAAGATAAAATCAATCATTAATTTTCTCAATTTAGAAAAACACATTAATAAAAATCCAGAAACAATTATAATCTTTTCCCTCTAATATTTTACTAAAGTTGTTATCAAATAGCACAAATGATAGAGTATTTTCATTTTATCTTTTTTATTTTTCACCTATGATCTATTAAAAGATTTTTTGGAAAACAAGAGACCAAGGAAAAAGAATTTTTTTTAAAAAACAAATTCCAAACTGGAAAATTGCTTTCAAATAAGAAAAGTGACATATACTTCTAAGTGGAATTAAATATTAATTTATACAAATGTGCCTTTAAACACCAAATTTATAAATTTCATATTTAGTGCAAATCAAAATACTATAGCATGCTATGGATTTCTGGGCCTCAAGAAGAAAAAAAATACTAAAAAATATTTAAACATTACCTTTTTTCCTGGACGACCTCTTTGTCCTGGAGTTCCTGTCATTCCTTCGGGTCCCTTAATATTCAATATAGAAAAATAAATAAATGGTTAAAGAAAAGAGTGGAATTTTGAATACTTACATCAGATAACCACTGAATTATACACTAAATAAAAACAAGGGCTACTTTTCACAGTGATTTAAAAGCACAACTGTGACCAACTATAAAGTTCACACACACAAACTTGCCAAGATAGGAAAAACTAAACTGTGCAGTAAAAAAATTACTTTATTTCAATACACTATTTTAATTAATGGGAAGAGAATTAAACACAAATGAATCCATATTAACACTTCTATGAGCTACTGTGAACTCAGAATCTTGAAAGAATAAGATTATAAAATATAATGCATGGTTAAGAAAAATCTCAAAATCTCACTGGAGTATGGATGTTTGAAGAAATATTCTTTGATCTGTAGGGGAAAAAAAGGAAGAGGAGAAAATACAGCGAGACTAGTGTTTAAATAATATTTTCATTTCAATTGGTACTTTGTCAAAAGTAGATGAAAAAATTTTAATATATACTTTTTTTTTAATTAAAAAAGTGTTATGCCACATGAATTTTCAGATCAACAATGGGTAGGCTTAAGTGTGATCCATATTGAGCCAGGTTGGATGTTCTAAAATGGCAAATAATTAATCACAACATTCCTTTCATTAGTTGGAAATGAGAATGGAAATTTCAAATTTGTGTCCCCAAAGCTTGGCAATCTGCAGAAATGATGTAGAAAGAAATAAATTGTGGTTTACCACTGTGCTATGTAGGCTCTTGATAAATATTTGTTGAACGAATAAACAGATACTTAAGGAAATGACTCATGCCCTGTGCTCCCAAGCAAATGCTCTTCTAGCCTCACTGAGTTTAGAGGCCAAAGCAGTTTTGTTCTATTGCTGTAGTTATAGCTGCATCCAGAGGTAGAAATGATAGTTGCACTATTCTGAGTTCTTTGTAGCTAATAAGGATTTTTAAAAAAGTTGATGAATCTTCTATAGAGAATTAAACCCAAATGAATACATTTTAACACTTCTATGAGCTACTGTGAACTCAGAACCTTGAAAAGAATAAGTGAACTTTTAAAAAGTCAGACTACACAAAGCAGCTTCATATTATGACTTGGGCACTAAATAGCTATAATAGCTATATGGACACTGGGCAAATTATTTAATTTTTAAAGGTCTCTGCTTCCTTCCCAGATAAAAGGGGAACAATAAAACCTCTTTGAAGAGTTACTAGGATTAAATCAGATAATGCATGTAAAATTTAGAAAGGATTAGACTTTTAATAAACAGCTCAATAAATATTAATTTTCACAAGTTTTTAAAGTAAATCATGCAATAGTATACTTAACTATTCTATATAACTATTCTATAAAGAAATAAGAAGATACAATGAAAATTCATGCACTTACCTCCCACTTTAATAAATAGGACCAATATATGTATACATAATTAAACCCCAATATATACATATACCTTTCCAAACACATCATCTTCCTCCCCACTCAGTACAATCATCATTCTGACTTTGTTTATTAATACTATGAATTTCTTAACTCCATTTATAGTATCCCCAAGCAATATGTCACTATTTTATACTTTTAAAATAAGCAGTATCATATTTTATGCATTATTCCAAAATTTTTTAATACAACATTTTGTTTTTTCAGTTTTTCAGGGTGTCTTTAACATACCTCTCATTTTTTTTACTGTTATAGGATTCTATATTATCAAATCATAATTCAACCACTTTTCTAATGGTTAACTTTTTGGTATATAGGTAATGTGTTATATATTATAAACACCCTGTGCATACCTCCCTGTATCTATGTTAAGAGTTTTTTTTAGGTTATAAACCCTAGAGTTGACTTTCTGGGTTGCAGAATATGTATATCTTCTATACAATACTACAATATACTATACTAGACATTGCCAAATCATTCTCCAAAGTAGTTTTGCCAATTTACATTCCATGGCAAATGGATAGGGGTTCCAGTTACTCTGTATCTTCTGTAATGTTTTGGTACTATTGAACTTAAAAATGTCTATCCCATGAGAACAAAATGATGTTATCTTTGATTATGTCAGTACTCCACAACTATACTGAATCCAAATACACATGTGTTAGCTGACATAAATAAATCCAACTGAATTTTGTCCTAAAGGAATAAAACAAGATAATTTCATTTTAATATGTTCTACTTTGGAGTTCCCAGCTCCACATGTGTTTGGATCTTAGGTACCACAGAAGTAGAATTTTTAGGAATGGATGACAGACTGTGAGTCCAGTAGGTATTTCTTTTCAGATGCTCTTTTATCATACAGAATTATGCATTTGGGAAACTGGACAGTTTAGCACAGAATTCAAGTATAAGATAAATAATTTTTTTCCTATTCAAAGAATTCTATAGTATGAATTTGGAATTTGCTAATGAACACTTCCTTATTTTTCAATCATTCTCAATCTTCTAGGAAGTAAAAAGAATGTAAGAAAGGTTCTCCTTCCTTGAAAAAAAATTTAAGAAGTTTTCTTTCTTTTTCTCACTCTCTTTTTTGTTGATTTTGTAAGAACCCGAGGTAGTATCTTTGTGACACTGCTTAAGGAAGAATTTTAAAAGTGAAAAATAAATCCAACATCAGGCTGTCTGATTAAGCAATAGTTCCTTGGATCAAAAAATTCTTCTGAAAAAATATGCCATGGTATTTTTATTGAGTTTATAAGCTGAAAGGCATTTAAAATTCCAAGGAGAACAACAAAAAGAATAAAAAAGAAACACACGTGTTGTTACTAAAAAAGGCACCAAAGATGTGTACTAGGCAGAATTGTTCCTGGGAAAAATTACGAAGCAGATGAAATCTGTGTTTATCATTTTTCCATGCCTTGTTTTGAGCCCCTTCATTTCTGGTCTTCCCATCATCAATTGTCATGCTGCATCATCCTGAGGGTCCCTGCTTTGTATGTCTTTCCTTTTTCCCAGTGTGTTTGCCTTGCTAGGAACTAAGTTAGTTGGCTTAAAAAACATCCATGCTAGAGTATGAATAATTATCAGCAGCTTTTAAAATATAAAAACATAAATGTAACAAGAATTATCAGGAAGATAATCACAATTTCTTGAACTTGTTACCTGGCTTCTCTGTGGGTCTAGCCTGATACTAATGGAAAAAAAATAAATTCTCTAAAAAAGATTTTACAAAATTACCAAGAACCCTAGGAAGGCAAAAGATAGGACCAAAACTGCTATTTAGGCAAGGCTCTCTCTTCTGTTTTCTCAAAACAGAAGTCAGAAAATAAAGAATTAGTGCCAGCTCAGCTATCTGCTGTATTTTCTTGTATGAACTACTAGACTGTGAGTCTGAGTTTTTTCCAGTTACAAAATGGGAAATAGTATCTATAGTTATTAGGATGGTATGAGAATATATAAATGAGTGTGTTTTGCTCAGTGTCTGGGGCAAAGATATTTAAGATAGTTTAGGGAGGATTCTCTGGGACTTTGTGTATGCTATGGTGGAATACTCATCACAGTTATTTAGGACTGAGTGAAAATATAGGCACTGCACCACTATGGTAAAAATGGAAGGAAAAATGACTCAATTTGCTAGTGCTCACAACCACTTCTGGTTTATCCTCGTTCTTCAAATGTCACTTTGAAATACACTGGTATGATTATCCATTATTTGGGGAAAGATGTGTTATAGCACCGTTTTAATTGCTACTAAAGGAATTATAGCCACGAGTAAATGTGAATGATGAGATGGCCAGTTTGTGCATCACTTATGGCGTTAGTTGAAGAGCTTTCTTCTTTGTTCTGCAAACTAATTGAGCTGAATGGGGCAGGGACTATCATATATAGGACACTAATGATCTGAAGGTTGGAAGCCAAAGGAAGAAAAGTAGAGGAAAAACACAAAAAGATAACCAACGTTATAAATCACTACTTTGTCTCCCACCCCATCTGCATGATCAGTTTCTCAATCTTTATCGAGCCCCCCATGTAGAAATACTGAGGTTTATGGGAAGAGTATTTGCTTCAGAATAGGTATGATCTCCCTGAAAAAGCAGACCAAATGCTTAAAAGTTAACTTTTAATCTTTCAAAGGCTGATGATGATTGTTGGAGTTCAGAGGAAAGAGAATTTTCTGGTAGGGTCATAAGGGATAACTTCCAAAAAAGAAGAGTATTCCCAAAGACAAGAAACAGGAAAGTAAAGTTATCAGTCAGCTGTATGGAAGAATATTACAAATCCTATAAGTTAAGTGTTGAAGCTAGACAGAAGCTGTTTGCATTATTTATTCACATCTTCCATTTGTCTCAAGGTGAGGGAATTGATTCCATGACATTTAGAATTTTTTTTTTTAATTTTTTATTGTTGGCTGTTCAAAACATTACATAGTTCTTGATATATCATATTTCACACTTTGATTCAAGTGGGTTATGAGCTCCCATTTTTACCCCATATACAGATTGCAGAATTACATCAGTTACACATCCATTGATTTACATAATGCCATACTAGGGTCTGTTGTGTTCTGCTGCCTTTCCTATCCTCTACTATCCCCCCTCCCCTCCCCTCCCCTCCCCTCTTCTCTCTCTGCCCCCTCTACTGACATTCATTTGTCTCCCTTGTATTATTTTTCCCTTTCCCCTCACTTCCTCTTGTATGTACTTTTGTATAACCCTGAGGGTCTCCTTCCATTTCCATGCAATTTCCCTTCTCTCTCCCTTTCCCTCCCACCTCTCATCCCTGTTTAATGTTAATCTTCTTAGAATTTTCTTTAAAGTAATACAATTCAGGATCAAACATTGATAGCTAATAGTGTGCTTATAAAGAGTTTCCATGCTGGATCTAAGCTATTAAATTTACAATAAGAATGTCTATTCTATGAATAAAGTTAAAAATATTCAATCAAACTAAGACAACAAAAAATATTCCCTTACAAATGGTTTACATAAGAAATTCCAGGCCTTTTTGTATCTGGAGGGTGGATAAATAGTCTCTACATTGCCCCTTTCTCAAGGCACAATTTAACACTTCAGTTACTAAAGTGTGTTTGTATGTGTTGGGGGGTGGGTATATGCATACATATAGGAACTGAGTTCACTGAGTATTTGAAAATGAACACAGCAGTACTCACCGGAAGGCCCATTCTACCTTGACTACCAAAGGGCCCAATAGTTCCTGGTAAGCCCATCTCTCCTTTTTCTCCATCTTCTCCAGGAAGTCCCCTTTCTCCTGGAGTCCCCTGGAAATCAATGAAAAAAATTTCAAAAGAAATGCAGTGAAATAATTATGCCACACAATATACTGGTTTGTATATGGCATACAAACCATACATCGTTTAATGTTTTATTAAAGATTTCACAAAACATCTATTTTATATGTAAGATTAAAAATACAGTTTACCTTCAATCCATCTTTTCCCTGGAGACCTTCTTCTCCAGGAGCCCCTGGTTCACCCTATTATGTAGCAGAAACAGTAAGATTAATTTTTTTACCATGATCATTTATCTTATTTATCTTTACTCTTTGTCCCAGCACGTATAGAAAGTAGTAAGTTTGTATTCAATTTATTTCTACTTCTACTTTATCTATAAAGAGGATATGACAGAATAAGAATGATTTAATTTGCCTTAAATAGCTTAGCAGAAAATTTAAATAGAGTGTTGTAAATTTAAATATAAGATGGTTCCAGAATATTAATAAATGTTAGGTAATTAACATATTCATGTGGTAGCTCTAAACGTGTGCTTTTGAGTTCAAGGAATGTAAATACTACATTTCATTAAATAGTATATTTTGCTATACTCAATTTACTTGACTATGATTATTCTACCAGATTTTTAGGGTTTCTCCTTGAAAGACAGCAGAGAGGTCATGATACCTTGAGAAGCTGCCCTCTACATAGGGAACTTAAAGAAATATTAGAGTCATAGTTTAAGAAGCTATTAGAGTAGCACTGGGTCTCTTGATACCTAAATTATTTTAAAATAAATTTATTCGTTTTTATTAATAGTTATTTATATCTCCCATCACTGATGTTTCCATCACCCTCACATCTGACTCACTCCACTACCCTAAAAAAGGGAAAGTGAAAAGAAACAAAGCAGATACAAAACTATATTTCCCCAGTTTGTCTTTTAATGAACAAATGCTTCTTAAAATTTTCTCGGATACTGTGTTCTTGGGGAAAATTCCTTACTACAGCTCAAAATAAAGCTATCCATCATAGTAAAACTTCTCTAAGATAATAAATTACAACTATTTATAATATTTCTTTGCATAGTATTAACTTTACATGATTCTAGGGTGATTTTTAAAATATAAATTAGATTTCAATCTTTCATCTACCTCTTTTAGGTCAGGAGATATCCTGAGAGTTGGTCACTGGTATTCATGAATTCCTTCCAAAGGCTACTATAAGTGACAATCACAGTGACGCCACATTTTTGGCAACTGATTTTGAGGAAATAGTATATGGGGTTAGGACTCGAAATGCCTCTAAGTGAGAATGTAAACAGGGTTTAGTTTCAGCTTTTGAGATTATGAAATAAAGACAAACATTTTCTAAAGGGATCAGAAAGGTTTATTATGCTGTATTTGAGATGTTTAAAATGGTAAGTTTTAATATTTTTTTTTTTTATTTGTTGATGGACCTCCATTTCATTTATTTGTATGTGGTGCTGAGAATCGAACTCAGTGCCTCACGCATGCTAGGCGAGCGCACTACCACTGAGCCACAACCCCAGCCCAAATGGTAAGTTTTAAGTCCCTGAAATTAATGGGTCAGTGCATTAAAAAGGTTTTGTGAAAGTACTTACTCGTAATCCTGGTTCCCCAGGTCCTCCAACACTGCCCACAGGTCCAACATCTCCCTGAATAAACAAAGGGAAAGACTAAACTCTTTTCACTAAAACTGCATATCTAGGGCAGGCATATCATAAAGGGTTAGGAATTCCAAAATACTTCACAGTTTTTATCTGTGGGCCTTCATCAAATTTCAAGATCTGTGTTTGCAACAATGGGGCAAATGCAAAGAATTCAATGGTGACAGTTTAGAGAACCTCTCTTTAACTGTTATAGGAAGTTTACCTTAGTACCCAGTTCGCCTTGTAGACCAGATTCTCCCTCAATGCCTGGAGGTCCCTAAAAGAGAATGATCTGACACATTATAAAGGCAGTAACACCTCATAAGAAAATAATAGTAATTTTTAGCTTAAGGGTAACCAATATCTAAGTTTAGGAGAGGGTTTTTTGTTGTCTTCCTATAAACCTCATGGGATTAGACCAGATACTTACTGGTACACTTTAACAGTACAAATGAAAAACAACTTTACCTGAAATCAGGACCAGTTTCTTACAACCTTTCTTCTCATCCTTTAAGCCTTAGTCAAAGAATGAAAAACAAAATACCTCCTTCTTCAAATTTTCTACTTTCAGGGACAAAAGTGTTTTCTGGTCTTTTTGCTTTTCTCATCCTTTTCTGTTGTGTCCTCTGGAACCAACTTCTTTAATAAAAATTCAATTTTGCTAAATGATTTTATAAAAATATCACACAAATAATAGATAAATTTATTCACTCTTACAGTTTGGATATGAGGTGTCCACCAAAAACTCATGTGTGAGACAATGTGAGAAGGTTCAGAAGAGAAATGATTGGGTTGTGAGAATCTTAACCCAGTCAGTAAATTAATCTCCTGATGGTGATTAACTGAGTGAAAACTGAGGCAGGTAGGGTGTGGCTGGAAACTGAGGTGGGTCATTGGAGGTGTGCCTTTGGGGTATATATTTTGTGTCTGGTGAGTGGAGTCTCTTCCTACTTCCTCATCATCATGTTTGCTGCTTCTCTCTGTCACATTCTTCTACCATGATGTTCTGCCTCACCTCGAGTCCCAAGGAATCAAGCCAACTATCTATGGACTGAGACCTCTGAAACTATGAGCCCTTAAATAACTTTCCTCCTCTAAAATTATTCTTGTTGGGTATTTTGGTCACAGCAGCAAAAAAGCTGACTAAAACATTCACATTATAAAAGAGACCTACTTCTCTCTTTCCCCTCCATCCCTCTCCTTCCTCTCTTTCTTATATTTTTCAGAGATTCTTCAATATTTTTGATCCATAGATGGAACTCTTCATTATAATTATTAGGGATTGAAATACCTTTTATATAATTTTGTAATAGCTTAGATGAAAGCAAGTTCAGTTTTTTATTTTGACTCAGCTGCAATCCAAATTCATTCTTTTCCCCAAAATAAAAGTTACACATGCACAATACAATAAGTGGGCTTGTAATGAAAAGCTTTTGTCCCATTCCTCATAGGTGATTACTTGCTGGGAGCCATCTATGAACTATGGCTAAACTGGGCTATGTTGGACCAATTAGGCAGAAAAGCCTAGTATCAGGAACTCCCAGTAAGAATCCACTGATTCAAGAATGCCTGATTTGTGTGGTGCCCTGCTCAGGTCATTACTCAAGTTCTATCTCTGCTCCTGAGATGGAAGTGACCCACTGGACCCAGATAATCTCTTGAAGATGTGTGTATCTCAAGATGGCTTGTCAAATGCCAATCAACCTGTGTACTGCAAGACCCCTGCCACAGCAGAAACAAGCACCAAAACAAGACTCCTCCCACTGAAACCTTACCTCTGCCTTTGAGGTACTTCCCCTTAAATAAAGAATCAGGGCCTTTTTTCAGTTGTTCAGTTCCAGCTCCTATCAGGACTGGAAGATCCATCAGATGCTCCACTTTAAATCTAATTTCTGAATATGTCTTTATTTTTTACTGATTATTTCAGACTTTTTATTTTCCAAGGCAGTTCATAGCTCCTTGGCAGGAACCTGCTCTGTCGTGGTACACGCCACCTCAATGATTACTTTTCAAAATAATTTTTATTTTTATTTTTTAGTAATTACTTCTATAAACTAATACTTCTCAATGGGTGACTCTTCTAAAAGTAAAGTTTCCTTATACTATATATCTTTTTGCCATCATTTCCCTAATTTTTAATAGTTTTTATTTTAATTCTTTGAGTTATTTTTGTAACTTATTCACTGTTATGAAAGGTAGTATAGTGCAGTACTTAGGAGAAAGGATCCTACAAAGCAAAATAGCCTGTGTTTCTGCTTTGTATCAGAAATTATAGAACTTGATTTATCTCTCTAAGGCTAAAACTCTGTCTTGAGAGAAAATGACAACTCTTTCTGGACTCCTTCCATGTCAAAACTACCATTAACCTGAAGACTAAAAAAATATACTTTTGAATAATGAATGAATAGTAGAAGGAATTGATACCAGGGGAGAAGTAAAAAATTGTTATAAAAATGAGAATAGTAATATAATATATCAAAGTCTCTGGGACAGTATGAAGGCAGTTCTAAGAGGAAAGTTCATAGAATTGAGTTCATACATTAAAAGAATAGAAGGGTACCAAATAAGTAATCCCAAATCCCTAGAAAAAGAAAACACACCAACACCCAAATTGGTAGAAGACAAGAAATACTTAAAAACAGAGCTGAAATCAAAGACATTGAGAATAAAAAAATACAAAAGATTAACAAAATGAAGAGTTGATTTGTTTTGAAAGAATAAACAAGATGGATAAATCTTTAGCCAAATGAACCTAAGAAAGAGGGACAAAACTCAAATTAACAAAATTCAAGATGAAAAAGGAAATATCATCAGACACTAATGAAATCCAGAAGATCATCAGAAACTATTTTGAAAATTTATATTCCAATTAGCTAAAAAGATTTTGAAGATACTGAAAAATTCCTAGAGAAATTTGACCTACCCAAATTGAACCATGGGAATATAGAAAACTAAGATCAATATCAAGTATCAATGAAATTGAAGCAACTATCAAAAGACTTCCAAAAAAATAAAAGTCCAGGACCAGGTGAATTCTCAGCCAAGTTTTACTGGAACTTTAAAGAAGAACTAATACCAATCCTCTTCAAATTATTCCAGGAAATACAAAAGGAGGGAACACTGTCAAACTCATTCTATGAGGCCAGTATCACTCTCATACCAAAACCAGACAAAGTACATCAACATAAGAAAACTTCACACCAATATTCTTGATGAACACAGATGCAAAAATTCTTAATAAAATACTGGCAATCTGCATGCAAAAACACATTAAAAAGACAGTGCATCATGATCAAGGGGTTTTATCCCAGGAATGCAAGGTTGGTGTATCACATGGAAATCAATAAATATAATTCACACATACACAGACTTAAGGACAAGAGTCACAGATTATCTCAACAGATGCAGACGAAGCATTTTACAAAGTACAGCACCCATTCATGTGTAAAACACTAGAAAAAAATAGGGATAGAAAGAACTTACCTTAACACTGTAAAGGCTATATATCACAAACCTAAGGCTAACATTATACTGAATGGAGGAAAAACAGAAAACATTTTCTCCAAAACAGAAATAAGACAAAGATGCCCACTTTCATCACTCCTATTCAATATAGTCTTTGAACTCTAGCCAGAGCAATCAGACAAGAGAAGGAAATTAAAGGATACAAGTAGGAAAATAAGAGATCAAATTATCTGTTTCTATCAACATGATTCTATATTCAGAAGACCCAAAAAAATCTACCAGAAGACTTTAAGAGTTCATAAATGAATTCAACAATGATGTAGGATACAAGATCAAAAGTCATAAATCATGTTTCTATTCTCTAATGATGACTCTGCTGAAAAAGAAATGAGGAAAACTATTACATTCACAATAGCTCCCCAAACAAAACAAAATAAAACAACAACAACAACAACAAAAAACAAACAACAACTTAGGAATCAATCTAACAAAAGAGGTGAAGGATCTCTACAATGAAAACTATAGAACAATAAAGAAAAAAGTTGAAGAAGACCTTATAAGATGGAAAGTTCTCCCCTGTTGTTGGATAGGCAGAATTAATATTGTCTGAATGGCTATATTACCAAAAATGCTGTACAGATTCAGTGCAATTCCCATCAAAATTCCAATGATGTTCTTCACAAAATTAGAAAAAGCAGTTATGAAATTTGTTTGGAAAAAATAAGAGACCCATAATAACCAAAACAATTCTCAGCAAGAAAAATGAAGCAGGAAGCATCATTAATACTGGACCTCAAATTATACTATAGAGGTGTAGTAACAAAAATAGAATGGTACTGGCACCAAAGCAGGCACAAAGACCAATGGAACAGAATAGAAAACACAGAGTCAATTCCACATGAATAGAGTTATCTGATACAATAAAAGGGTGCTGAAAAATACATTGGTGAAAAGATGACATTTTTAAACACATGAGCCTGGGAAAACTGGAAATCCATGTATAGTAGAATGAAATGTAATCCCCATCTCTTACACTGCACAGAACTCAACCAAAAGTGAATCAAGACCTAGAAATTATACCAGAAACTCTGCAGCTGCTAGAAGAAAATGAAGGCCCAACACTCCAACATTTAAGCACAGGAACTGACTTTCTTTTTTTATTGGTTGTTCAAAACATTACAATGCTCTTGACATATCATATTTCATACATTTGATTCAAGTGGGTTATTGAACTCTCATTTTTACCACGTCTACAGATTGCAGAATCACACTGGTTACACATCCACATTTATACATACTGCCATAGTAGTGTCTGTTGTATTTCGCTGCCTTTCCTATCCCCTTCCTATCCCCTCTCCCCTCCCCTCCCCTCCCATCTTCTCTCTCTACCCCATCTACTGTAATTCATTTCTCTATCTCTTTTTTCCCTTTTCCCTCACATCCTCTTATATGTAATTTTGTATAACAATGAGGGTCTACAGGAACTGACTTTCTTAACAAGAGTCTTAAAGTGCAAGAAATAAAATAAAAAATTGATAAATGAGATGGTATCAAATTGAAAAGATTTTTTTCATAGCAAAGCAAACAAGAGCACGAAGAGAGAGCCTACTTAATGGAAGAAAATCTTTGCCATCTGCTCTTCAGATAGGGCATTAATATCCAGAATATACAAATCCCCCCCCCAAAAAAAAAAAAAAACTTAACACCAAAAAACAAGATAACCCAATCAATAAAAGGGGAAAATAACTAAACAGACACTTCTCAAAAGAAGAAATAGAAAGGGTCAACAAATATTTGAAAAAATGTTTAACATTTCTAGTCATTAGGGAAATGCAAATCCAACTACATTGAGATTTCATCTCATGCCAGTCAGAATGACAACTATCAGGAATACAAGTAAGAAGGATTTTCAAGATGGCAGAATAGAAGTGGTTGCATTCTTGGATGCTCTGTGGTATGAAATCAAGAAAGCAGACAGATAGCTTCTCTGCAAGGTGGATGAACAAAAAAAGAAAAGGGTGGGGGAACTTTACTGGAATTTAAAACTGGATATTCAAAGCAGAATGGGGACACAGGAGATTAGATACAATAAAATAAGGGAAAAAATCCCCAGTGGCACAGGCCAGAACCATTAGCCAGAGCAGTCCCTCCATGAGTGTAGTAGAAGGATAAGGGAATTAAATGAAACTGCATTTTTGGTAGGCCCAAGGTGTATCTGGATATGGAGCATTTAGGGATCAAGGACTTTGCCATCAAACCTGAAAGACACGCTGCACCATACCTATGTGCTGGGAAAGAAGCCTCCATCTCTACCAGCAGTGTGTGGAGGACAAAGGAAGGAACCATTTTCAGGTGTGGTGTAAGATACTGACAGCTGAGGGAGCTGATTTCTGGCAAACCTGTGTTTGGCCTGAAATATAGGCCCAGGAAACACACTGCACAGCACAGAGTGTGCTTAAGGGATCTGGAGAAAATTAAATGTGGAGAGAGGTTTTCACAGGAGACAACTAACTGGTTGCAGAAACCCATTTGCTCTTCCCATCCTCCTCTAATCCAACTGCTTGCAGGACCTGCTGGGAGAGATGCATCTGGCCAGAAACTCAGAAGGACAGGGGTGGGTTCTGCACATGATGTATGGGACTAAGAACTGGCTCTCCCACCACACAAGTGGAACCCAGAGGAGATCCCTGGTGTACCGTCTCCCACTATGGATCAGCAAGTACTGGATGTTAAAGATGTGCTGATTTAAAATCTCCAGACAAAATGGCATTCAGGAAAGAGCCTGTGGTGGGAGGGAAAGGGAGAGAGAAGGGAAACTGTATGGAAATGGAAGGAGACCCTCATTGTTACACATAATTACATATAAGAGATGGTGAGGGGAAAGGGGAAAAAAAACAAGGGAGAGAATTGAACAACAGCTGATGGGGTAGAGAGGGAAGAGGGGATGGAAGGGGACGGGGGATAGTAGGGGATAGGAAAGGTAGCAGAATACAACAGTCACTAATATGGCATTATGGAAAAAATGTGGATGTGTAACCGATGTGATTCTGCAACTTGTATTTGGGGTAAAAATGGGAGTTCATAACCCACTTGAATCAAATGTATGAAAGATGATATGTCATGAGTTATGTAATGTTTTGAACAACCAATAAAAAAAAGAAAAAAAAAAGAAAGAAAGAGCCTGGAACCTGCCTAAGCCTCAACTGTGTCTCCAGGAATTATACCTATGGAATTACACCTCACTCCAGCAAGCACCAGATGCCCTCTCACAGCATCAAGCACCAGATGACCCCACCTAAAATTGCTGAGAAGCTGGGGATATTTTGGATCCAATGGAAAGAATTTTTTAATTTTTCACCAATATATTTTTTAAAAATTATTTTTCTCTGTTTAATTGTGACCTTGATGGCACATGGACACTTATACATTTTGATATTTGTTTTTTTCTCATTTCTAGCATTTTTGAAGCCAATTATTTTTCATGGATTAGTTTGTGTGTGTGTGTGTGTGTGTGTGTGTGTGTGTGTTAACTAGGATGTTTGATTAGTAAATTTTAGTTTTGTTTGTATTCTTTTATTTTTTTAAATTCTTTAAAATTTTTTACTTTATATATATATTTTTTCTCCTGTTTCCTTTGATTCTCTTTTCTTCTGCTAACAGCCAATTTCTATTGTTCTCACTTCACCTTCCTTTAAATTTTTACTTCTATCTTGTCTTCTTCTCCCTCATAATGATCACGTCCTGTCCTATATTACTTCTGTTCTCTCCCTGTCTACCATTTGAAATTCTAAACCTTTTTGCAAACTTGTTGTTTTTATTATAGGCAATAACTGATCATATAATTTGTTAATTGTGATAATTAATGTTGTAGATATCACAGTAGGAACTTTTTAATTTAATGTCGCATATTGTTTGCATTGGTTGATATTATTCGTTTCCTCCTAAACAGAGAGGTACTAGAAAACTTCAGGGACACTATAGTCCACTGGTAGAACCTCTATTGCCTCAGATCCATAGTGATAAATGGGTAGACACACAAACAATATGAAAGTGCAAAGGAATAAATCACCCCAAACAAACCAAGGTACTCCAATAACAGAATCCATCAACACCACAGTGGAAGAAATGTCAGAGAGGGAGTTTAGAATGTACAAAGTTAAACTGATCTGCAAAGTAAAGAACATTGTAAGGAATGACATCAGGGAGAAAATACAGAAAGTGAAAGATGACTTCAATAAAGAGGCAGAAATTCTGAAAACAAACCAACAAACAACAAGAACAAAAAACAAGCAGAAATCTCAAAAATGAAGCAAAAATAAACCAAATTAAAAGATCAATAGAACAATCACCAAAAGACTAGACCACTTGGAAGATAGAACCTCAGGCAATGAAGACAAACAATATAATCCTGAAAACAGAGTTGACCATGGAGAGAAGATGCTAAGAAACCATGAACAGACCTTCCAAGAATTATGGAACAACATGAAAAGACCAAATTTAGAATTTATCAGGATAGACGAAGGTGCAGAAATACAAACCAAAGGAATAAACAATCTTTTCAATGAAATAATGTCAGAAAATTTCCCAAATCTAAACAATAAAATGGAAAATAAGAGGCTTATAGGACCACAAATGTACAAAATTACAACAGACGCGCACACCTATGCACTTACATGGATCTTGTAAATAAGCAGGGGTTTCTATACTCACATCAGATAAAGTGGACTTCAAGCAAAAGTTAATCAGAAGGGACAAAGAACATATTGAATTATACATTAACAAGACATAACCAATGGAGCCTCCATGTACATCACATAAACACTTCTCAATTTCAAGAATCAAATAGACCACAAGACAATAATACTGAGTGACTTTAACATATCCCTCTCACTACTGGATATATCATCCAAACAAAAACTAAACAAATAAACTATAGAACTAAATAATACAATCAATAACTTATACCTAATAGGCATATATAGAATATTTCCTCAATCAATGAGCAAATACACTTTCTTCTCAGCATCACATGGATCATTTTCTGAAATAGATAATATGTTAGGACACAAAGGAACTCTTAACAAATACAAAAAAATAGAGATAATGCCTTGCATTCTATCAGATCATAATGGAATGAATTTAGAAATCAATGATAAAATAAAAAATAGAAGCTACTCTAACACCTGGAGACTAAATAATACACTATTTAATGACAAATGGATAACAGAAGAAATCAGGAAAGAAATAAAAAAAATTCTTAGAGGTAAATGAAAACAGTGGTATAATATATCAGAATCTCTGGGACACTATGAATGCAGTTATAAGAGGAAAGTTCATTGCATGGAGCTCATTCATTAAAAGAATAGAGAAAGTTACTGAATAAATGAGCTTATATTATATCTCAAAGGCCTAGAAAAAGAAGAACAAATGAACACCAATTGTAGTAGAAGACAGGAAATAATTGAAATCAATGAAATTGAAACAAAAGAAATAATTTAAAAAATTGACAAAATGAAAAGTCAGTTCTGTGAAAAAATAAATAAAATTGATAAACCCTTAGCCAGGCTAACAAAGAGAAAAAGAGAGAAAGCTCAAATTAATAAAATTCATGAGGAAAAAAGAAATATCTTGATAGACACTACTAAAGTACAGAAGATAATCAGAAACTATTTTGAAAATTTATACTTCAATAAAACAGAAAATCTTGAAGACATAAAGAAATTTCCTAGAAACATATGACTTACCCAAACTGAATCAGGAGGGCATGCACAATTTAAATGGATCAATTTCAAGCAATAAAATATAAGATGCCATAAAAACCCTACCAACCAAGAAAAGCCCAGGACAAGACGGATGCTCAGCTGAGTTCTGAAAGACCTTCAAAGAAGTGTCAACACCAATACTCTTCAAATTATTCCATGAAATAGAAAAGAAGGGAACCCTTCCAAACTCATTCTGTGAGGCTTAGTATCATTCTGATACCAAAACCAAACAAAGACACATCAAGGAAAGAAAACTTCAGACCAATATCCCTGATGAACACAGATGCAAAAATTCTCAATAAAATAAAATTCTGGCAAATTGCATACAAAAACATATTAAAAAGATAGTGCACCACAACCAAGTGGGGTTCATTCCAGGGATGCAAGGTTATTTCAACATGTGGAAATCAATAACTGTAATTCATCACATTGATATACTCAAAGACTTAAATCATATGATCATCTCAATAGATGCAGAAAAAGCATTTGACAAAATACAACATCCCTTCATGTTCAAAACACTAGTAAAAACTAGGGATAGTAGGAACATATTTCAACATTCTAAAAACATATATGCTAAACCCAAGGCCAACATCATTCTAAATAGAGAAAAATTGAAAGCATTGCCTCTAAAAACTGAAACAAGAGAAGGATGCACTCTTTCACCACTTTTATTCAACACTGTCCTTGAAACTCTAGCCAGAGCATTTAGGCAAAAGAGAAATTAAAGGAATATGAATGGGAAAAGAAGAACTCAAACTCTCACTATTTGCTGATGACATGATTCAATATTTAGAAGATCCAAAAAAATTCCACCAAAAAACTTGTAGAACTAAAGTGAATTCAGCAGAGTAGCAGGATATAACATTAACAACTATAAATCAAATGTGTTCCTATAAATCAGTGATGAATCCACTGAAACAGAAATTAGGAAAACTACCCCATTCACAATAGCCTCAAAAATATTTGGGAATCACTCTCAGAAAAGAGATGAAATACCTTTACAATAAAAACTACAGAACACTAAAAAAAGAAACTGAAGAATATTTTAGAAAATGGAAAGATCTCCGGTGCTCTTTCTCTAGGCAGAAATAACATTATCCAAACAGTCATACTACCAAAAGCGTTATACAGATTTAATATAATTCCTACTAGAATTCCAATGATGTTCTTCATAGAAATAGAAAAAGCAGTCATGAAATTCATTTGGAAAAATAAGAGACCCAGAATAGCCAAAGCAATCCTTAGAAAGAAAGTGAAGAAAGAGGCATTACGATACCAGATCTTACATTTCCTACAGAGCCATAGTAATAAAAACGGCATAATATTGGCACCAAGACAGACATGTAGACCAATGGTACAGAAGAGAAAACACAGACAACCCCATATATACAGTTATCTCATACAAGACAAAGGTGCCAAAAACATACATTGAAGAAAAGATAGCCTCTTCAACAAATGGTGCTGAAAAAACTGAAAATCCACATGTAGCAAAATGAAATTAAACCCCTATCTCTCACTCTGCACAAAACTTAACTGAAAGTGGATCAAGTATCTAGGCATTAGACCAGAGACTCTGTGCCTACTAGAAGAAAATGTAGGCCCAATATTCCATCTTGTCGGCTTAGGAACCAAAAACAAGATTTCTAAAGTACAAGAAGTAAAATCAAGAATCAATAAATGGGATAGTATCAAACTAAAAAGTGTCTTCACAGCAAAGGAAACAATCAAGAATGTAGAGAGCCTACATAATGGGAGAAAATCTTTACCACATGCACATTAATCTCCAGGATATATAAAGAACTCAAAAAACTCAACACGAAAAAAACATATAGCTCAATCAATAAATGGGCTAAGGGACTGAAAAGACACTTTACAAAAGAAAACAAATTCGATAAACAAATATATGAGAAAATGTTCAACAACTCTAGCAATTAGAGAAATGCAAATCAAGTTACACTGAGATTCTCAGTCAGAATGGCAATTATCAATAATACAAACAACAATAAATGTTGACAAGGCTATGGGGAAAATGGTACACTCATACACTGCTGGTGGACTACCAATTGGTGCAACCACTGTGGAAATCAGTATGGAGATTCCTTAGAAAACTTGGAATGGAACCACCATTTGACCCAGTTATTCCACTCCTTAGTTTATACCCAAAGGACTTAAAATCAGCATGTAACAGTGATGTAGCCACATCAATGTTTACAGCATCTCAATTCACAATTGCTAAATTATGCAATCCACCTAAGTGCCTTTAAACAGATGAATGGATAAAGAAACTGTGGCATATATACACAATGGAATATTACTTATCCTTAAAGAAGAATGAAATTATGGCATCTGCTGGTAAATGAATGGAGATGGAGAATATCATGCTAAGTGAAATAAACCAATCCCAAAGTATCAAAGGTTGAATGTTTTCTCTGATATGTGGATGTTAATTCACAATAAGCAGGAAGTAGGGAAGAACAGAGGTACTTTGGATTTGGCAGAAGGGAGGGAAAAGAGGAGAGGGGTTATGGGAGTGGCATGATAGTAGAATGAATCAGACATCATTACCCTATGTGTGTAAATGATTATACAACTTTTTTTTTGTAACTCTACATCATGTACAACCAGAAGAATGAGAAGTTATACTCCATTTATGTACGATGTGTCAAAATGCATTCTACTGTCACGTATAACTAATTAGAACAAATAAAAAATCAGTACATAAGTATTTTTAAAAGGAATACAAGTAACAGTAAATGTTGGTGAGGATGTGGGGAAAAAGGTACACTCATACTTGTTTGTGCAAGTGTAAATTAGTGCAACCACTCTGGAAAGCAGCATGGAGATTCTTCAAAAAACTAGGAATGGAAATATCATATGACGCAGCTATCTCACTCCTGGATATATATCCAAATGATTTAAGACATACTACAGTGACTTAGCCACACAAATGTTTATAGCAGCAGAATTTATAATAGCCAGATTACAGAACAAACCTAGGTACCATTCACCAGATAAATGGATAAAGTAAATGTAATGTGATATGATGTGATTTGTGTGTTTGTCTGTATATACTCCACACACACAATGGAGTACTCAGCCATTAAGAAGAATGACATAATGGCCTTTGCCAGTAAATGGATGGAACTGGAGACTATCTTGCTCGTCCCCAAAAGTCAAAGATCAATTTTTTCCTCTGATATGTGGAAATTAATTCAAAATAAGGAGACTAGGGGGAATAAAAAATAAAATAAAGAGCAGTGGAGTAGATGATATATACATATCCTTCTACAAATATGAAGGATGGAGGAGGATGGGATAAGGATGCTGTTAATTTCATAGACCTCTGTAGGCACTATCTTTTCCCCATCTTTCAGCCCTCTTGATTTCTTTTATTCCTTTCGTGGGCTAGATCAATATTTAATCTTCTGACCTCTGTGGTACCTCTTTTACTTTACCAATTCTGGATCAGGTTTTTAAAGCACATTTACCTTTCTTATTCCTAGATAAACATGGCTGGGGAAAATTATACTGTTACACAAAGTCTTATCATTCCATGTTGAGAGGTACAGGGGCAGGAACACAGATTGTGGAAGAAGATGGCCTAAATTTAATCTAACAACTATGTTACTTTAGTTATTACTCTTAGATAATTATTTAACCATTATATGCCTTAGTTTCTTCATCTATAAAATGGGGATAATAACTGTACCTATCTCATGGAATTGTTGTGAGAATCCAATTATACATTAAAGAGTATAAACATTGTTAAGACACAGAATTGCTCTGCAATTGTTAGGTATTATTATTATCATCATTAGTAAATATAATGCAAATCCACTATTTCTTACCTCATTTTGACAGTTAGGTATAGCTCATCTTTTATTTGTCTTTGAACATTTCCCTCTTCCATTATCTTTAACTACTATTCTAAACTACCATATTTTCATCAAGTCACCTGCTTAAACTCTAATCCTTATCACATCAGAATTGTCATCTTACTCTATTAATTTGAGCTGTCAGGTATGACTGCTCTCACCTTCTTCAGGCTCAGAGGATGGGAGCTAGTATAGGTAATAAGCAATAACTCTCACTCAGATCATCTGGCTCTCCTACTTGTGAGCCACTTACCTTGGGAAGATTCACAGATAGGGTCTTAACTAGTCTTGAGCAGGCTTCTTTTCTGAACTTGGGAAAAGGTATTGCTATCCATCCTGTCACATGATCTAGAAAATTTTTGACTTTTCTTTCTGCTTTATTTCACAAATTCTACAAATATGAATGTTCTGTCCATTTTATATAACAAATATTTCTATGCCTCCTGCTTTAGTTCATCCCTCCATCATTTTTGTGGCTTGGTCTAGTGCAACAGCCTTTTAATAGGTTATATTTCTTTAATCTTGTCTCCTCAAATATACTTTTAATCCAGATACTAGAATTATCTTCCTAAAATACAATTCTGATGTTGTTGCTGCCTTGTCTTTCTAATGACGTACCACAGCCTATAAAATAAAAAGTTCAAGATTCTTAACAGAGTACACAAGATTTTCATAATTTTCCTATTACTCTATTACTACTGTGCTTTGACTTTGAGTATCAAATAATCCATATTGCTTCATGTTTAAAAGTTCATGCTCATACTATCCTCATCTGGAATTCCCTTATCATTATTCCCTCTTTTCATACAGCCAACTCCTTCTCTTCCTTAAAACTCACATTGTTACCCACTGCCACAAACACATAGGTAAGTCTTATTTTTTTCCCTTCCCTAGATAGGGGGAAGGGCTCACTGCTGTGTTTCTTATGTTTTCCTGTCAATATCTACATTATTGGGCCTAACATTGCAGTATAATGATTGTTTATATAACTGTCCTCTGAAATAGATTATAAACTCCCAAAGGAATAAGCAACCTTATCATTCTTGTATCTCAAGCAGATACACAGTATAGAGTCAGAAGGCCCAGCATAATCATGGAATAAGAAATAGGTCAACAAACAAGGAGTCCATGGGAGAGAAGAAAAATTTTACCAGGAATGTGGTTGAACACATTTGCAGAAATTATACCATGCAGAACATCATTTATTGTGTTAAGAAATTGACATTTTATGATAAAAGTTATAAGAACTCTTAAAAATTTTCAAGAAGATAAATATTATAAGAGAGATAAACTGAATGAAGGAATGATGTAATTGGAGGAGACATGGCTTAAGAGTGGATGAGAATACTGCCAATAGAGACTAAAAGGAAAGACAGCCTTAAGAGACAATGGGGCGACGTGCTTACTCAAAAAAGAATAGTTGGCTAACTGAAGAGGACAGGTTAGGAGTGATCTAGGATGGGTCTCAATTTGAGATTATTGGGCACTGAGATGGAAGTAAAAAGAAAAGTAGGAAAGTGATGGATTTAAATATTTTAAATTGAAATGTTTGTTAGATATTCAGATGGATATTTAAGGATACAAAAGGAAATAAATAACTAGTGCTAAGGAGAGAGGTGTGAATTAGAGCTACCAAAATAATATTGGTAATTAAAGGCATTATGATAATATTATTGCTAAGCCAAGGAAATGGGAGGGCAACTTCCTGTCAAAACTGAGAAAAGCTAAAAGAGAAGGTAAAGGGGGAAACCCACACAGAGTGGCTTCATAGAAGCCAGGGAAGGAAGGAATGGAAATAGTTCAATTTATTCAGTACTAAAATTAGTAACAGAAATAAAGTAATTGGATTTTATAATTATAATAAATGTGGTTTTTTAAAAAATATACTAAATAGAGTCACCTCTAATTACTTGTTTCTGTAAAAGAGATAAAACACTTAGTTTGAAGGGCTACCAAGTCAATACTGAATCAGAAAAGGGAAAGTTTTATTTATTTTTGTTGTCATTTCAATGAGCTTTTTGTTAGAGGACAACTTTATATGTATGAAATTAGGTTTATATCATGATTTTAATGGGATTTTAGGTTTTATTTTCTGAATATTAAAGAAAATAGTAAAGAAGTATTTTTCATAATATATAGTGAATTTATTAACTTTACCTTAAAATCTTACAAAAAGTATTTGGTATAAATGAACTAGAAAGAACCACAAAAAATTACCTCAACACCCATTTCTCCAGGAGGTCCAGCATCACCTTGCAGTCCTCGAGGTCCCTATATTAAAACAAAATTTAAGATATTAAAATAAAAGTTCTCCCTTCAAAAATCAGATATGGAATTAATAACATATGATTGTATATAATTAAGTTATCAACAATTTGTTACCTTTCTTTATACACAAAATTATATCTTTAGTTGATGCATCTGTGTCATTTTTAGAATGATATTAAGCTATGCTTGGATTTAATAGAAAAAAAAGAAAGGAGTACCATTCATTCATGTAATCCTAATTCATTGATTCATTCAATAAACATTGATCAAGTACTCAGTATCAAAAAGTGTAAAAGGCTTTTATAAGTTAACTTACTTAAAGGATATCTACTTAATATTCCTGGAAAATATGTGACAAATAAAATGGCATTTTTAAAGAAACAAATATATGATCTTTTTTTTACAGTGTAGTTTTGCTTTTCCTAGAATGTCATAAAATTAGAATTAGATGATATGTAACCTTTCAGATTGTTTTGCTGACTAATATTCCATTTTATGGGTGTTTGTTATCCACCATTGCTTTTTTTTTTTTTTTTTGGTACTAGGGATTGAACCCAGGGGTGCTTAACTACTGAACCAAATCTCCAGACCCCTTTTTTAATCTTTTACTTTGAGACAGGTTCTTGCTAAGTTGCTGAGGGCCTTGCTCAGTTGCTATGGCTAGCTTTGAACTTATGATCCTTCTGCCTTAGCCTCCCATGTTGCTGGGATTAGAGGTGTGCACCACCATGCTTGGCTCCATTTGCTTTTTGAAGGATCTTGTCTTAGTTCTTTTGAGCTGCTATTACAAAGTACATAAACTGATAGCTTATAAATAATGGACATTTATTTCTCACAGTTCTGGAGGCTGGAAAGTCCATTATCAATGTACTAGCAGCAGATTCAGTGTCTGGTGAGATTCCACTTTTTGGTTCATAGATGCTACATTCTAGCTGTGTCTTCATGACACAGTTACAAATAGATTTTTATCTCTCTGAAGTCTCTATTTTTAAGAGCAGTATTCCTGGCCATGAAGGCCTTAATGCCCTCATCATCTAATCACCTCTAAAGGCCCTACTTCCTAATCCTATTGCCTTATGGTCCAGAAAATGGCAACTAATAACCAACAAGTCTATTGGTTGCTTCCACAAACTCCATGTGTGGGTGTTTGAGTGGACCACTCATTTGAGTAACAGCAAGGAGTATGATTACTGGATAATATGATAGGAGTATGTTTAGGTCTGCCAAACTGAAAAGAGGTGGCACCGTTTTATATTTCCAGCAGCAATTTATGAGATCCTGTTGCTGTACATCCCTGTCAGCATTTGGTATTGTCAGGGATTTGAATTTTAACCATTCTAACAGGTGTGCAGTGCTATGTAATTTTTTATTGCAATTTCCTATGAGAGATTATTTGAGCATGATTCATTTACTTCTATGCCACTTTTGTAAATTTTCAGGTGTAGTATATGTTCAAATCTTTTGTTTACTTTTTAATTTTTTAAAAAAATTTGACTTGAGATCTCTCTATATTTTGGATACAAGTCTTTTTATCAGATATGTGCTTTGCAAATATTTTCTCCTAGTCTATGACTTGTCTTTTCATTCTTTTAGCAATGTGTTTTTTGAGGAAAAGTTTTTAATGTTAACAAAGCCCAACTTATCCATTTTTTTCATGGATTAAAATTGTATCTAAAAACTTTTGGTATTGTATCTAAAAACTCATTGCCAAACCTAAGGTCACATAGATTTTCTCCTATGTTTATTTTCTAGAAGGAGTTTTAGAATTTTGCATTTCTCATTTAGATCTCTGATGCATTTTGAGATTTTCTCTGTGTGTGTGTGAGAGAGAGAGAGAGAGAGAGAGAGAGAGAGAGAGAGAGAGAACGAGTGCTATATAATCTATACCTACATTCTTTTTCCCCCTGGGCATATGGCCATACATTTTTTCCCTGCATCATTTGTTGGAAAGACTGTCCACTGAATTTCCTTTGCTCCTCTTTCAAAGACCATTTGTCAACTCCAGGCATTTACTGGAAAATGCCAGAATTTCATTTTTCTTTAAAGCTGAGTAATATTCCACTGAGTATATATACCACATTTTCTTTATTCATTCATCTATTGAGGGACACCTGGATTGATCCCATAGTTTAGCTATTGTGAATTGAGCTGCTATAAACATTGATGTGGCTGTGTCACTATAGTATGCTGATTTTAAATCCTTTGGGTATAAGCCAAGGAGTAGGATAGTATATAGTGGGATAATATATAGTATAGTGGGATAGTATTTGTATAATTTGTACTTTGATATGCTACAACCTTATTATAATCACCTATTAGTTCAAGGAAGGTTTGTTTTTAAAGTAAATCAATTCTTTAGGAATTTTTTAATATATAAAAGCATATTATTTTGAAAAAGTTTTATTTTCTCCTTTACAATATGTAATTTTAAAAATTTCCTTTTCTTATATTATTGCAGTAGCTAGAACTTCTAATATAATGTTGAGTAGTAGCTAAAAAAAAAGAGTCATCTTTTCCTCATTTCCTTGTTCTACGGGGGAAAACATCTAGCCTCTCACCATAGAGTATGATGTTGGATATAAGGCTATTTTTTCCTTTGAATATACGTTCTTCATAAAGCTGAGGAATTGTCCTTCCATTTTGTTTCCTGAGAGTTTTATTAGGACTGGATATTAAATTTTATTAAATGATTTTTTGGATCTTTTTATAACATCATTTTTTTCTTCTTTAGTCTGTTAAGTTAATTTCACTGATTTTCTTTGTATACCTGGAATAAATCCCACCCGGTCATAATGTATACTCACTCTATGATGTTGTATTTGATTTGCTAATATTTTGCTGAGGATTTTTACATCTATTTTAATGGGTGATATTGGTCTCTAGTTTTCTTTTCTTGTAATGTATTTGGATAGTTTTGGTATACAAGGGTAATTCTGTCCTCAGAATGAGTTAGGAAGTGTTCTGCTGTTTCTATTTCCTGGGAGAGATTCTAAAGAACTGGTATTATTTGTTCAATAAGTTTTTGGCAGAATTCACTAATAGTAGTTGACTTAAGAGTTTGTAATATGCAGCAGAATACAACAGACACTAGTATGGCAATATGTAAAAAAGTGGATATGTAACCCATGTGATTCTGCAATATGCATATGGGGTAAAAATGGGAGTTCATAGTCTGCTTGAATAAAATGTATGAAATATGATATGTCAAGAAAAAAATAAATAAATAAAAAATAATAAAGAAATAAATAAAAAAGAGTTTGTAATATGTATTTACAATTAATTTAAGTCAATTTGCAAGTAACACTATACCATTCCATGGACACTGCTAGTACCTTTTTTTGTGATATCTTTAAAATTCTGAGATGCTGATGTAGGGTCCTCTTTATCTTTTGTTTCCAAGACTGTTGCCATTTTGTATTTTCATAAGTAATTTAATGGGGGATTGAGTGAGGTTTTATCAGATATTTCCAGTTAACCTGAGAATCATATTAATTATCTTTTGAGGTAAGAAGAAGTGACTTATGGAACTTAATAAGAGAGTACCTAGGGAAAAACAATATATATATATGTGTGTATATATACATATATATATATATATATATATACATATATATATGTATATATTTAATTATAGGGGATGTTATAAAGCAAGGTTAGGAAGAAATAATTTTAAAAAGCATAGCATTCTACTTTTTCTTTTAAATACAATTTTCAGTGCTAAAGATATTAACAAAATTATTTAGGTCAGGAGATGCTTTTTCATTCGTTTTTCTGAGGAGACAGGAAAAGACAGAAAGAGAGAAAGAGGGAAAGAGAAAAGAAGGAAGAAAGAAACTCACCATTTTCCTCTTATAGAAGGCCACTGTGTATAGTTGTGCGGGTTATATATTGTACTATCGTAGGAACATTATTTATATCAAGTTTGCAATGATTGGGGCATTTCTTTTATATATGTATATATACATATAAATGTATATAATATTAAAATCTAGATCAGGGGTCAGCAAACTTTTCTTGAAGGGTTAGATGGTAAATATTATAGGCTTGTGGGTCATGTGGTCTCTGTCTGAACTACTTTAGTTTAGACACATGTAGTCATATATACATAAATGAATAGTAAGGCTGTATTTCAGTAAAATTTGGTTTACAAAAGCAGGCTGCAGGTTGTCCCTCTTTATGCCTACATACTTCTAAAGGAATCTGAGATTGTCAAGAAAATTTAAAGACTGGTTATGATTAGGGATGAAACTCCTAATTTATATATCTGATTTCCTTCTTATCTCTCAGTCTCTGCATTTCAACCTCTTCTATCATATTTTAAAAATGTCAAAATTCTTTAGATCTCAGCCTTACATCTATTAAATAAAAAGTATGAGGGGCCATTGTTTTGAATTAAGATCTTGTATAGGCCCCAAAAGACCAGACTAAAAATAAAAATGGAGTCACTCATACTAAAGGTCCACAACACAAAACCAAAACTAAGGTGGAATTTGACCTTCTGAGAAATCAAGAAAAGGAATATGAAAATGAAGTTTCTTCTGCTTCAGTTCTTTCAAAAAAGTAACCTGAAGTTAAGCAGTTATTTTTCTATTGCTCTGTCTCCCTAGCCCTACTTTATAAGGAAAGTAATTCTGAAGTGACCACTCTACTTTTTGTCCTTTGTTTGCCTTTTTCCAGACTTTTTCCATCTGTAAACCCCACCTCTTCTACAAAACTCATAGGAAGACTTACTCTATTTTATGGAATGAAGTGGTACTGCTTTTGCTAAAAGTATTGACTCTTCACTTGGGCCTGCAGCTGTACTGTCTTAACTTTGGGTCAGATTCCTGTTCAACTCTGCACATAGACTGTTAATCACTTAAGGAGTGTCTATCTAAAAATTGGTAATACAAGGTTGAATGGCCCTCTCTCATTCCCCCTTCCAGGCTTAAGTTATCACGAGTAACTAATATATTTTTAAGATTCCAGGAATAGCCAGTCTTACAGGTATATTATTCCATAAAAGGAATGGAGGTTGTTCCCCCAAGTGGGAGCCATCATCTCATGACAAGAACGGAATTGACCCTCAAACAGTAACTATTTTTCCTTCAGCCTGCAGAATTTTGTAGAACCTCACTTGGGGTAATGATCAACCAGATCACAGTTTGACCAAGACTGTTTGACTATGCATAGTTCTTGTCCCCTTTGTCCTTGTTCTATATAAATTCCAAGTTCTTATCTGAACCCCAAAGACAGGGCTTAGGACACTTGTCTCCTTGTTTCATTCAGTGTGGCCACATGAATAATAAATTCCTTTCTTGCCTTCCCACCACTTGTATCTGATTTGACTCTCAAGTGGCTGGTGACCAAATCTGGTCTGTTGGAATCCCTTAGTCAGGACTCAGGTCAAGGATTCCAGTAATAGATTTCTTTCTTTCAAAATTGTTTATCCATTCACTTCAAGTCAAATAAAAATGGTTGGTATATCTGAGGAATTATGGTCTTGAACTGGTGACAAGTGGCCCTGACAATGTCATCACAATGTCATGATGCTCACATATACTCTAGAGTTATTAATGTCAGGCTCTTGAATTCCACTGGATATAAGATTCTGGGGAAGTGATATTGCTATTGTCTGGATGATTATAAAAGTTTGTCTCTTTTTATCTTGTGATTTGAGTGATATGAGACAATAACCTGATCACTGCTCTATCTCTCCAGTGACATCCATAAGATAATAACACAAGTTCTCAGGAATAGGGGTCATAAAGCTGTGTGCATTTTGTCACCTGACTCCTTTCCATGCTCACCTTGTACTTATTTTCTACCTGACTCCATGCCACAGACAGACTGGCCATCTTTCAGTTCTTTGATAAGCATGCAGTGCTTCCTCCCAGCTCATGATTTCTCTCTGGAATAACCTTTCCTCATGTAACTACTATTCATCTTTCAGATGACATCTCAAATGTTTCTTCTTGTGGAACATTAGCTCTAGATCATGACAGTTTTTCTGTCATAGATCCCTTTAGATCTAAATTATTACATAATTTGTCCTTTGTGTCTTCTGCAACCATAGATTCAACCAGCTGCAGATAAAATAAAAAATAAATAAATAAAAACTAGGAATGAAAAGTCTGAACATGTACAGACTTTTTCCTCTTGATTTTATTCCCTAAACAATACAGTATAATAACTATCTGCATAGCATTTACATTGTATTAAGTATTGTAAGTAATCTAGAGAAGATATAAAGTATATAAGAGAAGGTGGGTAGGTTACATGAAAACACTATACCATTTTATATAAGGGTATTGAGTATTTACAGATTGGAGTATCTAAGGGAGGTTCTGGAACTAATCTTCTTTGGATATTGAGGGATAATTGTACTTTATGGTATTTATCTCAGTTTATAATTATCCATTTATGCCTATGTTTATTTATTTTGTATCACCAGACTGAAAATTACAAGCTTACCACTACATTATCAAATGTAGATTCTTAATAAATATTTGTATATTGAATGAATGAGTGAATGAATGGTCACCAATTCAAATAAAAAATACTTACAAAAATCAGTTTTGAATCTTGGCTCTAGAAAAACTATAGTTCTCTTTTTCAACATTTCTTTTGTGTTTATCAATTTTCATCTTTGTTATGACTAGACAAAGCAGTTCAAATATCTGACACAAAGCTCACTGTATTCATTATACACTGAATTTACCCATTTCTATTTCTCATTCCTGTGACCTGCATGTTAGTGTTTAGGTGCCATTAGGCATTTAGTTAACAAGTCTTTTCCTGTGCAAATCCTAAGATGTTGTCTCTCCTGTTGCCATAATTCTACTGACATACTTATTTCTACTTAAATGTCTTCTTTATTAAGACTCGTTAGTTTTCATTCCATTTTATCTCATCTATGTAATGTTATCTACTTATTGAATAATTACACCTCTGAGTACATGATCTTTTGTTAATTCAGTTTAACAAATGCACATTGAGCAGATTTAACATGCCAGATATTATACCAGAAAAGGAGATTGCAAAGGTAAAAGAAATGGTCTCTTAATTCAGGGAGCTTATGGACTTTTAGGGAAAACAGGTACTTAAGTACACCATGCTAAAGACAGTTGCATTATTTTAAGTAAAATAAATATTAGAATTGGGAAGGCAAGTTGAGACATAAAAAATAGGGAGAAAACCAAGAATGATTTAGTTGTATAAAATCAATGTCATATATTATTTTATTTGGAAATAATTATAGATATTATTAATTCATTTTTTGGAGTTCATATCATACATTAAACACATGAAAGAGGAAATGAACAGTTTGTTATGAATACTCTGTTAAAATTTTCTACTGCTTCTATCTAAAGGAATTATGCAATGACCATCTGTAAACCTTTGTGTCAACTGATGATAAAATCAACTCAGTGGTTTGAAAGGTTATATTGTTATTGTAAATCTCAGAAATATATTAGAGCATCTTACATCTGACATGATTAACCAGAAGAATGACTTCATTGGCAATAAAGAATAAATTCTGAGAAAGTAGGTTGTGACTAGTTCTTTCCTTTTCACAAATTCATTTTCCATGGAAACTCCATAACTGAATCATATTCATGAAATTGTGATGTAAGTTTTTGTACTGCTGATACAACAGCATTTCTGTCATCTTTCTACATTTTGGCCCATCAGATGTAGAGTTTGGCTTCTCTATGTGGTCTTCTATTATAGAGTTGGCTTCATAAATGTGTATGTGTGTGAGTGGGCAATGTAGTAATTGTAAGAACAGCAAGCCATTCAGAAGAATTTCTGAGATTCAATAAAACAGAGTTTTCTTTGTTAAAAATAAATATTCTCAGTTTTAACAGTTCCAGAGATACTGAAACAAATTAGAGTATATGAAACTTGAAAGGCATTAAAACTATATGAAAACATATTCATTCTACATAGTCTATGGTGTTTATACAGCAAAATATCCATTCTACATGACCAGTCTATAGTATCTATGATAAATGCTGCTTTCTAAATATAGCCACAACATAAAAGGGCAATAATGAAAGGATAAATTTGCATTTGGAGAAAAAACTATTAGAAAAGTATAAATATAGACTTACTGGTTCTCCTGCAAGTCCCCTGTCTCCTGTACTGCCAGAGGGTCCAGGTAAACCCTGGAAAATAAATGTAGAACTTGTAGAAAAAGTAGTGTTTGAAAATGTTTTAATTTTCTTATCTTAGCTTTCATTATGGATCCTTGTCTATGTCTTCCTTTATTCTTTTGTGGTAAAATATATACCATAAAATTTACCATTTTAACCATTTTTATGTATATGGTTTTATGGTATTTAAGTACATTCACCCTTATTAAGCAACCATCAACACTGTTCATCTGCAGAATTTTTCCATCTTGCCCAACTGAAACTGCTTATAAATAAAACACTAAATACCCCACAGCCATTTCCCCCAACTCCCTGGTAATCACCATTCTATTTTTTGAAGTAGAATGAATTTGATTACTCTAGGCATTTCATATAAATGAGACCATATGATATCTGTTTTTTTGTGTCTGGTTTGTTTCACTCATTATAATGTCTTCTAGGTTCATCCTTATAGCATGTGTCTAAATTTTCTTCCTTTTAAAGGCTGATCAGAATTTCACTGTATGTACACACCACACTGTGTTTATTCATTGGTCAGTGGGCACTTAGGTTGCTTCCACCATTTGGTTATTGTGTATAATACTGCTGTGAACATGTGTGCACAAGTATTTGGGTCTCTGTTTCAATTCTTTTAGGTATTACACTAAAAACGTAATTGATAAATCACATAGTAATTCTATGTTTAACTTCTCAAGTAAAACTGTTTTCTATAGCAGCCTCACCATCTTATATTCAAACCTTACTGAACTGCACAGGGTTCAAACTTCTCCATATCTTTGCCAACACATATTTTCTGAGTTTTTTTTTCCTTTTCATTCCCCTTTCCTTCCCTTCCTTTCCTTTCCAGCAAAAACAACCTTATGTGTGTGGAACAGTATCTCACTGTGGTTTTGATTTACGTTTACCTAATGACTAGTGGTGTTCAACCTCATTGCATGTGCTTAGTGGCCATTTGTATATCTTCTTTGGCAAAATGTTTACTCAAGTTATTTACTCATGTTTTCACTGGATTGGTGTTATGTGGTTCTGAAAGGGATATGGGGATCCGTGGCCTCTTCTTCCTTCTCTTTTGGCTTTCCTTTTTCATTTTAGTTTCTGGCCACCCTGAAATTAGCATTTTTCTCACCATGATATTCTGCCTTATCAGGGATCAAAAACAATGAAGCCAACTGACCATGGACTAAAAACCTCTGCAACCATGAGCCAAAATTAGTTTTTATTTCTTCTAAGTTGATTATCTATGGTATTTTATCACAGAGATGAAAAGATGACTAACAGGTTTGTTATTGTTTTGTATTCTTGGTTATTGAATTGTAGAAGCTTTTTTTTAACAGTGAAAAAATTTATTAATTCTTACATAATAGTATTTGAAAATTAATATGGGATTAAAAATAATATATTCTTTATTTTAGCTATTTCTGTGTACTTCTAGAAATGATTTTATTTTAAGATGCTATTTTTAGGTTACATTTTGAGCTCACAATATAGTCCTAGTGGGCAGAATTTTTCTAAACTCCCAGTGACTAATTAATACATCTTAAAGATTTCTCGTAAGACATTTTCACTCCAAGCCTATCTGAACTCTTCAACAAGCAATTGCTTATGTTATTGCCATGTCTTCTCTCCCCCTCAATCAATATTGCATTCTTAGGGGCACTCATATTTATTTCTTTCATTTGAAATATCCCTGTGGACAGGACAGCCCCCTCAACCATTTATTTTTTTATTGATTTAAAAAAATAAATGACAGTGGAATGCATTACAATTCTTATTACACATCTACAGCACAATTTTTCATATCTATGGTTGTATATAAAGTATTGACACCAATTCGTGTCTTCATATATGTACTTTGGATAATGATATCTATTATATTCCACCATCCTTACTAATACCCACCCTGCCCCCTCCCATTTCCTCCCACCCCTCTGCCCTTTTTTGATCTACTTCTAGTCTTATAATTAATTCTCATTCTATTATGACAAATTATTATCCAGAATTATTTTAAATTTGAATTTCCTTACACCTTTAATATTGATATAAAAAGTTTTTTCCAAATATAATATCTTTGTGATGTATTAATAGTTATGATTTGTGCCCTTAAAATATGGCAAGGCACAGTGATATCAGGATCTCCAGATGGCTATAAATAACAATACTGGACCTCTAAGTTCTTATTTAATTTCATTTTTACATCATACAATCTATAGTACCAGAAAGTGAGTCTCATTTTATAATGAAATATATTATAATGAAATACATTTATATATTAGGTATTAATGAAATACATTTATAATGAAATACATTATAAAATGGTAGATAGAACTCTAAGCCAAATTCTGTATGCTCCCTGTCCTTTCATTCAAAGATTTACTCAGTACATACTGAATGCCAGACATTGATAACTACTAACAATATATAAAACAATGCTTCAATTTGTAAGTTGCATCTTCTATACTGTTGACCTTAGAAATGTTAATAACTATACAGCAATTCATAGCTACCATTTTATCTTAAAAGCTAGAAGTTAAGAAAAATATGATACTAAACTGGAAGTAAGGATATTTATAACTGCAAATGCTGATGAGGATGTGAAGAAAGTTGAACTGTCATATACTGTTAGTGGGAATGTAAATTAATAGAGCCATTATGGAAAATAGTATGGAGGTTCCTCAAAAAACCAGAAACAGAACTACCATATGATCTAGCAATTCCATCAGTGAATATATATCCAAAGGAAAGAAAACCAGTATGTTGAAGAGATATGTACTCCCATATTTTTTACTGCACTACTCCTTAAAAGCCAAGATATGGGGTCAATCTAGTTGCCTGTCAACGGATGAATGAATAAAGAAAATGTGCTATAAATACCCAAGGGAATATTATTCAGTCATGAAAAGAATGAAATCCTGTCATTTGAAGCAAGATGGACAGAACTGGAGAACTACATGTTAAGTGAAATAAGTTAAGCACAGAAAACAAATACCACATGTGCTCACTTATATGTAGAAGCTAAAAAAGTTAAATCTCATGGAAGTGCAGAGGAGAATAGTAGTTAATAGAGACTGGGAAGGATACCAGGAAGTGAGGGGATGAAGAGAAGATGGTTAACAGATACAGGGATACAGTAGGATAGAAGGAATAACTTTTAATATTCTATAGTATAGTAGGGTAACTATGGCTGACAATATTTAATTATATATTTAAAAGTAATTGGTAGAGATGATTCTGAATCTTCCCAACAAAAAGAAATGATAATTGTTTGAGGTGATGGACACATGAATTACTCTTATCTGATTATTTCACATTGTACTGAAAAATTATACTGTACCCCCCAAATGTGTATAACTATATGTCAACTAAAAGTTTAAAAAATTCAAAGAGGTATTAAAAATTATTAGAATCACATAATCTTCTATGTTATAATCATTAATGTTCTGTTCAGTTTCTATGGGTAGTGATAGGGAAATATGTCAAATTATGGACTCTTAGCTGGTTAAAATCTGGTTTCAGTCATGAAAATCATACACTCTTCATTCATTTCAGATTCTTAAATTAAGAAACAGAATCAATATAAGGGATCCCTCTGTGCCCGATATACAAACTGAAACAGATAGTAAAAGTTCAGAACTTGAAATAATGACTGTCCCATTTTCCTTGGAAAATGTGTTTGGATATAATATCAAGCTTATTATATATCTTTAATGCTATTGATGATTCAAAAGGCTGTTTTACAGAGCTAAGAAGCAATTTAAATGTTCTCTATTTTTATTAGGGACAAATGGAAAAAGCATAGCTGGCAACAAATAAAAATTCTCTTTAAGAATTTTCATGCTAAGTGAAATAAGCCAATCCCACAAAACCAAAGGCTGAATGTTTTCTCGAATATGTGCATGCTAATTCACAATAAGGCGGGAGGCCCTAGGGAAGAATAGCATTAACTTAGATTAGGTAGAGGGAAGTGATGGGAGAGGAGGAGAAGAGATAGTAGAAATAAGAAATGGAAAGATAGTAGAATAAAACAGATATTATTACTGTATGTATATATGTGACTACATGACCAATATGATTCTGCAACATGTTCATTCAGAAAAATGAGAAATTATATCCCATCTATGTGTGATATATCAAAGTGCATAAATGTATTCTACTGTCATATACAAATAAAAAAATTAAAAAAATTTTCAGATGCTAATACTATATTATTCATAGTAGAGCTCCTTGTTCATGACTTTAACTCACTAACTATAAGATTGATGACCATAAATATAATACTGACAGCCTTTGCCAAGCACATTAGAATAAAAATCATTTTTTGGAAATAGGAAAGATATTCCATTTTTAAAGATGAGGAATTGGAGGCTCAAAGAGATTTAAAAATTTATAAAAAGAAAAATATCTAGTAAGAGGCAGAATCAGTATTTGACCTCCAACATATCTGACTCCAATACTACATAATGATATATAAACATGCAGGAGAATAATAATAAACATAAACATGGACATCTCATCTAAAATACTGGAGGCAAAAAGAAAGTGGCCTCTTTCTAGTGCTGAATAAAAACAAAACAAAAACAAAACCATACATCTCATATCCAGTGAAAATGTCCTTCAAGAACAAATGTGATATAAAGACATTTCATAAATAAAAACTAAGAAAATAAACCACTGGCATTCTTCACTAAAAGAAATCTAAAGGAAGTTCCATAGTCTACAGGAAAATGAAATGTTGATCTTCAGAAAGGAACAAAGAGTACCAGAGATGATAAATAGGTAGGTAAATATAAAATGCTATTTTCCTCCTAAATATTTCTACAGTGTATATTTCATTTATATTAGTGTAATGCAATGTGGGATTTATAATACATATAAATGTAAAACATAAAATAATTATAGTCTAAAAGATAGAAGGCTGGTAAATTAGCCTATATGACTACAAGTTTCTTACACTTATGTTAAATATGTAACGTAAAATGTTTATTTTGTTGGATAGAGTTGGAGAATATCATGCTAAGCGAAGTAAGCCAATCCTAAAAAAACCCAAAGGCCGAATATTCTCTCTGATAAGTGGATACTGATCCATAATGGGGGTGGATGGAAAAAATGGAGGAACTGTGATTGGCAAAGGGGAAAGAGGGGAGGAGGGGGCACAGGGGCAAGAAAGATAGTGGAATGAGATGGACATCATTATCCAAGTTACATGTATGACTGCACATATGGTGCTACATTGTGCAAAACCAGAGAAATGGAAAATTGTGCTGCAATTGTATACAATGAATCAAAATGCATTTTGTTGTCATATATATCTAATTAGAACAAATAAATAAATATAGAATGCTTTAAAATTTTTTTTGTGGCACTTTGCAGACAAATTCTGCTGACCTGATCTAGCTACTGAAAATAATGAGAAGTTTAGCTAAAAATTCAATAGGTAACGAAAAATAGGATTTTTAAAATTATCCAATGCCAAAAGAAGGCACTGAACAGCAACTAAGAGGGCACAAAGAAAAACAAAACTTAAAATGAAAAACCTGTATCAACCACATTAATAGTTACATTAAATGGAAATGAACCAAACACTATCATTAAAAGTCTGAGATTCCTAGGTTCAGTCCCCGGTGTGCCCCACCATCAACAAACACAGGGATTTTCAGAATAAAACATAGGATTCAACCGAAATACATTCAATTTGAATATCAAGGCACACATAATTTGAAAGTAAATTAATGGAAAAATAGCCATGTAAACAGCAACCATAAAAAAATTAGAGAGACGATATAGCTAATACTAAATAAAGTAGATGTCAAAACAACAGTATTCCCAGGAGGAAATAATATTACCAGAGAAAAATAGGATATCTTTAATGAAAAAAGGGTCAGTTGATCAGGAAAACACAATAGTTCTAAAGGTGAATGCACTTACAATAGAATTTCCAAATATATGAAGCAAAATCTGACAGAATTAAAGAAATAGAGAAATAAACAATTAAAAATTTTATACCCTTATCACATCAATTGATAGACTATTTAGATAACAAGTCAGTAGTGTTTCAACTCTTACAGTTTTTAAATGATTTGAAAAACCAAAATCAGTTGTTCATGCTTTATCACCCTAATTACACAATGGATTGTGAGTTTTCTTCCTGATTTCCCTTAGAGTCAGATCTATATGTAGATGGAAGGTAAGTATAGGAAATGGTGTTAGTCCACAGATAAATATATTTTTACAGGTTATCTACCAAGAGTAATGTATGTATTGTTGGTTTTCACTGGGTGTAACTCAGTGATACAGCATATGTCTAGCATGTACAAGGTCTTGGTTCAATACTCAGCATCAATCAAAAAAAGAATTATGACAATTTAGAGAAGAAAGAGGTTTTTAAAACTCCTATGTTTCTTTATTTTCCAGGTAAAGAAAATAGAATACAGAGAGCTAAACAATTTAAGCAAGGTTATGTAATTTTTAGGGGCACAAAGAACAAAGGTCAATCTGATCTTCAAAATATGCTCCTATTGTTGCTTGCTGCTGACAGTCCATGAAGGACTGAATACACTAAGATTACTCTGAAAGATAGAACAAATATTTTAGGTTTATCTGGCTTTTTTTTTTTTTCGATTGACTGTTCCTCACTTCTTCTAGATCTCAGTTCAGTCAAGGAGTGGGAGATGTACATACTGAATCCAGCAAACCTTAACAACTATACTAAACTCATGATTTAATGTCTAACCATGTTATTCATGGTTAAATTAAAAGGTATGTGTATTCTTCCAGTAGTCTGGGAGACTTTTTGCTGCAAGCTAAAATTACAAAATAATTCTAGTATCTTTTATTAGATTGAAAGTGTCAAACATCAAACATTGCATTTACTAAAGCTAAAAATGAAGGTTAAAGAGTAAGAAAGGTCAACAATGTACAAAATGAGTACGTAATTTTATATCTCTAGTTCTCATCTCTTTAAAATGAGAGGAATTAACATGAGCTCCAAATTCCTCCTCTAATTGCAATATGCAAGCCTTGTGTATAATATAGTAAAGTGGTCACAATCTACATGAACACGATTTACCCTGACTGAATAAAAAAACAGGTGGTGAGTATTAATAATCAAGGAATGTTCTTTGGAAATGAATTTAATTAATAGTACATTCCAAACACAAGCTCTTTTCTTAGAAAGTCATTTTCTTCTCTTTAGGTCTCTAATATTTTAGCTTTGACCAGTCAAATATAATGCTATTGTGGGAAACAACAGGCAGGGGGCAGCAGATTTCAAAAAGGAACAAGAAAATGTGACAATATAGCAGATAAAACATTTTTATCCTATCCTTTTATGACCTCTCAGCTGCAATCTATTTATGTTATTATCTAATTTCATACTGTTAAAGTATACATGTACATGTATATGACAAGTAAAATATCATTAAAAACTCATTCTGAGTGAAAGTAATTAAAAATACCTATACGTTTCAGTTCATATGGTCATATATATCTAATATCATCTGCGTATGTTTACGTATACACATGTGAATCTTTTTTAGATATTTAATCTTATCTAGGGATGTTCATAGAACTTGTTCCTTGGGAAAGCATATGTAATCTGGTAAGATGTCTGATGGTAGAAAATTATTGATATAATACATTAATTATTGAGTTTATAAATTATTAAAAACTTTTAGAACAGAGCCATGGGAAAGCATGATGACATACATAGCTCTTCACTCTGAAGGTCAAAAAGGCACTCAAGATGAGTTATAAGGAAACTAGGCAAGAGGCCTCAGAGAAGTTTCTTGTTTTAGCTTTATTATATTTCTCATATATATATATATATATATATATATATATATATATATATATTCTCACACCACTTTATTTTGATATGGCTTTTACAGAAAAACTAATTTACCATATCTATAGTAAAATCGAAATGTTATCACTACCAATTTAAAAATAGGTACAACCAATACCTAAAAGGGGTAAGCAACTTGCTCAAGTAAAATTATCTACGATGAAAAGGGAAGAAAAGAACTTGTGTTCTCTTAGTCTAAAAAACTGAATACTAATCAATAATTCTGTCAGATGATAAAGTAGATAATTTCATAATGTATTCATATATTAAGACATTACATTGTACACTATTAATAATTTTGTTCAAATCTCCCCAAACATTATTTCAACACAACCCCTAAAAGTGGATAAAAGTTGTTCATAGCTTATTTTTTATGACTTACTGGTTTCCCTTGAGCTCCTCTCTCTCCAGGGTTTCCAGTCTTACCCTGATCAAGGAAAAAAAAAAGCTTAGGTCAAGAAGGCAATTCCCAAAATAACGGGAAAGAACCAAGATAAATAGGGAAGGTTTAAAATGTTCATACTTAATATGAAATGTTTCATTACTTACAATAAGACCATGCGGCCCTCTTTTTCCTTGATTTCCTTTTTCACCCTAACAAAGTATGAATACCAGATAAATTAGTTAGAATTTGAATTATGGCCTTACACATACTAGCATACATTCACACAAAAAAAATAATAATACATTAAGTATGTGGTTCAATATTGAAAAGAAAACATTTGTGTGTGTATGTGTGTGTGTATGTGTGTATGTGTGTGTGTGTAGTAAAAATTATACATGTTTAATACTTAAACTAAGAAAATTTAGAACTATGCATTTGTAAGGAAACACATCATTTTATGGATAAGTAAGATATGGGGCTCAATAAAATTTATCTGCATATAAAATGAGGAAATAAATTATTACCTTGACACCTTGTATACCTTGTTCTCCTAGGAGACCATCTGGTCCTCTTGGTCCCTAGAGATGGGAAAAATTTGAAATGTTACTAATTTGAACTGTTCCTTTTTTTACTCCTATGTGTCCTGGAAGATAAAGACATAGTGCTTTTTAATTGATAAACTCCTGCTTATATTTATGCTCTGAGTACAGAAGAGAATACAGCTGGACATATGGCTGAACTTCTTTATACAAGTGAGTCAGCCCATGTTTTTAAGATTCTATGCCAAATAGAAAATTATATGACCACAAAAATAGCTGATACAGTTGTTGGGGGGCTGTAAGTTTGTTTTTAGGGCATTTTTTTCACTTTCTTGTTCACTCAGCAGTCAGAGTGAACAAGACTTATTCTTAAAAACCTTAACCTAAAAGTAGCTGTCTTGTTTGTGTAAACAATCTCTTTAAGTTTCATGTTTTTGCAATGGTGCTTTTCTCTTCAGCTTAGCAGATGAGTACTGATAGCATTGTATACACTCTGCACCTGCTGCACAATGATTACTAAAAGATGGCAGGGGCACAGAAAGAATACAGAAATGTTGTTGGAGATATTCCTGTAATTTTATAACTTCCTAATATTCATTCAATACATAGTTGCAAAGAAGCACTGATAGCAAAAGTCCCGTCCTGTTTAAGTTATAACTTTCCTTTGAAGATATTTGAGCCCTTTTTAAAAAGATATTTTTTAGTTGTCGATGGACCTTTATTTTATTTATTTGTATGTGGTGCTGAGAATCGAACCCAGTGCTTCACACATGCTAGGCAAGCGCATTACCACTGAGCCACAACCCCAGTCCCAAGATATTAGCGTCCCCGTTTTAAAGGTACTTAATTCAGTTCTATAAGCCTCTAACCCAAGATCTGCTGTAGAAAAGGAATTATATGAAGTGTTATGAAGATACATAATTGTGAGATTTCTTTATTTTGAAGAAATCTTTGTAACAAAATGAAGAAATCTCACAATTACATAGAATTTTAAAAGGTAAATTACACAAGTGATCATAATACAAGGAGATGCGCATGTCAGGAACCTAAAGGAGGATTCAGAGACAGAGAACATTGACATGTTGATTATGGGAATGTAGATATCCTCTGGCAGCTGGAAGTCAAGTTCTCATGGAATTACTTAAAACAGAAGGAATTCTAGTTAGAAGGACAGTATGAGAAAAGGGTGCAGAGGCATGAAAGAAGATATTCAAAGAATGAAAATGACTTTGTTTGGCCATGTTATAGATAACATGTAGAGAACTATTTAAAAAATAAATGTGGTAAGGAAGACAGATTTAAAAGGAAAAGGATTGGAGTTTATATTTAAATAACTTGGGAATCGGGAACCATATATTTGTATACAACAGTGATACAAATATCCCAGTACAACCTGCTCATCTGAAGTATCCTCCTAGGCTTCAGCACCTTCTCTTCTATTCCATCTGAGATAAGTCTTAGTTTAGCTTTTTATTTTTAAAAGCTGTTTACTATAATAGGACTCTTTTCCTCCCTACTATAAGGATACCTGCATTTCTTGATCTGCTTGGGCATGTTCATGGATTTGGAGAGAACATTATACTCCATGAGGATCTACAGCTCTGCTGGTCCTATTAAAGTGAAAGCCAAATCTCCAGTCCTAAAACTTCTCAGTCTGTATTTAAGGTGCTCCATAGTCTGTCCCCAACTTCCTTTTCCGCCTTATTTTCCAATAGGACTGGAAAACTAAATTACTGTCTTATTGTGTAAGACCTTGAAGGTCAAGTTGAGAAGTAAAGAGTCAATTAAATAGATCAATAATTTTCAAAATGAGTTTTAATTCAACTAACATTTGCTGAATGCCTACTACACACTGGGCATTGTTTTAGGCTCAGGGTACACAATAGAGAGAAAAGACAAATTCCTGAATTTATAAACAAGAAAATAAGCATTTAAAATTGAAGTATAAAATGAAAATAGGTAGTCAAGTATAATGAAGAAAATTAAAGGATATTACAGTACTAGAAAGTACCCAATGTGGGGAGTACCATTTTAGCTAGAGCATCTGAGAAGTCTCTATAGGAGATCAGACTTCAAGGCATTCAAGTAACTTGGGAAAGGTCACTGTGGCAAGAGAAACAGCAAGTGTGGAAGTGCTCAGGGGGGTGCACTTGGAATATTCAACAGTTAAGTAACTGAAAATTAGAAAACATTAATGATTAAAGAATGAAGTTTAAAGTGTGAAGGGCCCTCAAGATTTTGCTCTAATAATTCCCGTCATTTTAAAATTTCAGCAATCTACATTGATTTTTTTTCTCTGGTATTTTCAGTGCCTTGTTTTCTTTTTTCTGCCTGTAAGAAACACTGCTAAATTTTTTTTTGGAATAACAAAAGAAGACGGCTGAGAAATTTTGAAAAGGAATGATTGGTAAAATTCTAAAAACTGGTTTAGACAGAAAACAAAGTCTAAACCAAAAACGTGTCTACTGGTAAGCAAGCACTTAAAAATCCCTCTGCCACCCCAAATTTCTATGTGTTTCTTAGATATTTTCTTACTGATTAACTGCCAGCATTAATAAAAAAAAAAAGATAACCAGATTGATACTAAGTGAGTTGCCTGACTCTAAATGACCAAGGACTTTGAATAATTGTGCTTGAGAAAGTTTATATTTTTGCACGTGTTAAAAAGAAAAGGCTAAATTTTGTTAGTAAGTGAATTCAGGTTGGAATAGAGGACTTGAAACTTAGCAAAAGCTTATATAAAAATATGAAACATTCACAAGTAAAATGACTGTAATTGAAATGAACTGCCTCCAAAATTCACCACTCATTGTCACTGTTTTACATTAAAAATGCTTTTATTTTAAAAATATTCCCGCATTTATAATTTCATTTACTAACCCAGGATTACACAGGGAACAAAGAAAGAGAAATTTCTATGCCTACAGTGATAAAGATAACCAGATTGAATTAAAAAAAAAGACCTAAGTAATACAGTTACATTAATTAAAGGTCATAAGGCTAAAGTTGCTAGTTATGGGTTTAAATCTGGCAGAATTCATGGAAAAGCTGATATTCTCTATGCTTTAGGCAAGAGTGAACTAATTAACTAAAGGCTTAGCTTTATCAGCATTGTCAAGTTCCCTCTGGACTGGTTAGTGTATATGCTTACTCTGACTCTTAGGCAAAATAAGCTTTAGGACAAGCTCTAAGAAAATTAGGCAAATAGCATTACAACAGGTACCTAATTTGGCATGAAATAAAAAAAGTAACTGCATTAAAATATTTCCTGGATGCTCTCTTAGCTAGATAAAAAAATCTAGTCTTTTGTTTATTCTCTTGGGAAAGTCAAATTTGGCTACACTGAGCTATTAATGGGTTCTCAAAACAAGAGTAAATGTTTGATAGCTCAAGTATGTAAACAAAGCATGTTTTGTAAAGTAACAATTACTTGAAAGGTAGGCGATAAACCTAAAGTTATCCAAATAAGTGAATGAACAATTTAGTCCCAAACGCATTAGATGATAGGAGACAGGACCATTACATTGCTTAAATTAAAAGAAAAAAACATGATTAATTAAAACATTAACACATACTGCATACTCATTTAGGAAGACTTTTGTGAGAATTCCAAGCCCATTTCTATGACCCCTATAATAAATTATAATAGGCTAAGTATCTATGAATGAAGGAAACAGCCCTTACAGAAAATATGTCTTTGTAACTTGGACTCATATATTTATATTTCCTTTTAACCATATCTATCTTTGCATGATCTCACTATTAATTTTAAGTCACTCAACATGCCTCACTAATGAGCCAGCAGACTTTTCTGGCTCTTGATTTACACAGCTGGAACCAAATGTTCCATTTAGAAAAACTAACATTATCAGCAATATTGGGAGAAGAGATTCTTACCATAAACTTACTTCAGGAGAGGAAACCATAGAGGAAGTTTTATCTGTCACTTGGAGTGCTCCAGGTATAACCTAGCATTCAATCTAAATGTAAATACTAACTAAGTTTGCTTTATTCTACAAGGTATACATTTCCTCAAAGGGGCCAACATTCAGAATTTTTGTAGTCAGTCCATATTAGATGAAGATAGTTCAAAATGAAAACAGGGAAAAGCTGGCAATATCTAAGCATAAGTATCCAAGGTATGGAGCTATTTTTATTGAACACATCATTATGAGGTGATTTTTCTAAGGTTAGTGTACTTCTTTAACTGTATTACTTACTCTTTGGCCTTTAGGACCTTGACTCCCAGGTGGTCCTCTTGCTCCCACATGACCCTACATGTTATGAATTAAAAAATCAGTCATAGAATTCATAGGAATGCTATCAGAAAAGTAGTCATAATCTTTCTTATCACATAATATAATTCACCTTAGAAATTTTAAAAATAAAATTAATCGGTTTCCTTAAAATATGTATTAATTATAAAATACCACATTTTGTTGCACTAATATTTAGCTTTTGAAATAGTCTAGTATCTGGAGAAATGTCATTTTTAGATGTTTATACCCTAAACAAAGATGGAGGGCTTATTTAATATTGATTGACCAAAGAGTTTATAGCAGGAACACCCCTGGAGTGAAGGAAGGAGGAGATACTCAGCCTTCTAGACTAGTCTGATATGCATGGCCAACCAAGAAACAATGACTATTATAAATTATAACAATTATTTATTATTGTTCTATATATTTATGATAACTTCATTACATAAAAATAGATTTTTTTCTGAAGCTATGAAGAAGTTTATAAATGTTTTAAATTAGCATGTCAAAAGAAACAGCCTGTAATGGACATTAAGTTTACTAAGTCAATTTATTAAGTCAATTTTAATGAATTAGTTTTATACTTTATAGTCTTTAATAAAGACTTATTTGGAAAATAAAATTTACCAATAAACATTCAGTATGATAAAAATGGACTAAACTTTAGGATTTGATATCTATCTTTTATCTATCTATCTATCTATCTATCTGAATAAAGAGACTGATAACTGTGCCCCAGACAATTCTTCCTGATTTTTTTATACTTATTTTTTAGTTGTAGTTGGACATAATACCTTTACTTCACTTATTTATTTTTATGTGGTTCTGAGGATCAAATCTAGGGTCTCGCACGTGCGAGGCGAGCATTCTACCTATGAGTCACAGCCCCAGCCCCAGTCCCAAGTCTTCCTGATTTTAGAAGACAACAACATGTCTATCAATATACTAGAAAATTAGGACTATTTTTAAAACAGAAGCATCACAAAACAGTATACACCATTTGTGATAGAAAAAGTTCTGCCCAGGGGATTACAAGACTGATCTTTTTCTTGTTCATGTCCACAATAACTATCAATTTCTGATAAGCAAAGTTTCTCTCTTCAGGGGAAAGAATTTCATTATCTTTCTGTAAAGAACATATGGAATATTTTCAAACCTCAACTTTTGTTTAATAAAGGTATATTTATTAAATTTTAATAAAGGTATATATCCTCTTAATTTTAACTGGTTAAGAATATTTGCTACTTTCTAAGAAAAAATATGTTGAAATTTATGATTTTTTTTGTCCATTTGATCTTACTCTAGTCTTGATTAGTGACCTGTTTTCTTATATATGTAATTATTATAAAGAAAGTTTAGCTGTTTTTTACTTTAGGTTATAGAACTGAAGTTGGTTTACATGCCAAGTAGGGGAGAGGAAATTCAAGATGCTGTCCAGGCTGTTTTGTATAATTAGGGAGAGCAGCAGTCACCACTAGTTTATATGACTTTTTTACATGAATTTTACATGAAGTAAAAAAAAAAGCAGCATAACAAAAGTGATGGGTTTAAATTAAAGCAGACATTCTAGAAAGGATATATACATACAGTATATTCAGTACTTACAGGTAATCCCAAAGGACCCATGGATCCTGGAACCCCAGGAGGACCTGGATATCCCTATGATTTAAGTATAATATGAAAAACACAAAACATCTATTGCATTTAAGTGTTTTCACTGAGGATAAACCAGCAATTATAAATAGACCAAAAAAAGAGATAACTTGATAAGCTCTTCCTCTCCTATCCAAGATAAAAGAGGCCACAGGAAAGATTTCTACAGAAAGACCACAGAACTCAAAACATGTTTGTGTAGATATCTATTCATTTATTAGAGGGTCTTTGCCTGGAAAAGAAAATTGCTAAGTAGGTCACATATTACAGTCTACTGAAAGAGAAAAATCATTTTATCTTCTGTAGATTATAGTATCTTAAGTAGTATAGTATGCGTGGGTGTTTGTTATGTTATATACATTAAGAAATCATATTTTTTGAGAAAGGGCAGGGAATTCTATAATTAAGAAACATGATTGTGTATAAATATTTTTACCTTTTAAATTTTAGAAGAAACATACTTTGTTATTAACACTGATTCTGAGAATGGTTTCAAGAAGTAATGATTCCTGAAGTTTAGTCTTATGTTAAATTTTCTAGCTAAAAGCAAATGGAAGATAGCTAAAAAAAAATCTTACAGAGCTTTTCTTTTTTTTAACCATACGATTTATTTTTATTTTTTTTAGTCATACATGACAGCAGAATGTATTTTGACATATAATATATACATGGAATGTACATACATCAATCATATTGTCTATTCTATTCTGCTGCCCTTCCTATCCTCCCTACTCCTTCCCTCCTCTCCCATCCTTTCTCTCTATCCAATCTAATGTGACACACTTTTTTTTCTTTTTCTCATCAAAACATCATATATGTATTCTGTATAACAATGAGGTTCTCCTTCCATCTTGAGTGCAACTCCCCTTCTCCCTCTTTTCCCCTCCCACCTCTCTTCCCTATTTAGAGGTAGGCTTCTTCTCATGCTCTTCCTCCCTATCCCATTTTGAGTCACCCTCCTTATATCAGAGAAGACATTCGACATTTGTTTTTTAGGGACTGGCTAACTTCACTTAGCATAATATGCTCTAATGCCATCCATTTGCCTGCAAATGCCATGATATTGTTATTTTTTTAGTGCTTACAGAGCTTTTCTTAAAAAAAAAATAAAAAATGCAACACATGTAATTTTTTTCAGCTGTTACTATCTTAAAGAAACAAGAGAGTAAGATAAATTTGGATACTGAGCTTTCAGGTGCCAAAAAATGACCTCATGACCACAAACTCATGGAAAAGTGGCAGTGATTATATGTGCCACGTGAATTATAAACTGTAGGAGAATAAGTAGAATTCTAATTGAATTTTTCTTAATCCATTTTTGCCAATTTATGATGATATAATTCTTCTAAATTATGCATGCTTTTAGTGACTTCTTGCCACATGGCATTCTGTAAAATAAAACAGTTTAAAAGAAAATTCTAATAGAAATTTATTATAACTGTAGCATTTTTCACTTAATTTTCAATCAAGGGAATTCTACTTCTGAAATGTTTACCTTCATTATTTTCTTCAAAAACATTTTTAAAATCATTTATCTCTTACCATAACACCTTTTTCCCCCTGGGGACCTAGTGGGCCTGGACTTCCACGCTCTCCCTTTTAAAACAAGAAAGAAAAAACAATAACACTGAATCATGTTAATTAATCATAATTGAGCTAAGGCTAGAAAGTCATCAGAATCATACCTTAAAATGCACATCTCATCCTAATTTTAAGTAATTTTTAAATTCACAAATTTTTTATTTTTATTCTAAATTGCAAGACTTACAGTACAATAAAAACGATCTTAAGATATTTTTAAGGAAAAAATACTAAAAGTCTTATTAAAATGAAGAAAACAGAAATCATGGTTGAACAGAACTTAATATTAAGCATGTATATACTAAAGTTTTGTAAGTAGAAGTGCTTACAATTTTATGAGACAAAGTATGAGAATAGTGAAAGTATGAAAGCATACTGAAAAATTAATCTATATAACCATTGAACAAAATTTTATTTCTTGAGTCTGTCTACCATAATTAAGTGCCACAGAAGTAATTCTGGAAAATCATTACAATGAAATCTACTTTAACAGATTAAAAGGATAAAACTGATCCACAATAAAATTCTTAGAATTGTCAAAACCTTAATGTAGAAGATGTAACCCAACATAGAAGTAACTAAGTCAGAGTGAAAACATTATAAAATTATCTAATTATCTCACTTTTTGTTAACTAAAAAAATCAGTAAGTATTAAGCATTTTGTACTAAATGAGAGTTAGGAGAGATATTTAAATAAACATAAATTCCACAGAAGTGATGTTAACAAAGATGAAACAATTACAGGACAACTGAATTTCCTTTTTACAACTAAATTTTAAACAGTGTAGTACTTATTTTAACTTCAGGAAAGAAGAAAGAAAGGGAGTCTGGAGAGGCTTTGTAGAGAAGATGGCAGTTTAACTGAGTCCAACAGTTTGATTTTTAATAAACAGAGAGAAATCCATCAGTTTGGTTTTGAATAAATAAGAGAAGATAACACTAGACAAAGAAAACAGTAAGAATGGAATAGGAACAAGAATATATGAGACAGGGGAAAGAGAAAGGTAAATTGGTAACTGCTCTTTCAAAATTGCTTCCTATAGGGGGCTTGCAATCATAAAGTAGATTTAAAGAATATTTAACCATATATGAAGACTGTTTCATACTTCCTTCAGGACCATATATTTATAACTAAAAATATACTCTTTTAAAAATTAGAAGTAAATATGCTATTAGCTGTATTTTAATATATTTAAGAGTTTCAGTAGAGGTAATATGTTAAAGCTATGAGTGATTTCTAATTATTATAAAATAGCATATGAAAGTCTCCTTTAAATTTAGCTTAGAATTCTTACTATAAAAAACAAAAAAAAGGAAAGAAATTACCTTTTCACCAATGCTTCCAGTTATCCCAACTTCTCCAGGTAAGCCAACAGGTCCCTTTTAGGAGAAAAAATATAACATATTACATTCTGTTGTAGCATCCTTATCTTAAATCACCCATAATTAATGTTTCTTTCTAGTCATTGTGAATTTTATTTTGCAGTAAAATTCCTCCTCATATAGGTATGTAGCCTATGACTTCATATCAAAATTAATTTACTCCATCAAATGTGTGTGTGTGTGGGGGGGCATTGTTTGACAGGCACTATATTGGGAGGCATTGAGTTTCAAATTCAATTATAATATCTGCCCTTGTGAATTGATGATTCACTGAATGTTATAAAACTCCTGCAGTTTTTACATCTACTTGATGTGGACATATATTAGTTTAAGAAATAATTTCTATGACTTTTTTTTCAAAGCACCTCAATACATGACAGAACAGTATGTGCTCATTAATTCATTCATTTACTCAAGAAATGAGTAAATGCCTGTGCCAGGCACTGTGCTGGTTGCTGATATTTCATTAGTCACCAAGTCAGAACTTAATCCCTGCCCTCATGGGTCAAAAGTCTTGAAATACAGAGATGAAAGCAACTAAATTGAAACTGAATAATTATAAATTGTGATATAAGCTCATAGAGAAAACAATGAGGCTGATGGGGAGAATAAAAGAGAAGGCTATTTTAGCAAAGATGGTCAGAGAAGAACTTAAGCTGGGTATAATCCCAGTGATTTAGGAGGTTGAGGCAGGAGGATCACAGGTTCAAAGCCAGCCTCAGTGATTTAGCAAGGTCCTAAGCAATTTAGTGAGACCCTGTCTCAAAGAAACAAATAAAAAAAGGCCTGGGAGTATGGCTCAGGGGCTAAGTGACCCTGGTTTCAATTTCCAGTACCCCAAACAAACAAATATGAGGAAGAAAAAAAGGCCAGCCAGCCAAGCAAAGAAGGGAAGAAGAGTATATTAGGTAGTACAAATAGCTTAATGAATGAATTTGATGTGTCAGAAAAAGTGAAAGGAAGCAATCGGTAACACAATTTCAAAGTTTATCTATCTTTGTCTTTGTGTATGCTCTATTATTTCTCCTTTAAGCACCATAGGAAAAAAAAGGAATAACAGAAAAAACTTTAGAACATCTCTTTCTTGTCTAAAGTTATAAGAAAATTACTTTCTACTTTTATTTAAAGACATAGGAAACATTTTTTTCCATAGCAATCAAGTAAAGACTACTTAGATTTTCATATAATAATATTTATTTGTATATAAAAGCACAGAATCATAAAAATTAGCTTTCTGGGTAAATCTAACCAAAATTAATACATGGGGCATGATTTTATCTATACAGATTCATGTTCTAATCCATATCAATATCTAGCTAACTGGGTATCAATTGATGGCTATATAACATAAATTAAGCATTTTCTATATGTTTGATTCAATTCTCACAACCACTTATTTGTTAGAATTATCAGAGTATCCCCTTTGACAGATGAAGAAGATGAATTAAGCAGCTTGCTGAGGCAGAGGAGTTTAAATAGTATGGATGAGTTTAAGTCGCTATTGAGCACTTGAGTTGTGGCAAGCAAAATTGATATGTACTGTAAATGAGACCAGATTTTGAAGACTTATCCAGAAAAAATGTAAAATACCTAATTAATGATTCTTTACACTGATTTTACACACACACGCACACATTTAGTTGTAGTTGGACACAATACCTTTGTTTTATTTATTTATTTTTATATGGTGCTGAGGATTGAACCCAGCGCCTTGCACATGCTAGGTGAGTGCTTGACAGTTGAGCCACAACCCCAGCCCCTATACTGATTAAAGTAATGCTTTAGATGTATTACTTTAAATGAAATATTATTCAAATCAGTTTCACTTCTTCTTATATTTTTAAGTGGCCACTAGAAAACTTAGAATTATGTATATGGTTTTCATTTGGGACTTGCATTATATTTCTCTTGGACAGGGCTAATCTTTACTCTTTCACACTATGTTAATATTACTGTTTATATCCTATTGAGCTTGATCTCATAATTTACCTTTGTGGTTTTTAAATTTATGTGAGCAGATACTTTCATTCAGAGGCAATTATTGGTCCATGCCTGGGTGGTTTTAATAATAAACATCAGTTTTTACATTTCTGGAGGCCTAGAAATCTAAGATCAAGGCACTGGTAGATTCAGCATCTATTGAGTGTTTGTACAGTGGTTCATAGATTGTGGAGTCCTCATGACCTCATTACCTCCAAAAGGCCCTACCTCCTAAAATCAAAACAATGATGATTAGAATTTCAACATATGAATTTGGGGGGAGATAAAAACATTCAGTCCACAATAACTCACCAGGTAAAGAATTCAACCAGATGAGGTGCTCACTGAAGTGAAAGAAGGTAGCTTTAAATACCTATCACAATCATCTGACTGGTTTTAGAAATAGAGAATAATTGTTGTCAGAATTTCCTTCTTTTGTTATGAATATGTGTATGTACAGTAAATATGTTTTTTCCTCTCATTCCTTTATCACATTACACAGAATGTATTGACTTTATATCCTAGTATTTAGATATTGTTAATTTTACATCATAAAAATAAAAATCACTCAAGGACTTTACCTTCTCTTTTAGATAAGGGGTTAGTGAGCTCTTGATTGTAGGCAGCATAGTTGCATCAGGGTAGACAGAATTATAGCTTTGTTATTGCCTTTATTTGAAGATTACATATGGTTTAAGGAGATTAAAACATTAAGAAGATTAACTTTTTTTATTGTCTTTAAGATTAAGTATGGTGTTTGGGTGTCAAGTTGATAGGAGTAGACTTATGATGGTTAAAATTATGTGTCAAGGTAACTAGGCACAAGTGCTCAGCTATTTGGTTAAAAATTATTTCTAAGTGTAAGGTATTTCTGGATAAGATTAGGTTGACTGAATAAAGCAAATTACCTTTCCCAGTGTGATTGGGTTTCATCCAATCTTTTTGAGAGTCTGAATAGAACAAAATGTCAGAGGAAAGGAGAATTTGCTCCTTGCTTAAATACTTGAGCAGGAACATTAGTGTCCTACCATCAGACTAAGATTTATACCACTGGTTCTCCTGCTTCTCAGGTCTTTGAACTTGGAAAGGAACCATAGGCTCTCCAGGTTCTCAGCCTCTTGGACTTGGACTGGAATTACACCATTGGCTTTCCAAGGTCTCCAGCTTGCAAGTGGCCAATTGTGGGACTTCTGAGCCTCCATAATTATGCAAACCCATTCTTTGTAAGAAACCAATCTACCTATATCCATATCTTATTGGTTTTGTTTCTATAGATAACCTTGACTAATACAGTTAAACACATCTGAGCAAGAACAATGATATAGAGATATCTGTTGTGACATAGTAAACAAAATAATATAACCTGGATACAGTTTTGATCTAGGGGAAAAAATAACTTGCTAACTCATGATGTGACTGAACTGAGCAGAAAAATACTATGGTTTGGATGTGATCTAACCCCAAGGATTAATGTGTCAGAGCTTGGTCCCTAAGATGGCAATTTGGGGAGGCAAGTAAGAAACTTTAAGAATTAGGGCTGGGGCTGGGAATGTGGCTCAAGCAGTAACGTGCTTGCTGGCATGCGCGGGCACTGGGTTTGATCCTCAGCACCACATAAAATAAAAAATAAAGATGTTGTGTCCACTGAAAACTAAAAGAAAAAAAAAAGAATTAGGCCAATAATCTTTGGTTGTGGGGGTGGGGGGGTACTTCCCTTGGCAGGGATTAAGGGAGTTCTCATGGGGCCTTGAATTAGTTTTCATGAGACTGAATTGTTTAAAGTTCAAGTCAGACCCTTGAATTACTCTTTGGCTCCCTTTCATATGTATTCTTGCCACTGCAATACCATCTGCCACAAGGTCTTCACCAGACCTGGACTAATGCTGATATCATGTCTTTGAACCTCCATAACTAGAGCTAAGTAAAGTTAAAAAGTTACTTAGACTGAGGTTTTCTATATTTTCCTGATGATTTATATGGATTCTTATATATTTAAGGGTATAAACTCCTTGCTGATTTTAGATGTTCTAAATTCCTTCTTGTGATTGTTCATCTGTGAGATTATTTTTGACAACCTTCATTCGTAATTAGCAATCTTTAATTCTGAGGTCATCATATCCAACAGTTTGTGGACTTATTATCTGTATTTTCTGCATATTGTTTATGAAGGATTTCTCTATTTTTTTTTTGTCATTAAGTAATGGGCATTATTTTCTCCTGGTGTGAGCTTTTCTATTTATGTCTTTAATCTATCTGGAGTCCAATTTTCACATATTGTGAGATAGGGATCCAATTTTTTTCCATATAGTAATTCAATTTTTCAAATACTATATATTTCAGTTTTTTTAACTTTTAATTTCTTTTTTTAATTTGTTCTTTTTAGTTATATATGACAGTAGAATGTATTTTGACATATATACATACATGGAGTATAACTTCTCATTTTTGTGGTTGTACATGTGGAGTTACAATGGTCGTGTATTCATATGAACATAGAAAAGTGGTGTTCAGTTCATTCTACTGTATTTTCCATTGCCATTCCCCTCAATTCCCCCAATTTTGCCCTGTCCAATCCAGTGAACCTCTGCTCCTCCCTCTAGCCCTCCACTCCTACCTATTGGGAGTCAGCATCTGAGTATCAGAGAGAACATTTGGTCTTGGTTTTTTGGAATTAGCTCATTTCGCTTAGCATGAGAGTCTCCAGTTCCATCCATTCACCAGAAAATGTCATAATTTTATTCCTATTTATGGCCAAGTAATATTCTATTGTCTATATGAACCATATTTTCTTTATCCATCCATCTGTTGAAGAGCAACTAAGCTGGTTCCACAGTTTAGCAATTATAAATTGAGCTGTTATAAACATTGATGTGGCTGTGTTACTATAGTATGTTGATTTTAAGTCCTTTGGGAATATACGAGGAGTTGGGATAACTGGATCAAATGGTGGTTCCATTCCAAGTTTTCCAAGGAATCTCCATACTGGTTTCTATATTGGTTGCACCCATTTGCAGTCCCACCAGCAATGTTTGAGTGTACCTTTTTTTCCCACATCCTTGCAACATTTATTGTTACTTGTATTCTTGATAGTTGCCATTCTGACTGGAGTAAGATGAAATCTCAATGTAGTTTCAATTTGCATTTCTCTAGTTGCTAGAAATGTTGAACATTTTTCATATATTTGTTGACCTGATTATATTTCTTCTTCTGTAAAGTGTCTGTTCAGTTCCTTTTCCCATTTATTAATTGGGTTATTTATTTTTTTGGTATTAAATTTTTTGAGTTCTTTATATATCCTGGAAATTAATGCTCTGAGGTATAGGTGGCAAAGTTTGCTCCTATTCTGTAGACTCTCCCTTCACATTCTTGATTGTTTCCTTTGCTGTGAAGATACTTTTTAGTTTGATACCATCCCATTTATTGATTCTTGATTTTACTTTTTGTGCTTTAGGAGTTTAATTGAGGAATCCAGTTCGTAAGGCAACATAATGGATATTTGGGCTTACTTTTTCTTTTAGTAGGTGCAGGGTCTCTGGTCTAATGCCTAGGTCCTTGATTCACTTTGAGTTTTGTGCAGGGTGAGAGATAGGGGTTTAATTTCATTTTGTTACATACAGATTTCCAGGTTTGGTGCCTTTGTCTAGTATAACTATTCAAATACTATATATTTCTTCTCCCCATTGATTTATGGTGCCCTACTTATAGTGGCTTATTTCTCTATCATATTCCATTGATTATCTTTGAAAATTTCTGTTTTTTTTCTAATGTTTTTATAGTTCATTTTACTATAGACAAAAATAGTAAGTGGAAAGAAATATGGACTATACAGGCTTTAAATTTATTTACTTTTAAAATACATATTATTACTTAATTTGGACCTATCTGCACATTTGTAAATAATAGGTGAATTAGATGAATACATTAGAGATGAAGTATATAAACTTCATTACATTTAACATGTAATTAATTGTAAGATGTATTGATATTTTTTGTACCTCTAAAAGGAAAAAATCTGCCAAGTAATTATAATTCACCACTGATTGTAAGAAATATTCTAATTTAAAAAATGTTATTATGTCAAGAAAAATAAGTATGGTAGACGTGTTACTGTTCAAAACATTCACTGCTCCCTTCTGTAGAAGGATTACATATGCCTGTGCTATTGATATCAGACTAGGCCACGTAACTTGCAGGGCCTCTCACCATAGGAAAAATACAATCTTCTATCCTACTTACATCAGGTTTCTCTATATAACTTATTTTGACCAAACAGAAATGTGTAGGGAAATGACATATCTCCCTATTTTTAAAATATCCAGTTTGTTTTTTCCTTCTGCCATGAAACTAACCATGTACCAAACAACACTGCTCCTTAAGCCTATGAGAATACACATTACATGTAACAGAGCCACAGGTAACCCATAGTGGATGGAGTACAAGTAAGAAATAAACCTTTGTTATTGTAAGGCACTAATATTTTGAGGTTGTTTCATACTACAGCATAACTTAGTCTAGGATGACTGAAGCAATATTCATTTTAAGATTGATGAAATATGGCTTTTATTTACATGATAAACAGGTGCTTTTCTTCATTGCTTTTTACCCTATGTGCTAATGGCTCTAAGGATAGTGGAGCCACATGAAAAAGGAGCCTGATTTTCTTAATCATCTTGTAGGGGAAAGCTACCTAGGGACATTGACATTGGACTACTAACACGAACAAAAATAACTTTTTACTGTGTTAAGCCAACAAAAAAATCAAGTTTACTTGTTCCAACAGTCAATGTTATCCTAAAATACAGTGAATTAAAATGTGTGTTGAGAGATCCAACATGGCAGCGGGCGCGGAGAGATCAAGTCTCTGACCTCTTCAGCTGTGCGGGCATAGGGAGTTGTAAACCTTCTAAATGCTGTTTGCTCAGGATCACTAGGCAATGCTGAGCTGATGTGGATCTGGGGCGAACAGTCTGGGCCTCTCAGAACACACACGGAGCCCGGATCGGCTGAATTCAAGCTCCCATTTGCCTGCGTCTCGCAGACAAACCACTGTGACTCAGCACTAAAGGATCCCACTGAAACAACTGGTCGGCCCTTCTGAACCTGCGGAGGTTAATACCAATCGAGCCTTCATAGGCAGTGGCAACAGGATTGAGACGGGGCTTGGGAGAGCCAGTCAGGACCCACCCATTGCATTGGTCACCCAGCAAAGGGAACGAACTGTCGCCATTTGCATGGGATACCACCATGGCACAGAACTGACATCACCACAATGCGGCAGAGGAGATAACTTCATTGAAACCAGCGGCGGCAGGTGTGTAACCCCCTAGCCCTTCCTCTCCACACAGCGGGGAAACCTTAAGGGCCCCTCCCAGCTCTCCCGTAAGGGACCCTCCCAGCTCTCCCGTGAGCGCGATAGTCAGACCGAGGGAATCAGGAAGAAATGAAAAACAATAACCAAAACCAACAGTGGGAAGTGCCTCAGTAAAGACAGAGGGCGGGGGAAAAGCTAATCATGGAGAAACAAACTAAATTAAAAAAAAAAGATAAATAATCAAACATGGCTGGAAGTACAAATCATATATCAATAGTAACTCTAAACGTTAATGGCTTAAACTCTCCAGTAAAGCGACATAGGCTGGTAACATGGATTAAAAAAACAAATCCAACAATATGCTGCCTCCAGGAGACACATCTAATTGGAAAAGACATACACAGGCTGAAGGTGAAAGGTTGGAAAAAAATACACCATGCATACGGTCCTCGTAAGCAAGCAGGGGTGGCCATCCTCATATCAAATAAAATCGACTTCATGACTAAGTTAATCAAAAGGGATAAGGAAGGACATTATATACTGTTAAAAGGAACCATTCACCAACAAGACATAACAATTATCAATATTTATGTACCAAATAATGGTGCTGCGACGTTCATAAAACAAACTCTCCTCAAGTTCAAGAATCAAATAGATCACAATACAATAATTATGGGTGACTTCAACACATCTCTCTCACCATTGGACAGATCCTCCAAACAAAAGTTGAATAAAGTAACTATAGAACTCAATATCACAATCAATAACCTAGACTTAACTGACATATATAGAATATATAAACCATCATCAAGTGGATATACTTTTTTCTCAGCAGCACATGGATCCTTCTCAAAAATAGACCATATATTATGCCATAGGGCAACCCTCAGTAAATATAAAGGGGTGGAGATAATACCATGCATTTTATCTGATCATAATGGAATGAAACTGGAAAACAATGATAAAAGATGGAAGGAAAAATCTTACATCACATGGAAAATGAACAATATGTTACTTAATGATCAATGGGTTACAGAAGACATAAAGGAGGAAATCAAAAAATTCTTAGAGGTAAATGAAAATACAGACACACATATCGGAATCTATTGGACACAATGAAAGCAGCTTTAAGAGGGAAATTCATCGCCTGGAGGTCATTCCTCAAAAAAAGAAAAAACCAACAAATAAATGAGCTCACACTTCATCTCAAAGCCCTAGAAAAGGAAGAGCAAAACAACAGCAAATGTAGCAGAAGGCAAGAAATAATTAAAATCAGAGTGGAAATCAACGAAATTGAAACAAAAGAAACTATTGAAAAAATTGACAAAACTAAAAGTTGGTTCTTCGAAAAAATAAATAAGATCGACAAACCCTTAGCCATGCTAACGAAGAGAAGAAGAGAGAGAACTCAAATTACTAACATACGGGATGAAAAAGGCAACATCATAACAGATACTACAGAAATACAGAAGATAATTAGGAATTATTTTGAAAACCTATATTCCAATAAAATAGAAGATAGTGAAGACATCAATAAATTTCTTAAGTCATATGATTTTCCCAGACTGAGTCAGGAGGATACACACGATTTGAACAGACCAATATCAATGGATGAAATAGAAGAAGCAATCAAAAGACTACCAACCAAGAAAAGCCCACGACTGGATGGGTATACAGCAGAGTTTTACAAAACCTTTAAAGAAGAATTAATACCAATACTTTTCAAGTTATTTCAGGAAATAGAAAAAGAGGGAGCTCTTCCAAATTCATTCTATGAGGCCAACATCACCCTGATTCTGAAACCAGACAAAGACACCTCAAAGAAAGGAAACTACAGACTAATATCTCTAATGAACCTAGATGCAAAAATCCTCAATAAAATTCTGGCGAATCGGATACAAAAACACATCAAAAAAATTGTGCACCATGATCAAGTAGGATTCATCCCTGGGATGCAAGGATGGTTCAATATACGGAAATCAATAAATGTTATTCACCACATCAATAGACTCAAAGATAAGAACCATATGATCATCTCGATAGATGCAGAAAAAGCATTCAACAAAGTACAGCATCCCTTTATGTTCAAAACATTAGAAACACTAGGGATAACAGGAACTTACCTCAACATTGTAAAAGCTATCTATGCTAAGCCTCAGGCTAGCATCATTCTGAATGGAGAAAAATTGAAGGCATTCCCTCTAAAATCTGGAACAAGACAGGGATGCCCTCTATCAACACTTCTATCCAATATAGTTCTCAAAACACTGGCCAGAGCAATTAAACAGACGAAAGAAATTAAAGGCATAAAAATAGGACAAGAAGAACTTAAATTATCACTATATGCGGATGATATGATAAAATATATCTAACAGACCCAAAAGGGTCTACAAAAAAACTACTAGAACTAATAAATGAATTCAGCAAAGTGGCAGGATATAAAATCAACACGCATAAATCAAAGGCATTTCTGTATATCAGCGACAAAACGTCTGAAACGGAAATGAGGAAAAACACCCCATTCACAATATCCTCAAAAAAAATAAAATACTTGGGAATCAACCTAACAAAAGAGGTGAAAGGTATACAATGAAAACTACAGAACCCTAAAGAGAGAAATAGAAGAAGATCTTAGAAGATGGAAAAATATACCCTATTCATGGATAGGCAGAACTAACATCATCAAAATGGCGATATTACCAAAAGTTCTCTATAGGTTTAATGCAATGCCAATCAAAATCCCAATGGCATTTCTTGTAGAAATAGATAAAGCAATCATGAAATTCATATGGAAAAATAAAAGACCCAGAATAGCAAAAACAACTCTAAGCAGGAAGTGTGAATCAGGCAGTATAGCGATACCAGATTTCAAACTATACTACAGAGCAACAGTAACAAAAACAGCATGGTACTGGTACCAAAACAGGCGGGTGGACCAATGGTACAGAACAGAGGACACAGAGACTAATCCACAAAGTTACAACTATCTTATATTTGATAAAGGGGCTAAAAGCATGCAATGGAGGAAGGATAGCATCTTCAACAAATGGTGCTGGGAAAACTGGAAATCCATATGCAACAAAATGAAACTGAATCCCTTTCTCTCGCCATGCACAAAAGTTAACTCAAAATGGATCAAGGAGCTTGATATCAAATCAGAGACTCTGCGTCTGATAGAAGAAAAAGTTGGCTCCGATCTTCATATTGTGGGGTCGGGCTCCAAATAGGACACCCATAGCACACGAGTTAATAACAAGAATCAACAAATGGGACTTACTCAAACTAAAAAGTTTTTTCTCAGCAAGAGAAACAATAAGAGAGGTAAATAGGGAGCCTACATCCTGGGAACAATTTTTTACTCCTCAAACTTCAGATAGAGCCCTAATATCCAGAGTATACAAAGAACTCAAAAAATTAAACAATAAGATAACAAATAACCCAATCAACAAATGGGCCAAGGACCTGAACAGATACTTCTCAGAGGAGGACATACAAGCAATCAACAAGTACATGAAAAAATGCTCACCATCTCTAGCAGTCAGAGAAATGCAAATCAAAACCACCCTAAGATACCATCTCACTCCAGTAAGATTGGCAGCCATTATGAAATCAAACAACAACAAGTGCTGGCGAGGATGTGGGGAAAAGGGTACTCTTGTACATTGCTGGTGGGACTGCAAATTGGTGCAGCCAATTTGGAAAGCAGTATGGAGATTCCTGGGAAAGCTGGGAATGGAACCACCATTTGACCCAGCTATTGCCCTTCTCGGACTATTCCCTGAAGACCTTAAAAGAGCGTACTACAGGGATACTGCCACATCGATGTTCATAGCAGCACAATTCACAATAGCTAGACTGTGGAACCAACCCAGATGCCCTTCAATAGATGAATGGATAAAGAAATGTGGCATTTATACACAATGGAGTATTACGCAGCAACAAAAAATGACAAAATCATGGAATTTGCAGGGAAATGGATGGCATTAGAGCAGATTATGCTAAGTGTAGCTAGCCAATCCCTAAAAAACAAATGCCAAATGTCTTCTTTGATATAATGAGAGCAACTAAGACCAGAGCACGGAGGAAGAGCAGGAGGAAAAGATTAACATTAAACAGAGACATGAGGTGGGAGGGAAAGGGAGAGAGAAGGGAAATTGCATGGAAATGGAAGGAGACCCTCATTGTTATACAAAATTACATATAAGAGGTTGTGAAGGGAATGGGAAAAAAAAACAAGGAGAGAAATGAATTACAGTAGATGGGGTAGAGAGAGCAGATGGGAGGGGAGGGGGGATAGTAGAGGATAGGAAAGGTAGCAGAATACAACAGTTACTAATATGGCATTATGTAAAAATGTGGATGTGTAACCGATGTGATTCTGCAATCTGTATTTGGGGTAAAAATGGGAGTTCATAACCCACTTGAATCTAATGTATGAAATATGATATGTCAAGAGCTTTGTAATGTTTTGAACAACCAATAAAAAAAATAAAATGTGTGTTGACATAAAATTTAAAAACTTTGTAATCTACCTCAACTGGCATTCAAACTCTATTCTTAGTTTCACAGAAATCATGAAATAAATAAAAATGTCAGAAAGTAACTGCTCCAAATTCTGGTTTGGACTGAAAACCAACTTTTTCAATAAATGCAAAAACGATCCAAGGAAAACAAAATTAAACTTACTTATCTGTTCATACAATAGTCCTGTGCTATAAGGGTTATAGAGGATAAGTTGCAGATTGGAATGATTAAAGTAAACTATGAAGTTTGTAATTCAGTAAGTTGGAATAAGGCAAATGAATATTTTCTATAAGCTAAGAAAAAGTAGAACTTTCTATAATGCAAAAGCAGGACAGGTTGTATCTAGCAGATAGTATAAGGAAGGGCCTTACAGAGAAGGCAGAATGAGTTATAGCTAAATGTTGACAAACTGCAATGATGAAAAGTGTTTTCCAAGTAGAGAGAATGATTTGAGCAGAAGATGGAAAGTAACAAATGATAAAACATTTGGCAATGTAAAGTTAATCCAAACTATCTGTGATATAGTACTTATTGTAGGGAATAGATTCTGATAAATATCTTGGTTGTATACTATTAAGGGCTCTGAATGTGAGCAATTTGTGTTCATGGTGCTTGCAGAAGAATTTGTATTGACAGCAGAATCACTGATGGTTTTGAGTAAAGGAGAAATAAAATATCATTTATACTTAAATGATAATAATTTAACATCACTGTATTCAATGTATGCAAATGGGAAAAATAGAAAACGAGACAGAAGGTATTGTAATATTCTGGATAAAGTTAATGACTCTTATGAGGGCAATGATAACATCAAAAGGAACAGTAAGATCAGTAGAAAAAGTCAACATCTGAAGAAAGATGGATAGTTGTGGCTATTTGAGTAGAGTTTTTCCTAAAATATTAATGTATGAGTCTCCATGGAAAAGTCAATTGTTAAAATCCTAAGAATGATGTACTATACCCAGTTATAAAATACAAACAAGGAGAGAATCTTCATGAAGATTCTCTGAAGGCATGAGGTAGAAGAGAAAGCAAAAAGAAGAGTCAGGTAGAAGAATAACCAGGAATGTTCAAGGAAAGTTAAGGACAAAGGTTTCAAGGAGAGAGATATCACTGTTATGTGGTAAGGGCTAAGCGTAAGAACTGAGACAGTCAGAGGGTTTGACAATTAGAAGGTTGATGGTGACCTCTAAGAACAATTTCAGTACTTTTGTGTGTTTGGATATGTTTGCCAAAGGATTAAGAATGCATGGGCACAGAGAGAGTGGAAAAAACTTGTACAGACTATTTTCTTAAATAGTTTGGCAGCAAAAAGCAGACATGATAACTGAGAACATGGTTTGCAAAATTATAATATTTAGAACCTAATTTTTGATCTGTTAGCCAAATAAAAAGATTCATCTACAATAGAAAAGCACCCTTCTGAACAAAAGGGAATTACATTCAAAAACTTTTTTTTTTTTTGCTGTTTCATTGAACAAAAATTTTAACATATGGATATTGAGGTCTAATCCATCATGATTGGTTGAAAAACAATACATTTGTAATAGAAAATTCTGGGGGTTTAATCTCCCCCACCACCACTAAGGGCTATCTCCTAGTCAGCTTCTCATCTCTAGATAGTCTCCCTTCACTGGGAATGCTCTGTAAGTCATTGAACTCACAGCTGGGAAGTAAATCCTATAACCTCCTCTTCCTTTTGATTAGAAGCAGTCTTTAAAAGGAAAAAACATGTTGCCATGACTTGTTCTCATATTTTACCCATGAAACAGGTACCAGGTATGCAAGTGAGAACCAAGGACAAAATACAAGCCAAGAACAAAAATTATATTCTCAATTTTAAAGTGCTCAAAGGCTAATTATGTATATGTGGAAATGGTCATAATTTATTTACATTTATTACCTATGTACCCTTAGAAATGAAGTATAGATATCTTTTATTTTTGTTCCTATTCACTTTTCTTCATTTCAAAACAAATATTGAAATATTTTATATAATTATTTTAGTTTTCTATTGTTTCAAAACAAACTATCCCCACAAAGTTAGTGCTTTAAAATAATACACACTTATTATCTCACAGATTCTGTGGTTTCAGAAATTCAAGAGCTGGTGGTTCTGATTCAGGATCTTTAATGCAGTTGTAGTCAAGATTTGGCACTTTCTGCAGTGATCTGAAGCCTTGACTAAAGCTAGAGAATCTATTTCCAAAAAGGCTGTTGGCAGGAGGTCTACTTTCTCACCATGCAGGCTTCTCCATGGGGTCTGATGACAAGGCAGTTGGCGTCTCTCAGAGCCAGTGATTCAAGACAGAGTGTAAGCAGGAGAAGCTACAGTGACCTAAGTGAGAACCAAGAACAAAATGTGGCAACAGTGACCAGCCACACACTCCATTAATTAGAAATGAGTCCATCCCACACTCAAAAAGAGTGAAATTAGAATGCATTTTTCTGAGGGAGAATAGCAAAGAATTTGTAGATAGAGTCTAAAACAATCACAATAACTAAATTTTATTCTTGGCTGGATTTGAGATTTTTTTTTTTATCTTTGAGTCCTTCCAATATTTTTCTTTAGTTTCTTCTGTTTTTAAGTTACATACTTCTAAAGGAAGACTCTAAATTAATGTTAGAATAATATACATTTTTCTAAAGATGAAGTGCATAAAATTTCCTTTTTATTTATTAGTTATGTAGCATCTGTTATGTATAAGGCACAATTTAGAAATAGGTAACTAAAACTAAATTATCAAATAGATAGTTTGCCAGAAGATAAAGTGCCACAGGGTATTAGAAAAAGCAGGAGCCAGCAAACTTTGTCTCTGAATTCTGTTTGCCTGTTTTTGACATAGTTCATTGGAACACAGCCACACTTATTTGTTTATCTGCTGTTTATGCCTGCTTTTACATGATGCAGGTAAAATTTAGTAGTTTAGACAGAGACCATATAGCTTACAAAATTCAAATAATTTCTGTTGGATATTTAAAGAAAATACATATCAATTAATCAAAGCCAGAACTTTCACCTTTAAGAAATGCCAGCGCTATACACTTTTATGATCAAGAATTTTCATTAAAAATGTTTTAAAATACCAATTTCACATCTAACACACAATAAAGGTCATGACAAAGCTTTCAGCCAGAACATGTCATGTTTTAGAACTAGAAACTATATAATAATTGAAAACTTTCACTTTTTATAAAATAGGATATGTAATCATCTATTTAAAGATTTTATTAACTAAAGCCAAAATTCAGAAGGCCAAAAAGCCTGATGTAAAATAAATTACTTCTTAGAATTGAAATATTATCTTTTCCAAAAGTCAGTAAGATATTAAACTTCTATTTTTTAAAAAGTAACCACATTCTATTTAATCACTAAGGAGTGAAATAAAATTAGACTGTTTCCTATTAGAAAATAAAATATTTTAAAACATTTTCATATGAAGTTTTTGTCTTGAAAATTGTCTTTAAAAATGTGCCTTAACTGTTTGTCTAGAATGCCTCTTATATTGTTTTGAATCTTCTTATCGATGTGAAAATGATGGCATTTATAGGATAAAGAATCTTAGACATCAAAACTCTTCAGATTCATTTGAAAATGAAATATTAAAGGCCATTTCCCTAGAATTTAGTTCTGTTTTATCTTAGAAACATATTAACTTCAATACTTATATTAATATTTTCATTCATTCTCTTTTTAAAAATACACAAAAGAATTTTAGAATTATAATTACTACAGAAATGGTAATAATGGGGTCAATTATGAATTGCTGACATTTGACCATTTTTTTTACCTTAAAATGATAATTTTATATAGTTCAATTTAATACAAACTTGTGATGAGAGGGGAAATAAAAGATCAGCCAGACATAAGAAATGCCAATTTCAAGTACTAAACAGAACTGTGTGTTCCCATATTTAATATTTATTTCTCCACCTCAAGTTCTCATACTTTCACACTTTTGTCCAAGAAGATGATGGTATAAAGCCATGTTAGTCTAGACAAGGCAAAGAAGTAGAAAAATGAAAAATGATATGTAATCTGCCTGGATAAGAAAGAAGAATTCCTTTTCAGATACAATGATTATAAGATACCTATGGGACACTGTGGTAGAATATTCAGTATACAACCGAATATGTGGATATGTAGATCTAGAGATGAGACATCTGTGGATCATCAGCAAATAAATGGTAGTCACGATGTAGAGAGTAGAAAAGCCACCAAAAAAAAGTATGTAGACAGAAAAGGAATAGAATGAGAATAATAACATTTTAAGCATAGAGTTGGAATAAAAATTTAAGGAGTTGACTTTGTAGAAAGAAAGTGATCTATCAAAAGCAGGATACTGTTTATTTTTCTTTGTCCATAATGTTTCTTCAGAGTTTTTCATTTGTTGGTAATTTTAAGACTTGACAAGAATGTATGAAGCCTTTCTATTTGTAAATACATTACAGTTTTCAAATAGTTAACTTTTGGATCACTCCACTCCTATTTTCATATGAAATCTGTAAACTAAGAATTTATTTCTTTAACAGTGTAACTTGGGGCAAGCTACTTTAGCTCACCTTGCACCACCCTTCATTGTTTAGGAAGATCTAAGTGCGTTGGTCTGTATGAACTGTAAAGCAGAGATGAGACTTTATCCCTCATGCATAGAATACTGTTTAGAATAAGAAGAAAATAAGAAAATAAGTACAAGAGGAATGAATGGGTTAGCATATTAAATAGAGAAAAAGTGTTGGAAACAGAGATAAATTGTCCACATCTCCTTATAAAAAATATTTATTGCTCCCACAATCAGCTTCTTCAAGGTTTAGGTCTTAGAAAGAGACCCATATCCAAACATGATTCAGGCAGAGCCATAAAAGTCTGGCCATTTTGGCCCAGTGTATGACTACTCTGGTGGGTCATATGTATGCATAGTTCTCCCAAACAATCAGAGTGACTAAATCCCAGAGAAGGGAAAACTCCTAAGATAAGCCTGATATAGCCCAGTTAGGAAAAAAAAGGCATCTGATGTTTGTGAAGGGAACATCTATACAGAGGCTTCTAAAGATTCTGAATTGCTAGATCCTGAACTCTACACGTTTACAGAAGTAGCCTATCCTTCCTCAATATAAACTAGCTTCATTTTCTAGTATGCCCTCTCTCTTAAAAGAAAACATGTACTTCAGTTAGGATTTAATTTAATTCATTTTCATTAATTAGGGTTAAGTTGAAGCAGATGACATCTGGGAATTGGTATTCTCATTTTAAGTAGAAAAGACTATACTATAAAGGAATAAGAGATCTAGCTAGTATGCTGGTAGGAGTGAGGGGAGAACACATGGGACCTAATTCTATAGGTATCTGATCAAAGGAACAAAAATAAAAAATGACATAAAATTAGATATGAAGAGTTGGTTAATTGAGGAGCACTTACCCAAGATATAGGAATTAACATCCTGGGAAGCACCCCAGGAGATTGTACAAACTCCCTTAGAGGTTCCAAGCTATGAGGTGAGCAGTCCTATCACTTGGGCCAGAAGACTGGAAGACCCTATGGTATTAGAGACATCCATGGTAGAAAAGGAAGCTGTGTGGTATTTATGATAAGCCTCGATGAAAAGATCACAATGCAGGCTCCTAGGAATCTGGAAAAAGTCCATGCTATGTATAATAAGGAGTTAAATATGTTTTGAAAAGCAAATTCTGGTCTGTCACTAGGTTCTAGCAGAGAAGGAGCATCTCACCACAGGACACAAAACGACTGCACATGTGAATCTGTCCATGAAAAGCTGAGTTTTATCAGATTCATCAAGTCAAAAGGTCAAGTGGTTCCAGGCAGTTTGGGATGGAACAGGAACAGGACAGAGGCACAGTGTGCATGAACAAGTAGTGCAGATTCCCAGCCAGTATGTCCTCTTCAGCTGACATCTTTGCTATTTGAGTGTGTGCGTGGGGGGTCTTTTAGGATCAGCTGATGGAAAAGGAAAAAGTTTATACATAGTTTTTGAATGGCTAGATTTAGTGTGTAGGTGCAAACTGAAAATGGATGGAAACTACACTATAGCTTCACTCAGGGATGTCTTAAGAGGCAGTGGCAAGGGAACACCATCCTAAAGGGCAGAGTTTCAGGCAAAGTAGTAGAGTTTCAGGCAAGGTGGCAGATTATCTACTCCTTGAGAAAGACAGGGGTTTAGGATTAGACTACGTACAGAGTAATGGACATTTAAGAGTGAACTGGCTGGTTAGTTATATACCTGAAAGGAATAAAATTATAAGACTGGAGCTATAAAGATTTGAGAAAGAGCCATATGGGTGGGCATACCGGAGTGGACACAATGTGTAAAGAACTTTCTATCACATGTCAATGCCTACCAGGAAGTCATATATGGAAGGGTACCTAGAAACAGAATGAATCCAAAAGATAATATCAGCAAGCTTTGATCATTAGTCACTTCAGTGCTGAATAATGAACATATGAATGGAGTGGCATAATAGGAAAGATGGAAGATATGCACGACTTCCCATTTAGTGAGGCTAATTTAACTGCTGCTGCCACTGAATATCCAAACTTCCAACAACATAAGAAAACATTGAACTTGCAATAAGCTGCCATTCTTCAGGGAGCCCACCAGTCACTTCTAAGCAAATTCATTCTGAAAAACTCAAAGATTTAATCTTATAAAAAGGATGTACACCTTGAGAATCGGTTACATTCCTCCATTCAAGCTTATTAGAAGCAGTATCTGGCAGCAAAATACAACAGACACTAGTATGGCAGTATGTATAAACGTGGATGTACAACCGATGTGATTCTGCAATCTGTATACGTGGTAAAAATGGGAGTTCATAACCCACTTGAATCAAATGTATGAAATATGATATGTCAAGAGCTTTGTAATGTTTTGAACAACTAATAAAAAAAGCAGTATCTAAGAACTTATAAAATGCCCAATCTACTCTGTAGGATTCCTCAAACATTGTGTCAAAATACCAGATACATTTTGCAGCAATAAGGTACAGAAGTGGGCCTATGACTATGAGATCTAATTGTCATATCCTATCACATTAAGACACTTCCATATGGAGATTTATTGGAAAATTGAAAATGGAACCACCATTTGACCCCGCTATCCCTCTCCTCAGTCTATACACAAGTGACTTAAAAACAGCATACTACAGGTACCACATCAATGTTTATTTATAGCAGCACAATTCACAATAGCTGAACTGTGGAACCAACCTAGATGCCCTTCAGTATATGAATGAATTAAAAAAATGTGGCATATATACACAATGGAATATTACTCAGCAATAAAAGAGAATAATATCATGGCATTTGCAGGTAAATGGATGGAGTTAGAGAAGATAATACTAAGTGAAGTTAGCCAATCCCCAAAAACCAATTGTACTAGCAAGTGATAATTTATAGATGGGGCACTATCTATAGGATGAAGTATATATATTGATTCAGACTTTTATATCATACTGTACTGATGATTTTGGAATGTATGGGTAGAAGCAGAATTACTTCCACTTGCTAGCACTACCAATGTCACAGTGGAGGATTCTGAGCTTTCTATATGCACAGAAATGTGAGCTCTTCTGGTCTATAAAAGGTATACGCATGTTCTCACAGGCAACACAATAGAGTTCCATTGAAATGTAAGTTATGGCTGACTTTTGAGTGCTTCAAGTTCCCTGTTTCTAGGTAGCAGCAGGCAAGGAAAAGAGTCACCAATCTGGCACAGTTAATTTATCCTGGTCTTCAGAAAGAAGGAGAATACTGATACCATTTGCAATCCTAAAACCAGCTACAATGGTAGGCTCTGTAATTTGTATCACTTATTCCTCTTCTAAGTTTTCTGCAGGAAGAGAATTACTAGAATCCTTAAAAAGCATCTCCCTGAAATGATAAGAAGTGGTGTAGTCAAGCAGTACAAAGAGAAGACTGTGATGAACCAAGATGGGCTACCTAGAGCCTCCTGCGATAAAGAGTTTCCTTAGATTCTGATAGCCTTTTTGACCAATGGCATTCCCTTCCCAGGGCAGCCCCATATACAATGACTGCATGAAGAATAATATAAAAGTCCAGTGACTTAAGCCTGGGCTTACTCAGGTCATTAAGGAGTCATAGCTTCTTACAGGGCTATGAATTGAGACTTAATAGGATCTGTATCACAATTTGTCTTCTTACTCTATCCTTTCTTGCTTCTTTTTCTATAACTGTTGCTTCCTTATAAATATCTGGTAGCAAAATGCCATCTCAACCATTTCCTTCTGGAAAATCTAACAGGTTCTCACAAGTTTTCTCCTAACTATTGTACTCAATTTATAGAGGGCCATGGAATTACTGTAAAGTGTCAGTAATCCTATACATACATACATACTGAAAGTAGAGTAAATACATTAAAACACAACTACTACTTGTTCATCAATAAAAATGATCCTTGTTCTTGAAAAGATTAGAAAGCACTATGATAAGTATGATAAGATAAAATCAGAATGAGAAAAATCTACTGTTAATGAACAAAAGTAGATTATCTTTTACACAAACTTTGAGGTCCTTGAAAAACGAGAAATTCCTACCTTTATTCATTGTTCTTCTATGGTTGATGAACAAAACATCTGTCATATCTGGCAATGTGGCTCATAAGGTATGAAGTCTAAACCTAGTTTGAATACTTAGGTAAAGTCTATTACCATGCTTAGGAAAAATAGAATACCCTGTCTTTTTTAAAGAAAGGAAACTGTTCATTGCATACATATATGGCTTCTGGGGACTGGCTTTCAAGTCCAAATGTAAAAAACAAATAGCATTTGGCCTGTATCCCAAATCCAATTCAAGGGAGATTCTCTGAAATAGCATCTAGAATAAGATACTCATCCTTTCTTCTTTACTCTAAATGATAAATATTTTCCTGACTGGCTGGGAAAGATTTCTAGAACTCACCAAGGAAAGATTTCTAGACACTTTGGCAATACAAATTGTAGCTTATGATTTGCTTCCTGGACTATTTGGCTTGCTTTAAGTCTACATTCTTTTTCATTATGTAAAATGTGCTTATATTTACTTTTATTAAGCCAATATCTAGTGTCTAAAGAATTAAAAAAAAAAGCCATATGAGGACACCCTGGAGCACAGAAATTAGGTGAAAGCATATCTTTGTGATATAAAGCCTTCAATTTTTTTAGTTATGAAGTAATCATGTTAGTAAATAAAAATGACTACCCACTCACCTGTGCTATCAGTGAGTTAATATTTGAAATATTTTGTGTCTAATTTGTCAAACTAATTTAAGAATTCCCCAAATTTAATATCAACTACCTACAAGCACTGGGTAACAACTGAAGATAAAACAATTTTACAGTAATCCTGCATTCATTAACACTTTAAAAAGTGTTAATAAAACAAATTAATTCATTTATTTAGTCAACAGACACATTTGAGAGCACAATACACGTCTTGCTTAATAAATAACATGCTTTATATTGCCAGTTGAATTTAGAATACAGACAAGAACTTCATTATTTTAGAGGTTACAAATTTAACAGCAGTCTATCATGGGGTCATGGTTCTTCCACTCAAGCTCTTGACATTTAGATACATAAGATTTCCTCCAAGAAATAACTGAATGGTCTGCTTCGTAACCAAGTAGAAATTTCAACCTCTGACATTTCTCTAACAACTATTTGACTGAAATAAAAGTTCGGAATGAAGCTATGCCCTAGGAAGGTCTGGCAATGATCATGAGACTATGCCTGGAATGTGTACTTAACAGATGCTTTCACTCACATTTAAGTTATGGGAAACTCGAGAATGGAAAGTTAACTTCTGCTGCAATCCCTGCACTAAACTTGCCTGGCAGTCTTGCTTGCATATTCTGCCTTTTTGAATGTGCCTCTTCGCAATAAATCAAAGGTGATAATGTGAATATCAACATAGAGCTACCACCTATTTTGATTGAACTCAGGCTATTAAAAAATGTAAGCTGGATGAGAAATGAGATAAATTCTCCTGGAATGACACTTTTGTTGCAAACATTTGAATTGCAAGGTATTCATAAGCCTCTAATATTTTATATATGTTCTCATAAGCACAGCACATTTTTCACCTAAAAGGCATAAAGTTAGTTCTGTATTTCTTTAATGTTGACTCAGAGTAATTGTGCCTTTTTATATATATCATCTCAAGATAAAATCAGAATGAGAAAAATCTACTGTTAATACCCACTAAATCTCTCTACCTAATAATGAGGAAAATAATAGCATGACATTTTGGATTTCTAGTCCAAAGACTTATATTTCAACAGAGAACTTTAATTCTGAAAGACGTAATCAAACCAGTTTTGGTCTCATCTTCGTATTTCTAAAAATAAAGGATGAACTTGATCCCTTTTATTCCTTCCAGCTCTAAAATTCTATGATTTCAACCATAATAGAGAGGAAAAAAATCACTCTCAGCTGTTTAAAATATATTAAAAATATTTTCAACAGGTAAGAAAGAGACATGCAAAATTTTAAAATGGAATATTTTCATTTTATAGTGAGAAGGATATACCCAGCATTTTGGATATTCAGTATCACTATGAAACTGTTTAGTAACAATATCTACAGGAGGTAAACTTTGTGACATCTTTGAGTTTATTTATCATTTTCTTTAAACTCCAAAATTTATCTTCTAAATTTATGTAAGCTCTTAGAGAGTTGGGGTGGTATACTACCCATTTTGATACGCATCTCATTGCCTAGCACCACACTTAGCACATCACTGGTGCTCAGTAAATATCTGTAGAAGGAATGCATAGCTCAAATGGGTATTGATTTTTTAATGAAAATGCTGAAATTGTGGAAGTTCCCACAGTTTACTCATACACAGAAACTGTGTGACCTTTACTTTTGGCTTACATTTCAGAAAAATGAAGAAGGAAAAGTGGAAATTGTAAAGGGAGAAAAATGTCCTTAAGTGATTCATTTCTCTTTCTACAAAGACAAATCCTTCTAAAGTTCTCTACCAGCTGGTTATACTATGGTTCTTTACCATACCACTTGATTGACACATACGATATTTTTGGAGCTCATGTGTACAATAGCATCTCCAAGATATGCTGCAGAAAAACTTAGAAAGCTCCTCTGAAACGTGAAGACATCATTGACAGAATGAAATCATGCTGGGCCACATTCTTCATTCTTGTACTGTGATCTCTTTTTGTATCAGTGAGTCTTGCTGGTGTTGAGCATCCATCCAGTATAGTTTAGGATTAAGTGACAAGTTTTATTCTAGGCTTCAATCTATGCCTTCCAAATTGTGTATGATGTTATTCACTAATTTTCTAGGGTACTGGCTTTAAAGGTCTTGGATTTGGGTTTTGTTATACTGTAGAATGGCCTGAGTAAATAAATAATATCATTAGTACCTTAGATGTAGAAAACTTCTATGTAGAGGCTGGGTCCTTGAACATAATAATATATAGTAATAATACAGTGATAAATTATGAAACTTAATGATACCTTATTTAAGAAGTTAGAACAATGTCACAAAATCTATATATGTCATGCTGGTCATATCATCTACCCCACTAATTAGAGCATATAGAAATGTTTCAGACCTTTACAAATATGCATAAATACTTTTTATAGAGCAATAAGCTTTCATGCCAAAACTCCAAAAGGGCTTTGGAGTCCCTATCTATGTGAAAATTCCAATCAAGCTATATGCCAACATTGCCAGGGGTACTACTCAACTTTTAAATATTAAGGGCACTCACTACCAAATTTATAAATATATAAGTTTTCTTATTTCTCATCTAGGAACTGAACTGTGAAGAGGTAGTTCTTTCCAAGTATGCTGAACTCTAGAAGGCATTTATTTATGCAATGAGAGGCTAGGTCTGAAACACTCAGGTATTTGTGGTATCAAATGTAGCCAAATAGGTTAATTCCTTATTCAAGAGCAACTTGAATTCTCCTGAAAAAACCTGAGTGTGTATTTGTATGACCATTCTCCTGTAGGGTAGTCCTGCAATATATAAAGGGGAAAATGCAAGCAATGTTCTCATTCTTGAGCAGTAGGGCCTCAAGACTATCACCAACTGATTTGCTAACTGCTGTCACAGATGCCACACAGGTGCATTTAACTATGGAGCAAACAGATATATACTATGCTAGATCTTGGAGAGGTGCAGGGCAGAGGGCAATTCCAATTTTGGATAGTTCTAGATTTTAAGAATGAGATTAATGGATCCACTTTTATACATCTGATAGGATGAGTGACCTTTCAGTCTCTGAAATGTTCTCAAGAAAAATACTAATACAGTTCTTGATATCTTGTTTTGTATATCACTGGTTACCTATTATCTATCACTGGTTATACCAATCATATGTTTATCAAATATTATCTCTCACCAACATTTCATCTGCATGTTTGGGCAAAAACTAGTTTAAAAAGCAGCCCTGAGATTTCTATCTTTACAATGGCCTGCTTACAAAATTAGCTGTAGACTGGAATCTGGGAATTCTGATTTTGGGAATGTTTCACCATTTTCAGAACTGATAAGAGTAGCTAACTCTGCCTAAACTGTGTAAATAATACGGTTTATGGAAAACGTCTCCTTTCCTCTTGGGAGTCTGGAATTTCACTAAATGTTAGCAAGAGGGTGTCTATGTACCCAGCCCCCAATGAAAACTATGGATACTAAGTATTTGATGAGCCTTCTCAGTAAACAAAGTTTCTTTCACACATGGTGTTGGTGGGGTATTAAGTTCATTCTCCATGACTTCATTGGTAAAGGGCTCTGGTTTTCTGTGGACTTCGTGTGTTTTTTCATTGTGGCTGACTTTAACTCTGTATTCTTTCACTATAATAAATCTCAGTTATACTATACACTGAGTATTGTGAGTCCTGCTAGTGAATCATCAAGAAGACCTGAGTGGTCTTGGGGACTTTCTCATACATTGTCCTAGTTGATCTGTGTTAATACTATTTCCATGAGAAACTTGAAAGTACAAATATAACTGTGTTGCTATATTGTTTCAATCTTTTTCTTTGTGCTGCTGCCGCTGCAGCAGCAGCAGCAGCAGCAGCAGCAACCACCACCATCAATACAACTCTATCACTTATTAAGCAACCCTTATGTGTCAGCGTCATCCTTTGCAGTCATTATTTTCTACCCCTGATAACAAACAAACATGTAAAAGAACATTTTACCATCAGTTTTACAAATGAGAAAGAGGAAATTCAAGATAAGAATTCAAACCTCTCTGATCATATATAAAACTCATGCACTTTCTAAAATATCACATCCATTCCTCTCTTTCTAATATAACAATGACTTTACAAAAAAATCATCACATTTTTATATGGCAGTTTATTTACTTTCAATACTCAAAACAACAAAACTACCATTCTGTTGCAATTCATTTTCTGTTTAATGTATACAACTAGCCAATATGGTAAATTAGTGATGACATAAAGAAAGTTAGTATGTACTTCATCCTTTCCCCACATGACAAAAGGGACAGTCCTGGGTTCCAAAACATTAGAATTAAATATTACATGTAATATAATTTGCACGTGGCATCAACAGATTTCAATTAAGTATTAGTCACCATATATTTCTGGGTAAGAAATGATCTTGGCAGTTGGATCAATTCTTTAACATCCTTGTCCTCATTCCTCTAGGATACTGTTTTTGATTTGTCTAACAAAATTAGATGAGCACAATGTTTGTACAACTGAACTGGCTCTGGTTGCCACCAGATTAGCAGGTATTTCTACTAAACACTTATTTACTAAATTTCTGCCAGATGCCAGGCATGTGTTAGAAACTAGAAAACAAAGATGAAATCCTCAGTTGATAGTCTAGTGTCCTTGATACAATGGAAGAAATGTGGTTTAGTATAGGTGGCATGGAGAAGGAAATTCAAATCAACAAAATTGTGTTATTTGGAACATGTGTATTCTCTAAGTTTCATATGAGCTATTTTAACTAGAAATGTTGTGAAAATAAAATAAATGACTATTGGATAGATTTTCTATTCAGGGTATCTCCTTTTAGTATTTCTATTAAAACTAATGAGAAAAAAATAACAGATAGTTTTAACAATAAAGAATCTCTGATAATTCAACTATGGGGAATAAAATATTTGTCTTAGCTTGAACTTTTTTTAAACCAGCATATCCAATTATACTTTAATTGGCATGTATCAAGAAAACTATGTTATTTACATTTATGCATGTCAAAAATGAGCCTTACTATTATGTGTGATACAGTAATAATTAAAAAAAACTAAATGAAGAAATTAAATAAATAAAGACATTGAGTTGTATTATTTCCTAAAATACAAAGCTTGAATTCAGGCTAATTATTTGTGATTTTTTTTCATACTTTAAAAAAGAGAATAATTTTAAGAGAATTTCATTTCTATAGACTATATATGGAACCCTTGACTCCATGGACAGTTTAGTCTATCACAGAAGTTTTGTGAAACTTTGTAGGACATGCACATTCAAGTAATCTTAGAAGTATGCTATAGGGATTTATTCCATTATGCTCCCCCATGGCCGTAGTATTTCCTTGTAAATTGATATTTTAAAAATAGTTTATCCATTTTTAATTCCTGCCTCCCATCACTTTTTGTAGTGTTAGGATGTCAATTATTCCATATAGTCTCTTGATGAAAATAATCATTCCTTTCTTACTCTTTTAAGTGCTGAATCAAGCCTTAATGTGTTCAAGAATCCTTCTTGCCTATTTAGAGCCATCCTTAGCTCTTACTATCCAAATCTTTAGTAAATGTTATTTACCTAATTTTTTTGATAATTAATCTTAGTAATTTACTCTTATTCTTTCTTCTATTATGAATTTGTCATCTTTTGAGAATCTGTGATGCTTAAGTAAGGTAATACAAATGTGTCTTTCTGTATTCCAACACTATGCAGCAATACTGAGTCAAAAAAAAAAACCCCAAACAAACAAACAACTCTTTTTGAATGAGACATAGAGCATCAATTAAGAAATACAAAGATTTCCCATTATTTAATCATCATGAAGTTTTCTGAAACTTCTTTTTGATATTCTTTCCTGATGTACTTTTGACAATCTTTCATCTGTTCAGTATCTTCATTTACATTTGGATTACTATTAAATATTAGTATCTTCTACTACACTGAGAAATTGGTATGGTTCCAGATCTTTACTCTTACCTACCTACTTTGTTTTACCATTCTAGACTATTTTAATTCCAGAATCACAGTCAGATATTTTTCATTTAACAAATATTGACTGAATACTAGAAGTGTGACTGTTGTGCTAGACAGTAGGAGGGCTATAGATATGAACATAAAAATGGATTCTTCCCCAAGACATTTATAATCAAGTAAGAGAGATTAGGGATATATATTACTATCAAACACACAATGAAGAAATGGTAAATACTATAAAAGAATACATCTTATGAAATTTAACAGGAGATAGTTTATTTTCAGTTTAGAGATTTAGGGAAAATTTCCTACAGTTGGTTGTTTGAGTGAGGTCTTTCAGGTATATATAAAACTTGAATATTCAGAGATGGGAGGGCAGGACATTTCAAATGGGAACTAAGATAAAATCTATCTAAATCCTTAATCTTTGGATAAATTTATTCAATAAATATTATGTGCCTGGTACTATTATAAGATATAAGACTTGTCTTACAAGTCTTATGTAAATATTATTAATGTAAATCTTATTATAAGTATTATAATAATATTCTTATATAAATATTATTATATCTTATATAAATAAATATTATATGTCTGGCACTGTAGTGTTATATACAGTACCAGGCATATAATATTTATTGAATAAATTTATCCAAAGATTAATGATTCAGAAAGATTTTATTTCCTTTCCCATTTTATACAGGCATATAATAATATTTATTGTTTATGGAGTATATCTGAAAAATAATTGGTGACCAATATCTATGGAATATTGAGGGTCTCAAAAGTCAGTGGATTAAGGTTGTTAAGTATGGATATGAGGCAAAAGATATTCTCTGAAAGTCATTAATTCATTAAAAGTAAGTGCAAATGAAGAGAGTAATACAAAGAAAATACTGAGATTTCAACACTTGATAACTGGGGGGTATGGGCCAATTATAGAATATGCTGAGAAGAAGAGGTGGAATTTAAAGGAAACCTAAGGAATACAGATTGAATACCAGTGAATGTGAGGCATAATTTTTAACTTAATGGAAAACTGGAGATCAGACTGAAGAAGATTTTGGATTTATCTTCATCTGTTATTGGTTTTTTAAAATAGAAGTTGTGCTTCATCATCTAGTTTTTGCTTTACAAACCTTAGTCCTTTAAAAACTTCAAGTCTAGTAGAGGAAAGACATACATAAGTGAGAGCACTAAATAGAGATAGAAGCAGGTATAAGATATACAAGACACATGAACTATAGAATAGATACTTGAGAAAAACATGAATCTGTGATCCAGTAAAGATGATGATGACATAATAGGCAAGTAGCAGAGCCAGAAGAGCTGTGGCTCACTGTATCTACTCATCTCTCTCCAGCTGAACTGAATTGCATACAAAACATTCTACAAACAATCTAGATGTTTCATACTTTCATGCTTTGTTCTCATGCTGTTGTTTCCCATTGAAATGTCCTTCTAGATTTTGATTGTGTTACAAGAATCTCTCATATTTTCAGCTTTAACCTAAACATACTAAAATCCTTTAGGGTTATACCCAAAAGCAAATATATTACAAAAATCAACTTTCAGCTCTTAAATTTTCACAGGGACTTTAACACATACTTGTTGTCAATGTACAGCATATAAAGCATGTATATACTCATTGTCATGTGTGGGAGGCCAACCTTACACGTGACTGAGTTACACTGCCCGGCTGGGTGCTGAGGCTCTCAGTCGCAGAAATGTGGCACCCTTCTTGGGTGCGAGGGTCGGTGTCCCGTGCATGGGTGTGTCTTGCTACAGCCCCATGGGTGAAGCTACGCTCACCTGTTTCTTTGTAATATAACTCCTTGCCCTGTTTAGGATAGAATCTTCCATGGAAGTGCTTTTGTGTGTCCCCTTCTCTTACTGTGCCCTTGGGTGTGGCTTACCCAGGTGTCAGTCAACCTGCTGACAGTGGACAACAAGAAGATACTCAGCCCTCTGAAACCTGACTCCTTGCCTCATTTGAATAGCTTCCCTCAATAAAAGGGGTCAGTGCGTGCTCTTACTCTCTCTCTTTCTGCGGACCCTTAAGGTCAGAGGAGCCGTCACAGCGACCCCAAAGAAAAAGGTATTTCTGTCTCTTGTGTGGTTATTTCATGCAGCCCAGTTAGCCCAGTTTAACTGGAGTGACCCCTGAGCCTTTTAGTCGCGAGAACAGAAACCCGGCAGTCATGGACGACTTTTCTGTAGGGATAGTTCAAATAAAAAGTAACTGTGATATAAAGTAAAATATGCTAAGGACCACAAAACTGGTGTTAAAGCATCGAAGGGCCTCACAGAGAAAACCTGAATTAAATGGGGCAGGGAGATTGAAAAGACTTCATAGTTGAGCAGGTCAGTTGAGATAGGTCTCAAACGTTGATGCTTATCAGACAATGAGGTAGGAAAGTAAAGGTCTTTAGAGGTGACAGAAATGGCCTGAAACAAAAGCACAAATTAATAAGTGGGTTATGCTTAATAAGTACTGAGTGGCCTGGTTGGCAAGATCATAAGGGAGAAGCTGTGAGGTGTGGAAAGTAACAACTATAAAGATAAGTGAAGGATATACTGTAGGAGATCTTTGTCAGGGTAAAAAATTCTTACCATCTATATTTTTCAAGCTTCAAGGAATCATTTCCCTCCAGATAATCTACTGTGTTCCATTCCCCTTGCATTTCTGAAGGAGCCAATTATCTAGGTTTTTTTTCTGATTTTAATGGTGGCAAACGGATTTTTGTTTCTCATTATATTACTGAAACACCAGAGAAACAGATTTTTGTCACAGAGTTTTTCCAAATTTCATTATTCAGAAAAAAATCAAGCATATAAACTTTGTATGTTGGCTATTACTATCTTTAGATCCATCTATAATTGAAAATGAAAAGGCTATATATGTATAAAAAGTTTTCCATAAAACACAGAGTTGGCTGTATTTATGGTAAAAATAAAGTCCATATTTCACTTCATTATTTTTTAATAGTAAAAAAGTATTTTCTGAACAAAAATTCTATGGTACTCCCCATAAGACTGTTGAGTAAAGTAGATGAAAAATAATTGTTTAACAAGCAAAGGACAGAGTTCAAATGTAAAATGTCTCAACCCAGTAGGAAATAAAAGTCTAATACTATACTCCCTGAAAACTTTTCAAAATTAATGAAAGAAAAACTCAATAAAACTTAATATGTGGAAATGCTATGACTCTTAAAGTGAAACTTCAAAAATATGTGTAATGTTTAGAAAAAGTTTCAAATGAACACACACACATAAAGAACAGATTTCATTGTTTTTGACAATATTTCCTGATAAGGTTCTTAAAGTATTTTTTAGAGGAAAAAAATGATTCATTTTAATAGAGTACTTTGGATATACATGCGATCTACATATAAATGCAAATAAATTCATTATGTTCACAATCAGCACATAAAGCTAATGAGTGGTAATAACAGAATATGTCTGCTAATTTGAATCTGTTTCCTGATTTGAAAGTAAAATTTGAAGAAATCACATTTTTGTTTAGTGTTTTTGTTGTTGTTGTTGTTAATGATAAAATAATGAAACAATGCACATATGGCAGATTCAATAAACCTGGTGCATCACAAATAAAGGAAAAAACAGACTACAGCATGTAGGCCCAATTCTGCCAGACGTCTGTTTTTGTAAATAAAGTTTCCCTGGAAACTGAGCCAGGCTCATGCATTTATGTATTGTCTGTGGTAGCTTTCATACTACAGCAGCAGTTGAGTAGTTGTGACAAAGACCATATGTCTTGAAAGCCTATAATATATACTATCTGGTCCTTTAGAGAAAAGTTTGCCAACTCCTGTCACATTGTAATTCCTAAGTTTTAAAATTTAGTACATTCGTTTCATAGATCTTAGATCTCTTTTTAAAAAAATCAGAACCACAAAGATATTTTACTAGCCTTACTCTCAATTTGTAATTCAGCCACCACCTTCTATAAGAGTGGAATGTTAACAGGCAGTCCAAAGCAACACCATTACCCTGTCCTGTACCATTATTTCCATTAGTCTATGCCATTTTTGAAATAGGAAGAAGCAATGTATTCCCCATCTTATGTATCCTGAGCACAAAAAATGTTGTTAGAATTCTATCTTTGCCATTTTTATTGATATATGAATATATAAATAAAATAAGATAGTATACTAGCAATAAATGCAAAAGAGTAGTTTCTAAAGAATTCTTTTAGCACCCCCTTTTACTTGCAAAATGACAGCTCTAGACACCTTTTATATAAAAAATAGAGCTTCCATTTTCTCAAATGCTATGGTTAAATTTTATAATATCCCTACTTAACAGAATAGAAACATATTTTTAGCCAAAGAGAAAAGTTTCTCTATCAACACATATGTCCTTGTGATAGCCATCAAAACAATTTTAGTTATTTTCTTAAAGTATCCAAAACAGGATGAATGTTTTGGCAAAGCTATGTATATAATTATTTTCTACATCATAAACCAGTTAAGGATCAAATCTTACTTAACTGTTTATCTAGCATTCAGTAAGTGTTCATTAAGTATCTTTTGAATGACAGAATAAATGATAATATTCTTCTGAAACACAAAAATATAAGTACATGATGAAGAAAAGTATGAGAAACACATATTTATATACAATGAACCTATTTTAAATCATACAACAATGATCTTTAAACCTATTTGGATTCTAAACTTTAATGACCAAGACCCAAATACAGAATTATATCAAATGTAATTTAAAAATAACCTTTAGGAATAAACCCTTAAAAACCAGAAAAATTCTAAAATAGACAGAGTATTCAATATTATATTCTCTTAGAAGGTTAATAGGCAAATTGTTTCTAGATAGTAAGCACACTAAATGTTCACATCTAAAAAACACTGATGCTATTGGAAGGAAAAAGTTCTATTTTAATATTTCTTTTGATTCTTTTGAAAGGGTATCTTTTATTGATATTTCAATTTGTGCAATCTGAGACACTTACTATTTTTTAAATTAATAGATCAAATTATATTTATTTACTATATATAGCATGTTTAATTAACATATACATTACCTCACATAGCCATTGTTTTTTTGTGGTGAGAACACTTATCATCTACTCTTAATATTCTTCAAGAATATGTAGTACTTGTCTTTCTTAGATTATTTTCACTCAACTTAAAGTTCTATCCATATGATACAAATAACAGGGTATCCTCCCCCATTCTTTTTTAGGGTGGAATAGCGCATATATATATATATTTTTTTTCCTTAGTCCATTTATCCATTGATGAAATCTAGGTTAATTTTGTGTCTTGATTTTTGTGAAAGTGTTGCAAGAAACATGGGAGTGCTTTGACATACTGATTTTACTTTCTTTGGATATATAGCCAGTAGGGCACTGTTAGATGTGAGTTACATGTTGTGTGCTATCTGATACCAGGGCAGATGGCTAGGCTTGGCCTACAGGAACTAGCTGAGTCAGGGGCGACAGAGGTCTGCCCAATGCAGGGTTTTAGTGTGGTGGGTGTGGTGTTGGGATTCATCGAAATCTTATGCTTACTTCCCTCTTTTCCCTATGTGAATTGTATCTCTCTCCACATTGCCACTTGGAGTTCTGGGAGAGATGATGTGGGTAATGTAAAATTGTTCTTCCTACTGGTCTTTTCTCATTATGTTATAACCAGGTACTATGTTCTCTCACCTGGTTTCTTTAACTCTTGTGAAGTTATTTGCAAGTGTGGATAGTTTTTCAAATTGATGTTTCTGCATGAGAATTATTACAGAAAAATCACATTCCCCCATCTGGCCTCTCCTAAGAAAGTATTTGACTTTAATATGACATGATTACAAATACCTTGTTTTCTCTATCATTACAGAAATGATGCAGAATCTATATGATCACAGAATGATAGATCTTATTCCTTTTCTTGAAATATTTTATTTTAATAGTAACTAAGTATATATTTACCAAGGAGAAAATAAAACAGTATGCTGAATATAAAATGAGGCACACAGGTATTCATATATATTCAAGGTATGCTTGTTTTCTATAACTTTTGTTTCTAGTTATAGAAACAGAAATGAACAGCATCATTTATATCTTTCCTTTTCCTATGGATAGAAATTTTGCCTTTTTGTTTTTATATTATAATCATGTGAACTTTTTTCATTTTTATTACTTCCTGCTTAGTAACAACTTACATATGATTTAATATTGATTTATCTCTTACTACTAGTTTAAAAATGTTTCTTTTTGTGTGAAGAATTTTCTGTCCTCACTTATCCATGCCCTTTAGCTTTCACCTCTGTAGAAAAAGTACTGTAGGACTGTAGCTAATACAGTATTTATGATTTTTTCTAGTAATTTTCTTTGCTTTTACAAAGAGATGCCACAATTGTCAGTTCAACAAAATGGTATATTTGATAGTCCAAAAGACCCAGAAATCCTTACACAACTGTCAGTACCTCAAATGTACCTGGAAATTTGGTGACTTTCTTAGGTAAATCTCTTATCTAAGAAAACCACTGGCAACTCACTGTGAAATAGTAGTTCACCTTGGAGTTTCCTGTAACTAGTTTTCAGAGAATGGTGGGTTGGGTAAGATTGTCCTTTTAAAATTCATGTTCCTTCAGTGTACCTGAATTTGAATGTCATATATCTTCTCCATTCATACCCACTGATATGTCCACATACTTTCTGTATTTTCACTTTGGCTGCCACTCAGTCACAGTCCCTTCTAATTTTCTATGCCTTCACGGGCATGAAATTTCTAGAGAAAATAATTCATTATGGTTTCTTAATCAGATAAGTGATGCTATTCATACATTTTAAAGATGATAAATGTCAAATACATGATCCTAAGACCAAAATATTTTAACATGCTGTGATTTTTGAAGAATCGTTTTTCAAAAAATAATGTGGCACTTGTGGTCCCATGACTTCTAACTTCATGTAGTAATAATAAGACATCAGTGTGGGAAGCCACCTGTGAAGCTACTTGAGGGGGTCTTTACTCAGTACCAAGCCATGGGGAACATAGGTCATTCCTTGGGAACAATCCTGGCTTTCCCATGTATATCAGACTTCCCAAGACATGGGATCTTTGCCCCCACTCTACTAATGGTACAGCTCTTGTAGATACGGAGTTGGGAGTAATGCATGGGAACTGGAAAGCCCACCTCCTACCTTATTTGCCAAAGAACATTCCATGAAAAAACCTTTGATGTCCCTCCATATAAATAAAGCAAGTGTGGGCTCTCTTTCTTTCCAGTGTGGAAGCTCGATCCCTAAGATTGAAGAGCCATGCTGCCCTTGCTTTTCAAAATTACTTCTCATGTACTGTGGATTTTCACCATTTTCTTCTTTTAGCTTTTATTCTGCAGCCAGCCTACTCCATGAAGAGGATCCCCCAATTCTGCCGCCCACATGGGACATGGGTGGGATGTCAGGTATTGGTTTAAAATAAAATCAGAAATATTCAGCTAATTATTAAGATGAAGCAGGATGATGGCAAAGTTAGAGATATTTTCTTTGTAGTCCCATCTCAGGTACTTTACTACCTGGCTCTTCTCTGAAATATAAGTTCCATTTTTATAAAATAGAAATAATAATAATGATTTCCCAGAGCCTTTATTAAAGGATTAAATGATATAAATTATTCAAAACAGTTGGCATATAACAGGGTTTCAATAAATGGTAATTATTTTCACTGTATTTAGGTAAAGATCCTTCTGATTATGAAATGTGTCATGGATATACGTTTTATGCAGCATCCCATTCCTTGAGAAAAATTAATACTCTCAGCCATATAGAAGGAATGCAATAGGTTTGCAGTTGTGCTATAGATACGTGTAGCTTAAAGTTAGGAAAGAACAGATGATATTTTTTAAGAGAATGGCACTGACACTAGAGGTCCTACTTTAGGGCAACCGGTAGAGTTTTGGTTATTATTGTTTGGTTAAATGTTGCCACCATCTTCTGGGGCATTCATGACTTCTTATGATTTAAGTAGATCCCTTTAAAGCTGGAATTGTCCTCTTAAAGAATAAATGATACTCATAAAATAAAATAAACATGTATCAAACTAATCTCATGGCAGTTCTATCAGAGAGCAGCAAAACTATGACATTAAATGGTGTTTTATGCTGAGCACTTTTAAATTATTTTTTCATCTTCTTCACAATCTGTCCTGTTTCCATTATAAATACATTGTTTCCATACTCCTCAGAAACCAATAACATTTGAAAATATTTTAAAAACAAAATTGCTAGCTTGGCTTAGGGTAATCAAATTTTACTTGGTCTGTTTTCAAATCTTCCTAGTTATTAATTCAAATATTCCTACCCACTAATTCAAGGTTATATTTAAATATGTAGGTATTTAAAAACTTTAAGTATTTCAAGGTTATATTTAAAAACAGGACAAATTGATGATTACTTGATGCAGAGAATAGAGCCTTAAAACTATAGATAGAAATCTTGTATTTCAAATCCATATCTGTTTTTCACCAGCTATATAACTTCAATAAATTTCAGTTTCTGCATTTATAGAATGGCAATAAGAAGATTTATTTTACAAGGATCATACCAAGATAATGTGAGATAATACTAGGTCTTCAATAAGTAGATATCTTTCTTTTTATTTCCCTGCTGATTTCACCGCTTTTTGATTTTGAATGAACTCCAGTGTGGAATCAGGCAACAGAGGATCTATGATTCTTAAGGTTTTGTGTTGAAAAGTGGAGTGCCTGATTTTGAGGATAACTCATGGTCTTTCTTCCTCATTCTTCTTGTTCAACAGTCACTTACTGTGTTAACATGCCAGAGGGAAGGCAGGAAAAGAGAGGATACAGGAGATTGCTTATGAAATCTTGCTAAATTGATAAATTAAGGAATGAATAAGTTAAAATTAATCAAAACAGATGGGTTATGTTTTAAGAGATAAATCAATATGGCTAAATTAGAGACTAGTCATGAATCTCTTCAAGTGGGCAGAAATGTGGTAACTGAAAATTAATGAAATCAAGGACACTTTATGGAATAACATTCATATTTTATATTTAGATTAACAGACTATTATAAATTTCTAAGGGACACTGTTGATTATTTTCTAAATGCATCTCCAGTTTCCTGTTAGAGGAAAATGCCTGCATGGTTTTGAGTAGCCTCAACAATAGAGTAACATAATAGTAGTCATTGTTCTACTCATAGACAAAGTTGTGATTTCATTTTTCTCTAAAATACCTACTCTAGTTCTGTTTGCTCCAGCTTCAGAAAGACATAATGAAACTAGAAAAAGGCGAGAAAAAAGAAGTCAAATTGGCAGATGACAGGAAGACTAAAAGCAATAAAATTCTTATGAAAGAGTCATAGAATGTTAGAATTGGAATTATACTTAGACATTATATGAACCAAAATATTCCTGACAAATAATAAATAGTTTAGCTATCAAAAAATACTGTATGCTAAGGACTTTCTTGTATTTGAGATCCAGATCCATTTCTCACTAGCTATATAACTTCAATAAATTTCAGTTTCTGCATTTATAGAATGGCAATAAGAAGATTTATTTTACAAGGGTCATACCAAGATAATGAGAAATAATACTAGGTCTTCAATAAGCAGATTTCTTTTTTTTTTTTTAAATTTCCCTGCTGATTTCACCTCTTTTTGATTTTGAATGAACTCCAGTGTGGAATCAGGCAACACCACCCCCCTTTTTTGTAGCCTACATTTGTCTGATCTATAACCTCAAACAAGTGTATCTCAAATTCATCCACTTCTTTTTATAAACACTGCCATCATCCTGATTCAGACTACTGCAGCAGCATCCTAACTGGCTTGTTCCTTCCTACTTATCCTCTCAACCATGTTCTAACCTCCCAATAGAACCAGACTAATCCTAAGACCAAACTTAATCACAGTATTGGCTTACTTAGGATATTCGTTGATTCCTCATTGATTCTAGTATCAAGTAATAACAATTTCCTAAATGACTGGTTCTTGCCTCCTCGCTAGTAACATCTCAGATGGCTTTTCTCTTTGTTCACCAAAGTCTATCGAAACTAACTTTATTTCAGGTCCACAAATAGCTAACTGCTTTCCCCCCTAAAGCTGTCACATGTAACTGTAAACATTACCACAAGAACAGCAGATAATCTATCAAATTTTCCCGTGTGACTCCTACTGTGACTCCCACTGTGCCAAGCGCTTTATGCATGTTATGTTTAATAAGAAACCCTATGAGGTAGTTATTTTTACCCTTTTTATTCTGAGAAAGTAAATATTTAGAGATCTTAATTAATTTCCCTGAAGGGAGATAAGTGGCAAAAGTAGGAAATATGTTTTATTGTATATACAGTAATGTTCTTTAAAAAATTATTTATTTATTTTTGCATTATAATTCTTAATACACCATTATACCATAATTTATCAAATCTCTTATTATATATAAGGCATGTTGACACCAAATTCACATCTTCATACATGTATTTTGTATAATGATGAGGAAGCAATGTTCTTTCTCTTCTCCCCCCGCTAACTCCCACCATTTATACTATTCTTTATGGTTACAACTCAGTTGTTTTCTCAAAATGGCCTTCTCTCATCTTCTGATCTAAATTTGGCATCCTTGCCATAGTCCCCTTAAACTTCACCTTTATAGAATGTATCACAGTTTATAATTATGTATTTCTTTAGGTGATTATTTAATGTCTGTAAAATTTCCAATTAACTCTAAGTTTCACAAAGACAGAGATCACAGGTTCAAAATATGCCTAATTCAATTAGTAAATATTTGCTGAATTAATGATTGAGAAGAGTCATTAAACCTTTCAATAATGAATTTTTGAATCACTGTATGGAATAGCTTATTTGAGCCTTAGAATTTCTATTAAAATATTCTTATCTATATTAAACAAAAAACAGATCCCTTATACAGGCAATCTATTCATCCTAATTCTGATCTCTTGACCAATACTGAAAAAGTACATTCTTCCTTTTCCTTAAAGTTCTTCAAGTACTTTTATCCTAGACAACTTAGACAGAAAGAAGTGTTAGTGATGGTGAGAAAACTAGATTACTTGTAAAAAATGGGACGCTAGAATGAGGGCAATGGAAGGCGTTTTTTGAAATTACAGACATATTTAGGGGACATTACAATTCTTTACAGAAAATGACTGTGATATGCATACAGACATAAAATATAGATGACATTGCTGTGTTTGGAATGCTCTATCACAAGTTTGGTTCTAATTAGTGTATATCTAGAAAGAAACAAATAAAACTGGAGGGTGTCCAGTTAAGGCAATTTACATGACTGTAAAAAAAGATTTAAAAAAGTAAATATTAGTTTAAGTTGGGATATCCCAAAATTAAAAGACTGATGTCATGAAGTACAACTATCTTCTCATCTCTCTCAAGTATTCTTGGCAAAAAAAACTCTGGACTAGATGAAATGTGTTTATAAGATATGAAAATTAATAAGACTAAATAAAGCTTGGAATTACTGAGACCCAAATATTCTTCAGACATTATATATTTTTGAATTAACTCAATGTAGGCAGTAATTGAAAAAAATTATCTCACAATCCTGACGAGAAAGAATCTCAGAGCTGGGAATGTCCTTTGCTCAATAATTTTTGATATACTAGTTTGCATACATTTGCATACATGTAAAGTATATCTCCACATCTATGCCAAATTGTTGTCAACTAATATTAAAATATCACAGCATAATATAATGTGGAAATTTGGATTTTGAGTTTGGTTTAGTTTAAATCTCAGTTCATCAATATTTATTAGTTATGTAATTTTAAACTGGTTTCTCCCTGTGCTATAGTTTCCTCATTTTAAAAATTGGAATAACAAAATATATGTTTTAAAACTGAGAATTAAACAAAATACCTAACATGAAACATCACTTAGCATTAGCTGATGATTGACACATAGCAAATCATCAATAATGTTATTTGCCTTCCAGTGACAAAACCCTATTATCTGCCAAGACAGCCCACCTCCTCTTTGGACAGCATTGGCAATGATTTCCTATACTGTGTGGAACCAGTCCAGCAGGTAAAAGTAAATAATACTTAAAGATCTAATATATAAAATGCTATTTTAAGAAAAGATTCTCTTCATTAGAATTTTAAATTTGATACACTAGTTTGCATACATTTCCTTATCAATTTGGCACTCAGAAATGCCAGAATTTAAGTTCTTTGATTGACCTCAGAGAAATATAAGGTATAATCTTATTTGATGAGAAATTCTGAATAATATAACTGGTATGAACCCTCCACTGGAATGTCTTTGGTTTTTTTGGCAGTACTAGGGATTGAACCCAGAGCCTTTTACAGGCTAAGCAACACTCTACCACTGAGCCTTTAACATATCTTAGCAAAAAGAACAAAAAATTACCCTTCTAATCACTCAGGTAATAGAGTAGCAGTGATCTTCTAAGACAATGCTATGCTTATTTTCATTAATAATGGCTAGAAAATTTTGTTTTATACTATAAGACCAGAGTTTATGATTGTTTAATTACTTGAACTTACAAAACAATTTTACAGAACATTTTACTTCTGATATAAGTTGTAAGGTAAGCTGCAGGGAATTTGATTACTAAGTTATCAAATCATACCACTTTCTTTGTGACAATTAACTTAGTACACTGTAAATAAATTCACTTATGTTAATTTATCATTTAATATATATTATGTGGGTTCATATGTTAAGAAAATATTTTAGCTAGCTTACCTCATTATAGAAAAAAATTAGTTCTAACAAACCTGAATCAAATATAATTTGAAGGCTTATATTGCATAGCAATGGGAAGTTAATAATACAAACTATTTGAGAAAAGTAATTGTACTTTCCAGTTCACTGCCTCTTGGTTTACCCCACACATTCAAATTAAAAAAAAAATCTTCAAACTAATACTTATTATTTAATAAACATTTTAATAATAAAAAAGAACAAAGTAGTTGGGGCCTAATCCCACATGATGGAGATCAGGGCCTATTTTTTCTTCTATTAGACACAGGGTCTCTGGTTGTATTCCTAAGTCCCTGATCCATTTTGAATTTAGTTTTGTGAATGGTGAGAGATAGGGGTTTAATTTCATTTTGTTGCATATGGATTTCCAGTTTTCCCAGAACCATTTGTTGAAGAGGCTATCTTTTCTCTAATGCATGTTTTTGGCACCTTTGTCTAATATAAGATAATTGTAATTTTGTGAGTTAGTGTCTGTGTCCTGTATTCTGTATCCTGGTCTACCAGTCGGTTTTGGTGCCAATACCATGCTGTTTTTGTTATTATTGCTCTGTAGTATAGTTTAAGGTCTGGTATTGTGATGCCACCTGCTTCACTCTTCCTACTAAGGATTGCTTTAGCTATTCTGGGTCTCTTATTTTTCCTTAATAGGACTCCTATAGTGCAAGAATTAAAACCAAGAATCAATAAATGGCATGGACTCAAACTAAAAAGTTTCTTCTCAGCAAAAGAAATAATCTGTGAGGCAAATAGAGAGCCTACATCTTGGGAGCAAAGTTTTACCCCCCCTACATCAGATACAGCACTAATCTCTAGGGTATACAAAGAACTCAAAAAGCTAAACACCAAAAAAACTAATAACCGAATCAATAAATGGGCCAAGGCATGAACAGACACTTCTCAGAAGAGGATATTCAATCAATCAACAAATATATGAAAAAATGTTCATCACCTCTAGCAATTAGAGCAACGCAAATCAAAACTACTCGAAGATACCATCTCACCCCAGTCAGAATGGCAGCTATTATGAAGACAAACAAGTGTTGGTGAGGATGTGGGGGAAAAGGCACACTCATACATTGCTGGTGGGACTGCAAATTGGTGCACCCAATATGGAAAGCAGTATGGAGATTCCTTGGAAATCTGGGAATGGAATCACCATTTGACTCAGCTATCCCTCTCCTCAGACTATACCCAAAGGACTTAAAATCTGCATACTACAGCAACACAGCCACATCAATGTTTATATCAGCACAATTCACAATAGCTAAACTGTGGAGCCAACCTAGATGCCCTTCAGTGGATGAATGGATAAAAAAATGTAATGGAATTTTACTCAGCAATAAAAGAGAATAAAATCATAGCATTTAGCAGGTAAATGGATGGCGCTGGAGAAGATAATGCTAAGTGAAATTAGCCAATCTCAGAAAAACAAATACCAAATGTTTTTCTCTGATATAAGGAGGCTGACTCATAGTGGGGTAGGGAGGGAGAGCATGGGAGGAATAGATGAATTCTAGATAGGGAAGAGGGGTAGGAGGGTCAGGGAAGGGGCAGGGGATTAGTAAGGATGGTGGAATGTGATAGACATCATTATCCAAAGTACATGTATGAAGACATGAATTGATGTAAACACACTTTATATACAAATAGAGGTAAGAAAAATTGTTATGTGTAATAAGAATTGTGAAGCATTCCACTGTCATGTATTAAAAAATAAGTCCAATAAAAAATTTTTAAAGTAATAAAGGTAAAAAATGAAATCACTGCAAACAACAAAAAAAATAACAAAGTAAAATTTAGAATGAAGTTATCAGAACTAAAATTGAATATCAAATATAAGAAACAGAGTTAAGATCATAAACCTAATTTTAGATAAAAATATTGTTGTTTTAATTCATTTCTCTTTTGTATAATAGGCTTTATTTGTCAATAGAAACAGTAAAAATGAATTGAAAATTTTAGTAGATGTTACTCTGATTCTTGCTAACATAATTGTGGTTAACTGATTATGCTTAGCATGATTCCTAAAAATGATTACAAATGATAAAAATAATGAAAGTAAGCACATAAAACAGCTTACCATTTCACCAATTTTTCCAATATCTCCTTGATCTCCTGTTTCTCCCTGATAATAAGAATATAAATTTATAAAATGTATTATTTTTCAACAAAATTAGTCATGACTGCTCTTCTGTTTTCATTTTTATGTAATTATCAAAACATACCCTTAAAAAAGGCAAAGGAAATCTGAGTTATTCAAAACTCTGTTACAATATTTCCATGGAATGTAGCTTTACTTCCATTTCCAAACAGTAATAAACTATTAATAAATATTCATTCAAACAGTAATAAAATATTATCTTAAACTACTTTCTTCTATTCATTACTTTTATTCACTTTAAAAACACTTTACAAACAAAATTTTTTTAAGTAAAATATTTATTTTATTTGTACTCTGTCAAAGGTAGTATGGCAGGCACTGTGAACAATGATATAAGAATAAAATTAAATTCTTGCCCATAGGGTTGCTCTATTTGCTCAAGTAGAAGAGGAAAATTACCACAGATAATTATAGAAGGATTATGTAGAGGCAAGTATCCTGTGAGTTTAAGTTGCAAAAGCTGGCAGCACTGGACAAGTATTATATATTCCACAATTTTGCCATCTATAGATCTCTTAAAACCCAAAGTTTTCCAAAACTCATTTGGTGCCAATCTTGACCTATTTGGATAATCTCGAGATCATTTATAGTCTTGATTTATTCCAATGAATCTGAATTCCCTTACACTTCATTGCAGAAATATTAATCTGATTATGTTACAGTGTCTTACTGCTTGCAGGCAATGTTTGTTAAAACAATATGTGCACCATATTACTTTTCCAAAATCCAACAATTAGTGACTTCAAATAATGAATTATGATACTGTATCAGGGCCCTATCAAATAGGGAATACTTAAGTGCTGATAAGAAACGGTCATTTTTAGTGGTGAAAAATGGCATGAGCAAAGGTATAAGTAAATGAAAGGTAGAGGATTAAGTTTAGGGTACCACAAATAGTGAATCTGAAAGAAATGTAGTTTATCACAGAAATGGGATACTAAACATCAATTTCTGTCTAAAAATTATAAGTTATATTATAGTGTAGAGCGGTAAGATGCTAAGATACTGAACACTATAACCCCAGAAGATGTGTGGGTTGTGAATATTTATTTGAAATGGGTTGGTCTGATTGAAATGTATCATAAGTGTAAAATACACATTAGATTGTAAAACCTTTATACCAACAAAGAATACAAAATTATCTCATTGCTAATATTAACAGTGATTACATATTAAAAGGATAATATTTTGTATCTTGGGTTAAATAAAATATATTATTAAAATTAATTTCACCTGCTTGTTTTACTTGATAATGTGGGTCACATCTGTGGTTCACATAATATTTCTATTGAAGAATATTGATTTAATTGACTGAAATATTTATCATGAATAAATTACTTTGAGATAAACTTTCAAAGTCTATACAAACTTTCCCTCCAATTTTTGTGTGCAGTTAGGTAAATAGAAAAGAATGAAGCATTTGAGTAAGTTTGAGTAAGTTCTAGTATCTAGCGCTTGACAGAAAGATCATTAGACACCCTGTGTCTACTTTATGGCAGAATAACATATAGATTATTAATTTTTTTTAGTATTTTTTTCTTCCTCATCCAGAAGTTGCCCCCCTCAAAATGAACCCTTTGTGTTAGTGATTCTCAGAGGAGGTTTATGTTAATAGGCAGAAAGAAGTTATGTGCAGAACAGATAATGTTCATTATTGCTTTAGTTTTCAGAAAGTAAAGAGAGGGAGAGGGAGGGAGAAAAGGATGAGAGAGAAAGAGAGAGAGAGAGAGAGAGAGAGAGAGAGATGTTGATTGATTGATTGATTTGATTTCCCTAGGACCAGGAAGAAAACAGAGATCTTAGGTTTCTGTGAAAGTTGGTGACCCTTAAACAACTCTCAAGTGGTTCCTCAGGGAGTTCCCAGTAAATAGTTACATGATGCACTGAATCACAACTTCTAGTGACAGATGGGGAATAACAAACATTACAGATTTTTTTTCCCATTTCCTGCATAATACAAAAGTAGCCTAGATTCTGATGTCATTCTAGGGAGGAATGTGACATCATTAATGAATAAGATTCACTTTCTTGCCAGTTTGACTGATGGCAGCTCCCAGTTGGATTCCCTGTGAGCTGTCATTTAACCACAAATCTTATCCTAACATTCTTAATTAATTACATATCTATACAAATATGAATATAAATATATATATTCTCAATTGCCCTTTGAACTATTCTTAACATCTTACTGGTTCCCTGTAAGTTGACCTGTACTCATTTCATATTTGTATGAAAGTCAGACTTTTACCTTTTTGAAAATTTTAAAACTGATAATAAAATCAGATCCTTTACCTTTAAGCCTTCTGGTCCTGGTTCACCCACATATCCCTTTCGACCTGGTTTTCCCTATAAGAGAACCGAATGAAAGAAAAAAAAAAGAGCTATGTTTAGTTATTCTCATTTCTGAAAGTTTTCTAAGGGCTACAAAATATAAACTACTATAAAATGAAATACTTCAAAGCTTATATTTTAGTAAAGATGACATAATTTTTTAAAAAGTTAGTTTTTAAAAATTATGTCATATACACTTATAAAATTATATGTAATTTTAAATAACATAACAAATATATGCATATATATATCAAGTTAGGATGATAGGTGGTGGTAAATAAAATGAAGGACAATAAATCAAGCAAGGAAGGAAATATAGACTGTTGTGGGAGTTTTATTGAAATTTTTGATATTTCCAGGGAAGAACACTAATTTACAACACTAATTTTCAGTCTCACTGAAAATGTGGCACCTAAGTGAAGTCTTAAAGAAAGGGACAAGTTATGTGGATATCTGAAGGAAGAACACACAGGTAGAAAAAAAGCATATACAAAAGTATGTTGGCAGGAGCCGGGGTTGTGGCTCAGTGGTAGAGCACTTGCCAAGCATGCATGAGGCACTGGGTTAGATCCTGACACCACATTAAAAATAAACAAAATAAAGGTATTGTGTCCATATACAACCAAAAAAATATTTTTAAAAAAGTATGTTGGCAACAACAAGCATATCTAACTAAAATGTCCAAAATTCACCTCTTAATTTAACCCTCAAACCTATTCTTGCATGCCTTCCTCATTTTTTTGTTCAGTTATTCAGTACTAAATACAACACTAATTTACAGTATTGACTAGGTATGATTTTATTATTGCTGTTCATTAAAAAAAACCTCACATTTTTTTCCTTCTAAAATGAAGTTAAATGAAATAACCCTCTGGCTCTCATTCTGTTTTGACTACAAAATTTAGCAATTTAAAGTTACATTCAGAACTTCCAGGTAAGAAGTTGTTTTAATTTTTACTTTTGCTTTGCTTAAAATTACTAATGGTTTCCAATCAAGCACAAAGAACTGAAAATCATTTTATTATTGTTAAATGTCAATTTTTAATTAATTTGAAGATATACAGGATAAGAAATCTAATTGAGTCCAAATTATTAAATGTCTTCCATAATCTTTACAATAACATTTTAGTAATTCATTTGATTTACATTGGTTGGAAAGAATTTAAGTGAAAATATTCCTTTCACGTTTAATAATGTAATCTCACTCATCATGAAGCATATTAAGAAATAGTTATACAGTGAATCCACATTATTGAAAGAATCTCCTAGAATCTGATATCAGTGCATTTATAATCTCTTTGACATCAGCCATGCAGGGCATCTGTGATGGAATCGTAACTTCTGGTTCTATTTAAATTCTGTCACACTAAATTTATTTTGAGAGCGTTATACTTGAGTGTGCAACACTGAAACCTTATTTTCACATTTAAAAAAGAGATCCATATCTTGCAGAGTTGTTTCAAGATTAGGGTTGATTCATGTGACATACTTAGAGAAATAATGGTCCCCAAACAGACCTTCAACCAAGAGTAACAAGAATAATAAGTATTAAGACTAAGTAGACAAGAGATAAATATGGTTCTCTTGTTTTCTAGGGAAATAAATTTAAAATAAGATCACTTTTACTGGGCTCAAATAACAGTTTTTATGTTATTTTTCTTGCAAAAAATAAAAATAAGTCTTCTTTTCAACTGAATGGTAGTGATATATATTCTAGTAAGATAAGGGTACAAATAAAATGATTACTCTTTCCTCAAAGGTAAACATTCATAAAAACCCTAAAATTTATTATGTTTTCAAAAAAAGAGAATGCGATGTATTTCATGTGAATCTAATACCTCTTAAAATAAATACATTATCTTAACTACTTAATTTTAATGTAAAATTTGATCAGGCAGGCACTTCAAAAATGTTCAAATTCATCTTCAGAACTTGAAAACAATAGTTCATATAGCAAAATATGGTATTATCCAATGAAAAAGGAGTCAAGAGAGACTTATCATTTGCTTTATATAATTTTACTGATACACTTAGAAAACAGACACTTCCAGAATATTAATAAAATTGATGAAGTATTTTTCTTCCTATTATTTTTTGAGAAACTTGTAAATAATTTGCACAAGTTACTAAAACCACTGAAAAATCAAACAAATATGTAATTAGGCATAGTATAATTCCAAATACTCCTGGAGAATTTCAGTTACTGGTTTACTTTATGGAGGAGATTTTATGACTACAATTTGTTATAAATTTCTGTCCTTTGCTACTAATAAAAATGTTATGTTATTAAAAATATTTTCAAGCCAGGTATAGTGGCACACACCTGTAATCCCAGAGGCTTGGGAGGCTGAGGGAAGAGGACAGCAAGTTCAAAGCCAGCCTCAGCAATTTACAGATGCTCTGAGCAATTTAGAGAGACTCTGTCTCAAAACAAAATACGTAAAAAGGCTAGGAATATGGCTTAGTGGTTAAGCACTTCTGGGTTTAATCCTTAGTACTCCCACCCCCCCCCCAATTTACAGAAAGCTGTTTTCAAGAGAAGTACTTATAGATAATTATTTACATGATACCTACTCTAGGCCCCAATTCTCCAAAGGGTCCAACTGGTCCTTCTTCTCCCTTAAAAAAGATCAGAACATATCATGGCCTAAAATAAGCACTTAAAAATGTAATCACTTATTCTCCATATTTATTCTGGGATCTGAAGCTAATTCTGAGATATGATAAAAATAATGCTGTGATTTTCTTTTATCTTAGAATTATCCCATAACATTTGATTTTCTTCTGTAATAACATCTACTTTAAGAGGGACATGTGCTATTGGATTATTTTTAAGTTGATAGATGTGATAAGTCATACACGAAAAATTGGGAGTAGAGAAAAGTGAAAACGATTACAATATCACAAAACCAGCATTAGAAACACTGAGACCATTCATTAAGAATAATCTTTACTTTGCTGGGCGCAGAGAGGAACTCAACTAAATTCTTAACAGACAGAAATCAATACACATTGCTATATTTTAAAATTACTTATACAGAATAGTTTGCTTTAGGTACATTTTGATACTTAATCCACTCAACAAATATGCTTTTGAATCTTAAGGTATAGTGATTCACAGGCATATCAGACCTTACCCCAATGGGGCTTATTGTTTACAGAATTTATTCTTGACTAATTTGTGGTCCAATATTCTTAGGGTAAAATAATGTCATAAAATATAAAATCTGGTGCATTATTATAAGGATCAAAAATTATAGGTAGACACTAATGATGAACGTAAAAAATAAAGAAATTCTAGCTATTGTTTTCTAAAATAATAAAAGTTATGTATTCATACACCATTTACACACATATTTACTCAATATATTCATTTATTCACCTTTTAATAAATAGCTGGTGTTCATAGTTGATATTATATTTTAGCAACATATATAGACCTCCCTGGAATCATTAATCTTATTCATTTGATAAGCATTTCTTATTAATTCACAATTCAATTAAAATATAATTTAATAGGTTACAAATATAAAATAGTAACAAATAATATAAATTCTAATAAATATGAGTGAGATTCTGGGTTCAGATTCTTCAACATTCCACTATAGACCACTGACATGAATCACTTACAGAACACTGTAAAATGATTCCAAATTCCATTCCATAATTTCCAGTACAAAATGGTAACTTGACATCCTTCATGTCAAAAGTTGTCCACACTAAGACAATGATTTCTTTAAGCAAAAACCAAAGTTTCATGAAAAATAAAAAAGGAAAATGAGAACCTAAAAGCTGTTGACTGGATATTCATTCCTCCATACCTGAGTTCCTTTGAGACCAGGAGGCCCAGGAGGCCCTCTATTTCCAAGGAGTCCCTATCAAAGAATATAGCAATGTAAGCAAACAAAATAAACAATAAACCAATTAATATTTTGATCAATCAGCTCTAATCTGGAGATGGGTAGTATTTTTGGGTACCATTCATTTTTCATTAAGAAGTTATTAAAACAAAATTGGAGAGTAGATGAACAGAAAACTACAAGGCATTTGAAAATTGGGCAACACAGAATAAACTTATTTTTAAATAGTATGTTAAGGTCCAAACAATTTGTTGAGTATTTTATTTTAAAACTTCTGCCTTTTTAGACAGAGTTTTTCTAAATTTAAAATAATGAATCCAACTGTTAATCTGACATAATAGAGTATCTACCAAGTCTAAAAAATAGATGGAGAGGATATATATCTGTTAAGAGACCAGCAGGGTCTGGAACTCATTATTCATATTAAATGTTCTTCAACTAATTTCCCTTTGTTATACAACCTGGTAAAAGGAGAAAGGCAATTTGCAGAAGAAAGTTACTCTCTAAATTTTATTAGTAATTTTAAGGCTATGAAATTCTTTCATTAATGAATATACATTAAATTGCTCTCTGAATAAAACTTTGTTCAAAGTGACTATAAAAAAGAACTTCCCAATTTAGAAAACACATCTATTCAACATGGTAACATTTTTCTTATTTAGTTATACTCTCTTAACTATGTTTCCTTAAGGAAACACTTCTTTCCTCATGATTAGAAGAGTGTGACTACCCCCTTACTGAAAATACTGGATATGTGACAGGAATCTAAGTCAATCAGCATATTCTACACTCATAGAAACAGTAATTGGTTCCTGAGCAATCAAGTCACCCCCAAACCAGTCTAGTAAAAGCAAATTTCAAACTTTAGTGAAACTGTTGGGAAGACGGAATAGCATTAAGGATGAGGTAAGGGGGAACAATGGGAAAACCATCAAGAGGAGAGAGACTAAGGATGAAATAAATGAATTAAACAATGAAGAAAGGAGTGATTGGGCTCTCATGATATTGTTAGGGGTCTTAGGTACAGTGACTGAGTTCCTAAATTTTTCACACATTTATTAAGCCTGCTTGAGTTGCATTTCCATTAGTTACAATTGAAAGAATCCTTATTGGTATAAGGATTTCAAATTCTTCAATATACAAAATACTGTTTTTCTAGAATTCAAAGTGAAAGATTTAAAGATTGTCAAAGACTGATTGGAGGTACAGAATGTAAAGGCTTTTATACTTGAATCCTATCACACAATAGCTAACATTTAACCATTCAGTTCAGTTGTTTGTTCATTTTTTCCATCTGACATTTTATTAATTTTTACTATGCCTAAGACTTAATAAACTGAACATTAGGCCTTGAGTATAAATAAGACTCAGTCTCTGTTCTCTCTGTTCTTAATGAATTTAAAATTTACACAGAAGATGGTCCTTTAAAATAAAAGTTGTTAAACAGAAATTGTAATAGAAGCAGAGGAATATGCAAAGTATAGAGAATATAGAAGAAGCAGCAAGATCCTTTCTGGGAGGATCAAAAAATTTTTCATATGTGCAAACAATTTTGTATTGAGTTATGATATGTTAATAAAACCATATAAGTAAAAATAAGCATACACTAAAAACTTAGAAATATCATCTTGAGAAGCAAAAAACCCCAATGAATACAGGATTAGATTAGAGAATGTGTATAAGAAACTGGATCAGTTCCATATCCATGGTATAACCAGCTGAGTGGTTAAAGAGAAATCTGTCCCTTTGCTCTGTGAATATAGCTATTTACCCTGGGTGGCACCATTGTCCAAGAGCCCTAATCAAACCGTTAGGGAAGAAGGCAAACCTAGGCTGCTTGTCTGTCCTTTTCCAAAACCAAATAATCTTAAATGAATTTAAAAAACTGAATTAAGAAAAAGCATAGAGTTATATTCTATTTATAAGATACATACCTAAAATATAAAAATATAGGAAGATTGGAAGCTCACACACATATCCACAAAAGATATGCAAAGGATTTACTGACTCAAAATAGCTCATTATATTCATATTAGATCCAATAGATTTTAAGGTAAAACAGATTATTAAAGTTAAGTAAGTCATTAAAAATAATAAAAAGCTATATTCTTCACAAAAATAAACTCTCAATTATATTCATGTAATAACATAAAGTCTGAATATTAATAACAGATAAAGAAAATCTATTTTCGGGAAATTTTTAAAAAAATATGTACTGCTTTAGTTGTACACAATACTTTTATTTTATTTATTTATTTTCATGTGGTGCTGAGGATCGAACCCAGGGCCTCGCACATGCTAGGCAAGCACTGTACCACTGAGCCACAACTCCAGCCCCTCAGGAAAATTTTAACATACTTTTCTCAATAATTAATAGATTAAGCAGACAAAATCATAAGAATAAAGAATACTTAAATTAGAAAATACTTAAATTTGTTAAATTAGCAAATTTGATCTGGTAGCCAAGTATAGAGCACAGAAACTCTAAATGCAAGTTTGCACAGTCTTTTGACAAACAATCAACATTTGTGGAACTAACCAAAAAAAAAAAAAAAAAGGCCATAAAAGTCTATCAACAGTAGTGTCAATTAGATTGTAAATCTATGTAGTGAGTTTATCATGTTAAAAACCTGATTTTTCCAGGTGTGGGGGTGCATGCCTGTAATCTGAGCAGCTTGGGAGACTGAGGCAGGAGGATCACGAGTTCAAAGCCAGCCTCAGCAACTTATCGAGGTCCTAAGCAACTCAGCGAGACCCTGTCTCTAAATAAGATATAAAAAAGGGTTGGGGATGTGGCTCAGTGGTGAAGCATTCCTGGGTTCAATCCCTCATACCAAAACCAAAACTAAAACCAAACCAAACCAAACAAAACCTGATTTAAAAAAATATATAAAATGCCTACAACCATAAATTGAGTTTTACTAGGTATATAACTTTGGTTTTCTTTTCTATAGAATCATGTTACCACTAGCATAATAAAGTTTCTCTAGAAATAAATAAAACAATACATGGAATAAAACAAGGATTCAGTAAGTTTCCTTTCTACTTATACATCATACATTGATTAATGTTTACAACAGTTTCTGAACTGATAATTCACTTATCAGCACCACTCATTCATATTGATAATTTACCATTATTATTTTTCCTAAAACTTCTCCTTCATCATCTCACAGCTCTAAAAATCTTCTATGGAATAAAAGAGTAGAGTTTTTATATGAAATTAAAGTCAAATTACTATCAGTTTAAAATAGATTGCTATAACTGTATTTTATGTAAGTCTTATAGTAACTACAGAGAATATTCCTATAGAAGACTTGCAAAAGAAAATGAAAAAGGAATAAAAACCATGTGTGAAACAAAAAGACAGCAAAACGGATAAAACCCCCATAAATAGGAAAAAAACTAACAAAATGACAAAAGTAAATTCTTTCTATCACAATTATTTTAAATGTGAGTAAATTGAACTCTAATAAATTGACAGAGCAACTGAATAAATTAAAATGCAAGATCCAATTATATGCTGTCAAAAAAGACTTGCTTTAGATTGAGGATACACATAGTGTTCACAAAAGTGAGAGGAGATATAGTAACACAATAACAGTAGATTTCAATAATGAAAGAAATACCCAGACAGACCAGTAAGGAAATACACAGGAAACGAACTAGACTATAGGCAGCAGTTTCTGCATCTGAAGATTTAACCATAGATCACAAAATATTTCAAAAAAATTTAATGTGCACTGAACATGTTCAGACCTTTTCCCTGTTACTATTCCCTAAACAGTGTAGTATAACAACTATTTACATAACATTTACATTATGTTAGATATTACATGTAATATAGAGATTATATATATATATATATATATATATATATATATATATATATTTACATAGGTTATATACATCTTTTAAATAATATGTACATGTATATAATATATATATACACACATACATATTTTATATATATAATGTCATTTCATATGAAGGACTTGAGCACCACAGATTTGGGGATGCATAGGGGTTCTGGAACCTATTTCACACAGACAACAGGGGATGACTGTGTAGACCAAATGGACCTAACAGACATACATAGAACATCTGCATCTAAAAGCAGTAGAAAATTCATTATTTTACATAAGGAATATAAGTAACATTCTATAGTATAAATCATGTTAGATCAGAAAACTATTCTTAGCAAATTTAAGACAACTAAAATCATACCAATTATCTTTTTCCAACTACAATGGAATGAAACTCAAAATTAATAGCAGAAGGAAAACTAGCCTATTATCATCACTTCTATTCAACATAGTATTGAAAGTCCTAGATAGAGCAACTAGACAAGAAATAAAAGGCATGTGAATTAGAAAGGGTGAAGTAAAATTATCTCTAGTCATAGAAGACATGATCTTATATGTGGAAAACATCAACAATTCCACAACAAAACTGTTAGAAACAAATGAAATTACCAAAGTTGCCAAATACAAAATCAACATATTAACAACAAACAATTTGTAAAGGAAATCGAAAAACAATTCCATTTATAGTTGCTTCAAAAGTGATAAAAAAACATAGGAATAAATTTAACCAATGAAGTGAAAGACTTGTACACTGAAAGCTATAAAGCACTGCTGAATGACATTAAAGATTACACAAATAAAGGGAAAGACATGCTATTAATGGATTGTTAAAATGTCCACACTACTGAACTTGATCAATAGAGTCAGTGATATCACGATCAAACTCCAGGATTGTCTTTTGTAGAAGAAAAAGTAGTCCTAAAATTCACATAGCTCAGCTGGGCTCAGTGGTGCATGCCTGTAATCCCAGTGGCTTGGGAGGCTGAGGTAGGAGGATTGTGAGTTCAAAGCCAGCCTCAGCAAAAGCAAGGTGCTAAGCAACTCATTAAGATCCCCAGCTCTAAATAAAATACAAAATAGGACTGGGGATGTGGCTCAGTGGTTGAGTGTTCCTGAGTTCAATCCCTGGTATCCATTAAAAAAAAAAATCATATAGCTTTAGAACCATGAAGGACTTTTGTTATGGTTTGAATATGAGGTGTACCCCACCCACCCTGAAAATTCATGTTAGGCAATGCAAGAATGTTCAGAAGCAAAACGATTTGATTATGAGAACTGAAACATAACCAGTGGATTAATCCACTACTGTGTTGGGCGGTAACTATAGGAAGGTAGGATATGGCTACAGCATGTAGGTCACTGGGCATATGCTTTAGGGGGTTATGTTTTGTCTCTGTGAGTTTAATTTCTGTCTCTGCTTCCTGGCTGTCATGAGGTGAGAAGCTTTCCTCTCCCTCACCCTCCCACCATAATGCTCTGCCTCACTTTAGGCCCAGAGCAATGAAGTCAGCCAACCATGGACCAAACCTCTGAAACCAAGAGCCAAATTAAACTTTTCCTCCTCTAATTTATTCTTGTTAGGTATTTTGTTCATGCAATAAGGAGCTGACAAACACAGACCACCCCCCGCCCCCATTTCAAAAACAATCTTGTAAAAGAAGGAAAAAGCTGGTAGTTTCATGTTTACTGACTTCAAAACATATTACAAAGCTTCAAAATCAAAATAAAATGGTAATGGCATAAAAGTACACAGACATACAGGTCAATGAAACAGAACAGGGAAATCAAAAATAAATCCAAGAATAACACAAATGATCTTCCATAAGCGTGACAAGACTACACAAGGATAGTCTTTTCAACAGTGTTGAGAAAACTGTATATGCACATGGAAAAGAATAAAATTTGAATCCTTATTGTTACATCATACACAAAAATCAACTCAAAATGAATTAGACTTAAACGTGAGAATGAAAATTATAAAACAAAGAGGTAGGGGAAAATTTTCATAACATTGGTCTTAAAATGATTTATTGGATATGACACCAAAAGCACTAACAACAAAAGCAAAAATAGACAAATGAAACTACATCAAACTAAAAAGCTTCTACACAGAAAAGGAAATAAGCAACAAAATAAAAGCCAACATAAGAATGGGAGAAAAAATCTATAAGCCATATATCTGATATGGGGTTAAGATACAAAATATGGTTTTCTATAATTCAATAGTAAAGCCACAAACAACACAACTAAAAAATGAGCAAAGGACTTTGGGGTCTTTATTCATATTCAAAAGAATTGAAAACAAGGTCCCGAAGAGACTTGCACCTTGCACTCCTACATTCATGGAAGCTTTATCTATAATAGCTAAGAGGGTAAATCATCTAAATATCCATTTACAGATGAATGAAATAAAGTGTGATGCATACAAACAATGGAATATTATCCAGTCATAAAAAAGGAACTCCTATCATATGCTATAAGACACACAAGCCTTGAAGACATTATGTTAAGTGAAATAAGTCAGTCACAGAAAAACAAATACCACATGATTCTATTTCTAGGAAGTAACTGAAATAGTCCAAAATTATAGAAATAAGAAGTAGAATTGTGGTTGCCAGGGACTGGGGCAGGGGGCAATGAGAAGTTGTTCTTCAGAGAGTATAGAATCTCAGTCATGCAAGATGAAAAAAGAGATCTGCTGTACAATAATATATTTACATATGAAGTATTATCATATAATACTGCAATGTTGAAAAATGTAAGAACCTAAGTTACATGTTACAATTGTTTTTAAAACTACACACACAAAAACCTTCCATGGGCTTGTTAGTATTCAAGTTCCTCAAATTCATATTTAATGTCTGTCATAAACAGGCTTCTTTTAGTCAGACAGTTTTACTCCTGCCTTCTATGTTTGTGCTGATTTTATACCTGTTGTTTAGTATGTCTTACTTTTTGGCTCCACTTGGCCAAATTCAATTCCTCCAAATTAAATCTCAATTTCTTCATATTAAATAAATCTCAATTTCTCCAATTTTCTGAAATTGAAATCTCAATTTCAGAAAAATTGCTATAGAGACTACTCTCTTCTTTGAAGTCCTCACTACTCTCTTATCATGTTGCCTAGTTATTATACTTTTTAACTTTTCACATGTGGCAGACTTGTGTTTACAGATGACTATAAATCCCTAGTACAGAGAAGACCATGTCTTAATCTTGTTTTCAAGTCACTACTTAACACAGAACAAACAGTAACACAGTACAATGTTTGCCTGTTATACAAACTCAATAAATACTTCTCAGTTGAGTAAATGCTGCCTGGAGAATAAAATGGTTAATATAAGAAATCTGTGATTAAAATCTTGACTTAGGGGATGGAATGTAAATATCCAGGACTGAGTTGATGTGATCTTGTTATGCGTCTTTCTATTATCAAGTTAGCTTTCCTCCACACTGATAAACACATGGCATGCTGTAAGGATATAGTGTAAAAGCTATTTTCATATATTTTGCAAAATAAATAGTAAGCCTTCTTTGGAAATTACTTGGGGTTGTTATATGAGAGACAATAAGTCAGTTTTGACATGTCTAATACCATAACCAAAGTAAAAACACAAACCATCAAAGCAACAAATATATTATTCCTTTGTTGTCTAGACAGAGGATATTTATTAGGTCCTCTTATTTTCTGAAGTAAGCAGAAAAGGATGTGGCTTTGCTAATGCTTTGTGATTTCTGAAAGCAGACTACCAAACTGGGGGGCTCTCAAGAAGACTTAACAGAAGTACGTTTAGTATCTCTATACAAATATACATACACATACTACTCTACAGTCAGTAGAACCACATTTAACATAAGTTCCCAATGCTAGTTTGAATTTTTTAGTTAGCTGGCAGAAAAATTAAGAAAAAATAAAGGCTTCTTGAACTGTCAAATGGTTCTGGAAAGAATCCAATTTGCAAAGATGGTAATTTTGTTTTAATACAGAGCACATGATTTTCTTGATGTCAACATGGTATAGGCTCGACAGACCTTTAGTAATTTATATTATTCCCTTTCCAAATAAGACATATATATCAAAATAAAGGAAGTTTTGAGATGCGTATATGACATAGTATATGCAGCTAAAGAAACACATCATGTCAACAGGGTCAGTATGTTTGCCTCTATTTCCTGAAAAAAAAAATTCAAGGCAAATGGGAAGGACCAGGGAAATAGACCAAAATAGATTTTTCTCAACTTATAGAACACAAGATTATATTCTTCTTTCCTTAAAATTTTTGGTCTTTAGATAAAATCATACTTTCTAAAATATTGTTTTAAGATTCAGTGATGAGTATAAATTAATTTGTCTCACATTGTTGGTGCTATAAGTTCATGTCTGTTGAATAAATTAAGATAATGTAAGAGAAAATCAAAATCATCATGCACTGGAAATACAACTATTAGTGTTCAATATAACGTCTAGTTTTCAGATCATTTAACTCACTTTAAACATTTCACTTTTAAGAATAACAGAAGTAGTGAGAAGGAAGTTATAAAGATCACTATTGTAATCATATTAAATAAACAGTTCAGTTGGCTTTCTTTAGTTTACTGACATTTTTTTGGACAAAACTTCAAAACAAAATCTCTAAACTTTAAAGAATTTTGCAAGCTATCTGGTTTTTCAACTAGTATAATATGCATGCTTCGACATTAAGTTGAACAATTACTCCTCCTGAAGTATTTCCCAATTTCCTGAAACAAAAATCTGTTGCTCATATTGAGACTCTCACAGCATGTCATCAACTCTTTTTTATAGCACTTCTAACAAAATGAATTTTTTTGTCTCATCCAGGGACCAGTTTAGATAGAAATCTTTATAATCTCAAATTTAGTACTTGGCTTAACACACAGGAAAAACTAAATGCAGGTCAAATGAATTAATTATTGAACAAATGAATAAATAAATGGATTTATATATGTATTATGTATATATTATTATGTATTATGTATTATTTATATATGTATTATGTTTCAAGGTTCCAAGTTTGTTGATGTGAAGGGTTAAGGCAAACATGAAAAACCTCAACCCCACCATCTATATTATCTTCCTCAGCTTCTCTTTATGCTACTGTTTGCACTTTCATCTTGCTTTACTACTAGCTGTTAATTACTTCTGTGTAGATTTCATATAGATACCTCAGACTAAGACCCCCTAGAATAAAATTTCGTCTTCCTCATCCTCCAAACCAAAAAGTCCTTCTATAGTCCCTTTTTAGCTCCTTTTAAACTTGTTTGTTTTAGTTATACATGACAATAGAGTATAATCTGACATATTTATATAAATATGGAGTACATCTTATTCTAAATAGGATCCTAGTCTTGTGGTTGTACATGATGCTGAGATTCACTGTGGTGTATTCATATATGTGCATAGAAAAGTTATGTCAGAATCATTCTACTTCTTTCCTATTTTAGGTTCAATGACATCAGTAGCCTAAATCAGCCTCAGTTTTACATTTGACTACTTCTCTCACCTTCATTTAATAAGTTACTAAGCTGTCTTGTTTCTATTTCCAAAATAGCTTTTATCCACAGTCATTCAAGCAATCAACCTACAGTAATTGAGTTCCCATTCTGTGTTTTGCATATTTTTCTGGTTATTGTGATGTACATAAAATCCACTAGACTCTTCTTTAATATAGTATAATAGAGAGACAGTTAAGTATCACAACAGGTATAATATATGAAGATAAGTGCTTGATTTCTTTTTTCAGTAATACAAGGAAAGATCTTAATTAGATTTGGGAGGAACAAGGAAAGCTGTCTGTATAATATAGTATGTGATGTATAGATATTAGAAGAAGAAGGGCAAGGAAGGCAGAGAGGTATTCAGATGAAAAAAGCTGTGAGATTTAAACAAGTATGGCATGGTCTGGTCATCTAAATAGTTTGGCTGAAGTGATGCTTTTAAAGCACTGATGATAAATATGATTATGTGAATACAGAGTTACAGAGAAAAGGTTAGGTCATAAAGACCCTTGTATTAAAAGTAAAGAAATACAAGCCTTAACCTAGAAACTATAGAGATCACTGAAGGATTTAAGCACAAGAGCAATATAATCAGATCTATACAAAGATTATTCCATCAGTGCTTGGCCAAAGATTTAAAGAAATGCCAGTCTGCAGGAAAGGAGAATAACTGAGGTACGTTAATTCTGGGGGAAAAATAAAAAGGGCCTAAACTACAATATTGGTAGTGGGAATGGTTTTTCCAAGAGGGGAAATATTGAGTCAAAGGAGAATTTGGGATAGCAGTTTTAATTAATGGCATGAGGTTGTTCAGGAGTTGGGACAGAAGTTGATGCAAAACATGTTGAACATGAACAGGCAGAGGATACTTAAATGAAGACAGGAAGAAAAATTGTTGCCTATAGGGATAACCTTGTAAGTGGCACATAGTGTTTTCAGACAAAATACAAATGCCCAGTTAAATTTTAATTTCATATAAACAATGCATAACTTTTAGTTTAAATATTTTCCAAATATTATATCTTCATTGCTTCACTAGTTTCCTATTCCTGAATGCTATACATCTCATTTAGATGCTTTGGAAATTTTTAATTGTTCATCAATGTCAGCTCAAGTTATATCTTTTTCTCTCAAAGCATTATGTATTATATAGTATTCACTATTCATTTTTATATTATAAAGGCTTTTATGTGTATCTAGATTTCATTTCTTGAAAGTAGGGATGAAGATTTTTCATTTTGTAGCCTTAGGGTATAGCACAATTGCTCTCTTAAATATAAGAGATAGCAAATATTCAGCAAAATTTGCTGAATAGATAAATGAATGAATGTTGTTTCAGAGCTCTATCAGTTTTTGCCTAGCTTTTTACAGTTTATGTCCATGCCTTCAGTTTTTCCGATCTTTATTTATTTTTTTTTTGGACAGTTGGTTTTTTTTTTGTTGTTGTTGTTGGTTGTTCAAAACATTACATAGTTCTTGATATATCATATTTCACACTTTGATTCAAGTGGGTTATGAACTCCCATTTTTACCCCATATACAAATTGCAGAATCACATCAGTTACACATCCATTGATTTACATATTGCCATACTAGTGTCTGTTGTATTCTGCTGCCTTTCCTATCCTCTACTATCCCCCCTCCCCTCCCCTACCCCGATCTTTAAAACACTCTCCTTATTGACATATGAGGTATATTTTCAAAAAATAAACCATGTAGGATACTTTACTACTTAAATATATTTGATTACTTTGTGATGCCCATAGGATAAAGTAGAAACTATTCAACATGATAATGAATGTTCTCCACATTTTAATTCCCAAGCTAAGCTGTTTATAGCTTAGACTTGGCAATCAGATCCGTGTTAAAATTCTGGGTATGCCACTTGATATTTATTTAATTGTGAGTGAATAACTTATTAATTTGTAAATGGGGTAATATATAATAATGCTGCTATAAAAATTAAATGACTTCTATAAATTTACTGCTGTATGCATTATACAGTATAGTACAGTTACATTATCAAACACAGCTACTAATTTCTTTTCCAGTTTCTCCTATCCTTCCCCACTTCCCCTCAATTGACACCTTCCACTCCAACTATATTTCATAACTTGCCACTCTTCCAGGATTCATTTTTTCATATCTTTATTCACAATGTATATTTGCTTATAATGCCCAGATTTTATGGTAGCCTGTGTGCAAAGCTTAGTATTTAAATTTTCTATGGGTAATTCCTAGTATATGACACAATAACAGCAAAGGATATTATGGATTATTATGTTTCATTAGCTCTTTTGTGCTATGTAAAGGTTCCAGGATACCATAGGTTTTCTTTTATTTTAATCAGTTATATGTTATTGGCCCTAAAGACTTTTAATGATCAGAAAATTCTCATTCATTATTCATATGCTATGGCTTTTCAGAATTCTTATGTGCTTTTCCATATCTTCAACAAAATATTTTTTGAGTGAGTTATATGAGTCAAAACATTATCCTAATAATAAGTGATTCTATATCAAATCAGGAAAACCATTTTCAGTTACCTGAATCCTGACATCAAAAAGTGTCTTAAGTGTTCTGATATTCATAAGTTCCTTTTTCATTTTCCCATTCATTGAGAATTGAGATTAGATATCCATATCAGACTTTTTTTTTTTTACCTTTGGTCCTTCAGGGCCATTTTGTCCAGGAACCCCAATATCTCCTGGAAAACCCTAGAGGACATAAAAATAGAGTTTATTCCATATCAAATTACTTTAAATCTATTAAGAATATAAAACATCCTTTTCCTTTCATGCCCACTTAAAGCAACTTATACTCTTCAAAAGATCACTATTTTAAAGATCACATTAGATAGTTGTTTAACATTGGAATATAAAACAAAGTATACTAAAACAGAGCTTACTTTATCAATTAAACAAACAATCCTCAAACCTAAAGAAAATTCATTGATCCAATGTAAGAGAATGGAAATCTTACTAAAAAAATATTAACAACTTGAATGTGAGGCAAAAAAGGAATGTGTCATATCCTTTCAACACCCCATAGAAAACAGGGCCACTGAGGATTAGATGAATTTATTATGTTAGATTCACTGTATAATAACTATATGTGAACGTGTAGAGTTTTTGATAGTTTGGTTCGAAAAAACAACACTCAAAACAAACAATATGGCTTAATATACAGGGTATTAGTAAATTTTGTATCTAACTATCTTATTGTAACATCCCATATTTAATTGTCTATAAATACTCAGCTCCCAAAATGCAATTTGAACTCAGTGTCTTACTGGTTTCATCATCAATTGATAACAAAATCTTTGACTTATGCTCATATTGCACAAGAATAACATTTTTACTTTTTTGGAAATAATACTATCAATCTAAAATTATTTCCAGAAACAGAAGCGAATCATAATGCTAATAAAATCTAAGCAAAGTCCTAGGATGTTACTCTAAAATAGGTAGATTAAAATTCATACTGAAGTATTGAATCAAAATTTGATACACTATGATTAATTTCAATAATGATAAGCTAATAATTATGGTTTCATTTGTATTGATTTTATCACACAGTTGTTTCAGTGTTTCTCATTGACATGAACAAAAGGGGAAAAAGTAAGGAAAATGCAACAATCAAATACAACTCTTTTTTCTTTAGTTGTACATGGAGATACTATGTACTTTATTTATTTTTATGTGTTGCTGAGGATGGAATCCAGTGCCTCATGGATGCCAGCAACTTTAAAAGCAAAGAAGGCTGAAGATAAAATATTAATGTCAGCCAGAATAGGTAGCTTAGTTAAGGGATAAATGTGATGGGGGTAAAAACCCAACAAGTAAGATGGGACAGCAAAACTAGTTCAGGGGAGGGGAGGGAAGGGGGGATAGTAGAGGATAGGAAAGGCAGCAGAACACATCAGACACTAGTATGGCAATATGTAAAACAGTGGATGTGTAACCGATGTGATTCTGCAATCTGTATACGGGGTAAAAATGGGAGTTCATAACCCACTTGAATCAAATGTATGAAATATGATATGCCAAGAACTATGTAATGTTTTGAACAACCAATAATAAAATTTTTTTAAAAAAAGAAAAACAAATTTAAAAAGTGATGCTTATTCCTCAAGACTGGATTAAAACAGATATGCTTTGACAGATTAAAATCCTGATTTAAAACTTGGATTCTGTGGAGAAAAAGTAAAGTCAGGGATACTTTTGACAAAAGAAAAGGTAGTGGTACCTCAAATACTAAGCACCAGATTAGATTTCTAGAAATTTTGGAACAGTTATTATGGATATCCTTAATATAGACTTGTTGATTGCTTCACTAATCACTTTCTCTTGAACACACCCTTCGTTGCTTTATTTAAGGGGGAAAATCGCCATCAACTTGTATCAAGACACCTCTGCTCTAGTTTCTATTGTAAGTGAGTTGTCAAATTTGAACAGAGTATCTTCTCCAGTATGTTCCTCTCTCATTCTGCATTTCCTCTTTGCCCTTATCCACAAATTTCCAAGCCAAAAAGCTATACTTCATCTTTAAATACTTCTTTACTCCCTAAGAACTCACAAACAATTCTCAAGTCCAACATAAGCACTTAACCTGGGGTTTTGGCCTATTTTATTTTCCTTATCAGGTTGTAAACTGCTCGAGTACAATATACCATTCACAACTCTATTCCCACCAACTAGGACAAAATCTGGCAGAAATTTGCTGCTGTTGACTGACTGACCTCTTTGGAAATAGAAGACAACATGTCTGCTTGCCACTTTTGATCCCTGAGTACTAGTTTACAACCAGTTCAGACCCTGGTTCACAGCATCACCATGGAAAAATTCATAGCTTGTCCATTTTCCAGATGATCCTAGAACACCTTGTCACATCATAATACAAGGAAGTAAGGAAGCCTGTTGTCAAAATACAACAACAAAAACTTCCCGTGTATAAAGATGAAAGGGAGAAAACTCTATCTGGAAATGTAGTTTAAAAAAAGGTGAACCACCAAGCATTTATTTTTCCTTTCCTATATATACTTTACCTTTATTATCCAAATAATAGATAAAAATATATTTCAGCCAATAAATAAAAAATAATAGAGTTTTAAAAAACCATTCATTTTGCAATCCTGCAAATGATGTAATGGATTTGGCACTGAGTTTAAACTGTTACTAACATCACACACACAGAAAAGAGAGATACTAGACATTATGTGCTACTTGATGAAAGAACACACTATCACCCATTTTCTTGCCAAAACAAAGAAACAAACAAACATGAATATGGTCAGGACTCTGTAATATGACAACCAATTTTCAAGAAAAACACAGGACAAAGAATTATCAGAATTACACCATGAGTCCGTAACAAAATTAGACTAAGCAAAACTTTATAGGCCAAGTGATGGGGGAGCTTCAACAACTAAATTTTAAGGGGAAAATTTGGAATGGGGGAGAATTGGTAGATTGAAAGATGTGATGGTTTGGATGTGTGGTGTCCCCCAAAAACTCACATGTGAGACAACACAAGAAGATTCAGACAAGAAATGATTGGGTTACAAGAGCCTTAACCCAATTAATTAATTAATCACCTGATGGGATTAATTGAATGGTAACCGAAAGTAGGGTGTGGTTGTAGGAGGTGGAGCACTGGGGGTGTGACTTGGGGGTATATATTTGTATCTGGCAAGTGGAGTCTCTCTCTCAGCTTTCGGATCATCATGTGAGCCACTTCCCTCTGCCACACTCTTCTGCCATGATGTTCAGCCTCACCTTGGGGCCTGAGGAATGGAGCCTGCTGTCAATGGACTAAGACCTCTGAAGCTGTGAGCCCTCAAATAAACTTTTCCTCCTTTACAGTTGTTCTGGTTGTGTCTTTTAGTCATAGTTATGAAATAGCTGACTGAAACAAAACATTTAGAAAATAAAACACACATGCCTAAACAATTATTTTTAAGGATGCATACTTAAGTAATAGAATATGAAAGAAAAACAGTGAGGAACTGCTTAATTTGAGTAAGAGAGATGAACTTGTGGTTGGCTGGATTAACTGGCAGTTCTACCTTTGTGGTACTTACCAGGGTATTTGTCTTATAATTATATGCGATATACATGTTTCATAGAGTTCTCTGTGGGCTTTTAAAAATTTTATTTATATATTTTGGTACCAGGGATTGAATCCAGTGGTGCTTAACCACTGAGCAACATTCTCAGGCCTTTTTATTTTTATTTTAAGACAAGGTCTCACTAAGTTGCTTAGGGCCTCACTAAGTTGCTGAATCCTTTGAACTTGCCATCCTCTTGCCTCAGCTTTGCAATTTTCTGGGATTATAGGCATGTGTCACCACATCCAGCTCAATAAAACAGTAAGAAAAATTACTAAGGTGATTTAATAGATTTAATATATGTGTGAATCTTTCCTCCTTATTTTGATTTGCCACGTTGGAGATTGAACCAATGGCTTTGTGCACGATAGGCAAACACTTTACCACTGAGTCACATCCTTTAGTGAGTTAAAATATTAGTAAAGGAATATTAAAAACAAATAAAATTCCAAAGAAAAAAGAGAACAAGATAAAAGATGTCAATAAATCTGATCTCATATTACAGTCAAGTAAGTTAAATATTTTAAAATTAAAACTATATTGAAATGCTCAGAAACACATTACCTTTGTACACAGGATAGCTTAGAAACTTGGCCAAAGAACTTTTTCATTATTGTAAAAATTCATACCTGAGTTATTTCTGAGTAGAAAGCTTGACTTTAAGTAAGACATTTTAAAGTATAAAAACTAGAGTTAACTCGATCAACTTTAATGATAACATATCTACCAAGGAAACTTTTTTAATGCTTAAATCTAGTTCTCAAACTGTAAATCAAACTACAGGACATGGGCATCTTTGCAAAGCAACAAAATTTCAGAAAGTTTACAGATTAAAAAGTAGAAAATATAATATTAGAATCTACACTTTCTACTTTAAAAATTATGTTGGCATCAAATATATAAGAAAAATAAAAACAAAAATCAAAACAAAAATCTAATAAAGATGCTTTAATTCATTTTTTAAATTCAAAATAACATTGATGTTGACAAGTCAAAACATTTTCGCCCACACCATACTTCAGTATCTTAACTAAGTCATCATATCACAATTGAAAATATTATGGGTTAGTGAGAAAAAGGAAGAACAACCTGACTTCTGGTGTCTTTTTAGTAGAAATAGTGTGACCACCAATTTTTACCAAGAAGCAGAAAAATGAAGTAGCTTTAAAAATAATAAATACAAATGTGTCTTCTATTTTCAGGCCTTTCACATCTGTTTGTAGCACTAAGAGTGATTCAGCATTCTCTCCAGTAAAAACAAAAGTTTTTATTATTTTCTAATCACTAAAGGCTGGAGACTAATTCACATGCATTTTTTATAGCAAAACCTGGGAACCAAAGCACTAGCAAAGTTCATTAGTTTCCTAGGAAATCATAAAAGTAAAATATTGTCTTTCTTATTTGGAAGTAAATAAGAAAGCTCAAAAGTTAGCATCCTAACAGAATTAATATAAGACACTTTATTGCATACATTGAACACGTTAGTAGTTTTCCTATAGGAGCAATAAGGTTTCTGTTTTCTATTGAAATATATAGTCTTTGCAGTTAAAATAGTAAATGGATAAACAATCAACAAATAAGTAAATACAATGAGTAAACTAATGAAGGTATATGCATAAAATGAAACAACTTGCATGAATCTAAAAATGTTTATGTTAAGTGAAGAAGCCAGAAACCAACTGCCACCCCAAAAGTACATACTATATGAATACGTCTATATAAAGATTTCCTTAGAAAAGACAAATTAATCTATAGTGACATAAACATATCAGAGGTAGCCTGGAAAGGAAGGAGCAGGAGGCACAGAAGGAAGGGATTATAAAAGGTGAATAATGAAATTGTTGGGTTTGACAGAAAAGCTCATTATCTTGATTTGATAATGGTTCACAGGTTATACATATGTGAAAAATTATCCAATTATACAATTTAAATAGTGCAGGTGCAGCTTATTTTATGTTAATTATACCTACAAAAAAAAAACTGTAAAAAACACAAAAGCTAATTGATACTGGTGATCAAGATAACGACTTGCTTGTGGTAGGCAATAGTTTATAATAATATGAAGACTTTTAGAGAGAAAAAAGATTTTATTCATTGAATTAGCCCACAGATAAAATTAGTGAAGCTCAGATTTTGTATTGTTTTGGAGGAAACAGCATGTTAAATTACAATAACAGCTTAAAAATAAAGTACATATTTTGGATAATTCAAACTTTTCTGATATTTTGTAAGGTAGCTTTAAAATATTCTATTGTTATAGATAACCCTTAGGTCATTTAAAACTTATGGAAATTTCCAATTCTCATTGGCTTTTATGTCTTTTGTACTTGAAATACACAAAACACAGTATGATTTGGCTTAAACTTATTCCTTGAGTAGTTTGTAAGTCTGAACAAAGTAAAGATAAATATAGCTGTTGGAAAAAATAGCCATAGAAAGATAAAACCAATATGTAAATTATGAATTCCTAAAGGGAAAAGTAAAAAAAGCCTAGTCTGGTATTGAGTATATAGTAAATTAAATAAATATCCAATGACCTAAATTAATGGCCAAATTTATAAATGTATTCTATTTGAGTAATTATATTTTTACTTATGCATTTTCAAAAGTTATCCTTTGTCTGAAAAACCCACACAAAATTATTATAAGTTCTATAGAACTGAAATTTAACATACTCAAACAAGAAAGAATGTATCCAAAGAAAGAGAGGTTCTTTAAGGGGAGAATTTGGATTTGAGATAGGGATCCAGCATAGTCATAAGATTTTGGTCCCTAGCATTTGTGGAAATACACATCAAATCAGCAATATGGGAATTCCAAGCAGGAATGTAATTAAAAAAAAAGATTAAAATTAACTTTTCTATGTGAGAATAAGCCATCCAAAATGCTAACAAAAATACTTAAAAGGGCCAAAGTAATAAATTCACTTTCCAAGTTAACTATAGAAACTAAACTTTAGCATAGGAAGCATGCAAATGAAGGAGATGTTTTGTTTATTGGGAAAACCATAGGGAGAAAATATGAGCTTTTGGAAAAATGAATGCATTAAAAAAACAAAAGAATTCATCTAGGTATCTGGCTCTCTTTCATTCTCTTTTGCTGTTTCAGATCTAAAGAGTCATCAAAAACAGATTGTTTTTATTATGATAGTGTTGAAAAATTTTGCAGATATTCCTATTCATATATTTTCCCTTTAGTAATTCCATATACTTGAGCAGAAAATATAGCACAGCTGAATTCCATATGTGTAGCATCCTAAAAACTCATCAGAGAAAATCCTCAGAACAACAAAGGCACTAAAATTCCTATGATAACAACATATATTCTCTGTTCCAAATAAAGACTCTTAAATAGTTTTCACAGTATTTTTGAAATCATTCTTAAAGGAACCCACAAGTCAATTGGAAAGTCTACATTAATTCTTCTAAAAGCCACACAAAACTATAATAAGCATTTAATTTTAAAATTAATTTGTATGACAAAAAAAGCAGACCTCTCATGATAGCCTGAGGAGGAAGTGAGAAGAAAGGATAGAAATGAGGATTATAATGGTGAACAAGGAACTTTGGGGATTTGATGGATGCGTGAACTATCTTGATTCTGGTGATGGTTTCACAATTTATACATGTCAAAAATTATCAAATTATTATTAATTTGAATAATTTAAATATATGCAATTGTTAGATGTCAATTATAGTTCAATAAAATTTTTAGAAGAGGTAATTGGTATTTGGTATTTTAGACAATCATTCTCTTTTAGAGATAACAGTTTGTAATGATTTGAAGATCTTTAAGAGAAAACGTAGAATTTATTCATTGAACTTTTTTTTTTATTTAGAATTGTTTGGGAGGTAACAGGATGGTCATCATCTGATACATGTGTTTGGATCAATATAATTTTAGGTACTCAATATCTATCTATCCAACTTATTCAGAATTCTTCTGAATGTCTTAATTAAATAATATCCATCCAGGGAAGTGGCGCATGCCTGTAATCCCAGCAGCTCAGGAAGCTGAGGCAGGAAGATGGCGTTCAAAGCTCACTCAGTGTGACCCTGTCTCTAAATAAACTACAAAACAGGGGTGGGGATGTGGCCTCAGTGGTTGAATGTCCTTGAGTTCAATCCCCAGTACCAAAAATAAATAAATAAATAAAAAGAATATCCATCGGTTTACTCATTCAACAGAGTTATGTCAGGCACCATTCTTGGTACTGAATATACATTAGGTAACAACAGCAACAACAATAAAATTTCTAGCTTCATGGAATGTATATTCTGAAGACTCTTTATCTCAAAGATTTCATCATTTTCTGTGTATGTTTTTGGCATAGCGTGGGAAGTTAGTTGATTAATAAAGCAAAATTTTATTGCTATGAGGAGATGGTATGTAATCACTATCTACCTTTGAAAACAAATGTATAGGTTCTTCTTAGTTAATGACAGTGAATCCATCTTGATAAAATTATATAATCATGGGATATATCTTACTCAAATTAGGATCCCATTTTTGTGGGTTGGCACTATGGTGGGATTCACTTAGGTATTTTCATAGTGTACATAGGAAAATTAGGTTAGGTTTATTTTACTGTCTTTCCTATTCCTGTGCCCCCTCCCTTCCTTTCATTCCCCTTTTTCAAATCTACTGAACAACTTCTTACCCACCCACTGCCTTTATTATGGTTTAGCTTCCACATATCAGCAAAAATATTTGACCTTTGGCATTTGGGGTTCAGCTTATTTCACTTAGCGTGATATTTTCCAGATTCACTTATTTACTGGCAAAAGATATAAAGTCATTCTTCTTTATGGCTGAGTAATATTCCATTGTGTAAATATATCACAGTTTATTTATCCATTCATCTGTTAGAGGGCAACCATAGGTTGGTTCCATAGTTTGGCTATTGTGAATTGTGCTGCTATAAACATTGATGTGGCTATGTCAGTGTATTAGGCTGATCTTAAATCTGTTGAATATAGGCCGAGGAGTGGGATAACTGGGTCAGATGGTGGTTCCATTCCTAGTTTCTGGAAGGGTCTCAATACAGCTTTCCAGAGGGGTTGTACCAATTTGTAGTCCCACCAACAATGTATGAGTTCCTTTTTCCTAACATCCTTGCCAACATTTGTAATTACACACATTCTCAATAATTACCATTCTGACTGCAGTGAGATGGAATCTTAGTGTGGTTTTAATTTGCATTTCTCTAATTCCTAGAGATGTTGAACACTTTTTTGATATGTTGATTAATTGTATTTCTTCTTTTGAGAAGGGTCTGTTTGGTTCCTTTGCCCATTTATTGAGTTATTTGTTATTTGTTTTTGTTTTTTGGCATTAAGTTTTTTCTAAATATTTTTTATATATCCTAGAAATTAATGTCCTATCTGAGGTGCAGGTGCAAAGATTTTCTTCATTTATGTTGGTTCTCTTCATGATCTTGATTGTTTCTTTTGCTGTGAATAAGCTTTATAGATTAATGTCATCTTATTTATTGATTTTTTATTTTATTTCTGTGCTTTAGGAGTCTTGTTCAGGAAGTCAGTTCCTGTTGAAGTGTTGGGTTTATCTTTTCTTCTACTAGGGCTTCTGGTCTAATTCCTAGATCTTTGATCCAATTAAGAGTTGATTTTTGTGCACGATGAGAAACAGGGGTTTAATTCCATTTTGCTGTATGTGGATTTCCAGTTTCCCTAGCACCATTTGTTGAAGAGGCTACCTTTTCTCCAGTGTATTTCTGGTGTGTTTGTCTAGTACAAGGTAACTGTATTGTTGTAGATTTGTCTGTCTTTTATTCTGTTACACTGGTCTTCTTGCTTATTTTAGTGCCACTATCATACTATTTTTGTTACTATGCCTCTGTAGTATAATTTAAGGTCTGGTATTATGATGCTACCTGCTTTGCTTTTCTCAGTAAGGATTGCTTTAGATATTCTGGGCCACTTGTTTTACAGATAAATTTCATGACTGATTTTCCTATTTCTATGAAGAACATCATTGGGATTTTGATGGGAACTGCACTGAATCTGTGTAGCACTTTTGGTAATATGGCCATTTTGACAATATTAATTCTGCCTATCCAAGAACACGGGAGGTTTTTCCATCTTCTAAGGTCTTCTTCAATTTCTTTCTTTATTATTTTGTAGTTTTCATTGTAGAGATCCTGCACCTCTTATGTTAGACTGATCCCTAAGTATTTTTTTTTTTGAGGCTACTGTGAATGGGATGGTTTTCCTAATTTGTCCTTCAGCTGATTCATCATTGGAGTATAGGAATGCAATTGACTTAGTGGTATTCATTTTGCTTCCTACTCCTTTTTTAAAAATAATCTTTTAAAAAATTTTTATTTGATATATATGACAGCAGAATGCATTGTAATGCATATTACACATATAGAGCACAACTCTTCATATCTCTGGTTGTATACAAAGTAGAGTCACACCATTCATGTCTTCAAACATGTACTTAGGGAAATGATGTCCATCTCATTCCACCATCTTTCCTACCCCCATATCACCTCTCTTTCCCCTTCCGCCCCTTTGCCCTATCTAAAGTTCATATAATCCTCCCATACCCATCCTCCCAGTCCCATTATGATCAACCTCCTGAAATCAGAGAAAACATTTGGCATTTGGTTTTATGGGATTGGCTAACTTCACTTAGCATTATATTCTCCAACTCCTTCCATTTACCTGAAAATGCCATGATTTTATTCCCTTTTAATGCTGAATAATATTCCATTGTGTATATATACCACATTTTCTTCATCCGTTCATCTACTGAAGGGCATCTAGGTTGGTTCCACAGTTTAGCTATTGTGAATTGTGCTGCTATAAACATTGATGTGACTGTGTCCCCATAGTATGCTGTTTTTAAGTCCTTTGGGTATAGACCAAGGAGTGGGATAGCTGGGCCAACTGATGGTTCCATTCTCAGTTTTCCTAGGAATCTCCATACTGCCATATTGGCTGCACAAATTTGCAATCCCACCAGAAATGTATGAGTGTGCCTTTTCTCCCACATCCTTGCCAACACTTATTGTTGTTTGTGTTCTTAATAGCTGCCATTCTGACTGGAGTGAGATGAAATCTTAGCTTCTTGCTACTTTGCTGAATTCATTTATGAGTTCTAGAAATTTACTGGTGGAGTTTTTTTGGGGGGTCTTCTAAATATAGGATCATGTTATCAGCAAATAGAGATAGCCTGAGCTCTTCTTTTCCTATTCATAGCCCTTCAATTTCTTTCTTTTATCTAATTGCTCTGGCTAGGGTTTCAAGGACTATGTTGAACAGAAGTTGTCAAAGTGTGCATCCTTGATTTTTTTTCTTTTTTGAAAGTGAAAAGAACTGATTTATTTAATTTTTAAAAATTTAATTGATTTTATTTTTTAAATACATGATATTGGGATGCATTACAATTCTTATTACACATATACAGCACAACATTTCATATCTCTGTATATAAAGTATGTTCACACCAATTCATGTCTTCATACATGTACTTTGGATAATGATGTCTATCACATTCCACCATCATTGCTAACCCCCTGCCCCCTTCCTTTCCCTCTCACCCCTCTGCTCTATCTAGAGTTTGTCTATTCCTCCCATGCTGTCTCTCCCTACCCCATTATGAGTCAGCCTCCTTATATAAGAGAAATCACTCAGCATTTTGTTTTTTTGGGATTGGCTAACTTCACTTAGCATTATCTTTTCCAGTGCCATCCATTTACCTGCAAATGCCATGACTTTATTCTCTTTTATTGCTGAGTAATATTCCATTGTGTATATATGCCACATTTGAAAAATCCATTCATCCACTGAAGGGCACCTAGGTTGGTTCCACAGTTTAGCTACTGGGAATTGGGCTGCTATAAACATTGATGTGGCTGTGTCCCTGTAGTATTCTGTTTTTAAGCCCTTTGGGTATAGTCCGAGGAGAAGGATAGTTGGGTCAAATGGTGGTTCCATTCCCAATTTTCCAAGGAATCTCCATACTGCTTTCCATATTGGCTGCACCAATTTGCAGTCCCACCAGCAATGTTATGAGTTTTTCCCCACATCCTCACCAACACTTATTGTTGTTTGTCTTCATAATAGCTACCATTCTGACTGGAGTGAGATGATATCTTAGAGTAGTTTTGATTTGCATTTTTGAGGGAATGCTTTTATATTCTCTCCATTTAAAATGATGTTGGCCTTGGGTTTCTCGTATATAGCTTTTACAATGTTGAGGTATGTTCCTTGTTCCTTCTCTAATAGTTTTTCAGTGTCACAATCTGAATGGATGCTGTATTTTGTCAAATTCTTTCTCTGCATCTATTGAGATAATCATGTGATTCTTTAATGCTTTGCTCATGTGATTTACCCTGCTTGGAATTTCCTCTTCTTTACCATCCATTTCTTCACAAACAATATAACTCAAGGTCCATTTTTTCCCCTGGAAATTCTTTTTTAATCCTTTCATTTTACATTAATCTCTCTCCTATCACTGAACTATATAATAATTACTTACTTCTCACATGATATCTTCACATTCATATATGTATGCTGTTAGATATCTATTTTCTTTATACATATACTTTGTGTTTCCCAACTAGACTATTCATTTCCTTAAATTATGGATAATATTTTATTTTTAAATATATTCTACAATTTTACTGGGCACAGTTTGCACACAATAGGAACACAATAAATAATTTTTTACCAGTTGATTTAATCACACATACTTTTAGCACCATTTTTTGAGTGACAACTGAAAACACAAAATTACTCAATGAAATCCAACTCATATAAGATAACAAAGAAGTAATCTGCTTAGGTAAAAGGAATCCATTAACACTAAGTTCTAATAAGCTAACAGCTAGCCACAGGTTGGCATATTCCCATTAAGTCCTCTAAAGTGCTAACATGGACATTTAGAAGCATGCTTTTATTTGATATGAACCAACTCTCCAAACTAGCTTCAGTCTTTGTCTCTAATGAAGACCACCCTGATGGACAAAGAGGACCCATTGCTTGGCCACTTCTGGCATTTCTGTGATTAGTGCTGTTGAATCACTTTTTTGATAAACAATTGGCCTCGCTTACTAGGAACATCATCCAAAATTCAAATACTTGGCAATCTCAGTAGCCTAGGGGAGTTTACAGCTGAATCAACAAACACTCTAACTCTCTTGCTACCACATTAGAAGGCAGTCTGCTGCCAGAACTGGGAGTTCATATGGGATTTGTGCTTAAAACTGATAGTACTATGCTTAAAGAAATAGAAAAGATTCCTATTTAGTATTTTCCATATGCTTTTATTAAAAACAGAAAAACATAAGGAAAAACTAAACTTTATATTTAAAGCAAGTGATGTTTTTATATTTGGACACCTCTAATACTTAGAGTTCTATGAAGACCTAGATGCACAGATAGATTTACTTCATTATTTCAGTAACTTAATAATTTGTTTATAATAACTAAAACATTAAGAACAGGGAAAAAACCTTGAAGTGGGTTGAAGGAATATTTATTCAGATTATCTTTAATGATGAACAGTTCTCTTCAATGCCAATGGCAAATACTTCACATTTATGACAACACTTCAAAGTACTTTTCTTTAACCAAGTATTATAAATATCTGTGCTTCCTGACTAGAAGACACTAGCAGAAATGTTGGCTAGTCCTGTCCTGCCTTGTTGGTTGAGTAGATGACCATTAGGTATGGTATGATTAACTTGAAAAGCACTGAATATTCCACTCATCCACAAATTTCTCCCTGCTCAATAAATAGCACCACAAATAAGCACTACAGATATTTACTGTGGTAGTTTCAGGTTCCTTTTCAAGTGTTGAGGTATAAATGTCCTTGACAGAGAAATATGTTACAGTTAAATCTTAAGCATTTACTATTTAGAATGAAATATATTTTTAATGTCTTTCCCTAAAAAGTGATTTATATGGGAAGGGCAAATTATAGGAAGAAAAAGAGCACACTGGATATCTAAGATGGACAAGAACTCATGCCTAAGAGAAATAATATAGAAAGGAAAATCAGGAGCCTCAGGCAAGAAATTCTTTGACTATTTTACAATTTTTTTAAGGACTTGTATTGATTCCAAACTTCAAAGGAATGATTCAATTTTGACTTCTTATTTTATCACACCTAATCAAACCTGATGCCTGGGAAAAACACAGATAGAGATAGTGGAGCCTTTGATATAGTTTGATTGAATACTAATTGTATGACTATAAGCTCCTTGAAGACAGAATCAGATCTAATTCACTACAGTAATATTATTATTACTATTACTACTACTACTACTACTGCTACTACTACTACTAATAATAATAATTAGTGGTTGACATATAATAGGTGTACCTAAAAGATCTATTGAAAATAGTTAGTTATAATTGGTTTGTCTAAAGAGATGCCTACAAGACAGGGAGTTCTGATAATTAATTATTTCTTGCCTTCTACTGTTTTGCTGCTGATTTGTTCTTCTTTTTCTAGGGCTTTGAGATGTAGTGTGAGGTAAAGGCCGAATGTTTTCTCTGATATAAGGAGGCTGACTCATAGTGGTGTAGGGAGGGGGAGCATGGGAGGAATAGATGAATTACAGATAGGGAAGAGGGGTGGAAGGGGAAGGGATGAGGCAGGGAATTAGCAAGGATGGTGGAATGTAATGGACATCATTATCCAAAGTACATATATGAAGACACAAATTGGGTGTCAACCTACTTCACATGCAAACAGAGATATGAAAAATTGTGGTATATATGTGTAATAAGAATTGTAATGCCAAAAAACCCCCAAAACAAAGTACATGTATAAATACATGAATTGGTGTGAACACACTTTATATACAAAGATATGAAAAATTGTGCTCTATATATGTGTAATAAGAATTGTAATGCATTTTGCTGTCATGTATTTAAAAAAATAAAATCAATGATATAAAAAAGTTGAAAAGTAAAAAATAAGTTGTATGAATAAAAATAAAAGAATGAAAATATAAAATTAGATTAAAAACAAAGCAAGGATGTCTCTTTTCACTCTTCTTTTTCAACATCATATTGGAACTCCTAGCTACTGCAATGTGGCAAGAAAAAATATAAGGGTTAGAAGGAAAAACAAACCTTTTTGCTCAGAGATGACACAATTGGCTATGTAGGAAATCAAAAGAAAATGACAAAAATCCCCTGGAACTGATATATAATTATACCATGGTTGCAGAATACAAGATTAATTGCATTCCTATCTACCAGCCAAGAGCAAGAGGAATTTGAAATAAAAAGCACAATACCATTCACATTAGCACAAAAACAAAGTTTTACAAAAGTAAAAAAAGAAGGGGGGAAGTTAGAGTAGGTCTATGCCTAAGAAAATAAGCACAAGATCTATATGAAGAAAACTACAAAACTGCAATGATAGAAAACAAAGAAAAAATAGATATTCCACATTCATGAATGAGAAGACTTTACACTGTCAAGATGTTAGTTCTTCCCAATTTGACGAATAAATTCAATGCAATGCTAATCAAAAACACAGCAAATTATTTGTGGATACCAACACACTTATTCTAAACTTCATATAAAGAAAGACAAGATAAAAAATAGCTAACGCAATATTAAAGAATAAAGTTGGATGACTGACACTACCAGACTTCAAGAGTTACCATATAGGTACAATATTAAGACAATGTGGTATTGGCAAAAGAATAGACAAATAAATCAATGGAACAACAGAAAACACAGAGGTAAGTCCATATAAATACAGTCAATAGATCTTTGACAAAAGGAGCAAAGGCAATATAATGGAACAAAGGCAATCTTTTCAACAAATGGTACCTAAGGAAGGAAGGAAGGAAGGCAAAGATCTTATATCCTTCACAAAAATTAACTTAAAATGGATCATAGGTCTACATGTAAAGTCTGAAACTTTAAAATTCTTGGAAGATAACGGGAAAAAAACCTAGGTAATCCTGGGAATAGTAATGATTTTTAGATGCATTAAAGGCACAATCCATGTAAGAAATAATTGGTAAGCTGGTCTTTAAATCTTCTGCTCTGCAAAAGATAACATTAAGATTATGAGAAGGCAGTGAGTGAAAAATCCCTTCAATAAAGAGAGATTCTGAAAAGAAATCAAGAAGAAATCCTCAAAACAAAGGAATCAATAAACCAAACTAAAAATTCAATGGAAAGTATCGCCAAAAGACTAGACAACTTAGAAAACAAAGTTTCAGGCAATGAAAACAAAATATATAATATATAAATAAAGCTGACCAGGGAGAAAAGATGTTAAGACACCACTAACAGAATTGCTAAGAAATATGGGAAAACATTAGAAGATTAAATTTAAGATTTATCAGGATAGGTGAAGGCACAGAAACACCAACCAAAGGAATGAACAACCTTTCAATGTAATAATATCAGAAAAATTCCCAAACCTAAAGAATGAAATGGAAAATCAAATACAGGAGGCTTATAAGACCCCAAATTTATAAAGTTACAATAGACCCAAACAAGGTGCCTAACATACAGAACAATGATAGAATTTTAAAGGCTACCAGAGAAAAAGGTCAAATTATGTTTAGAGAGAAATGATATGGATCTCAGCTCAGATCTCAGCTGCTATCTCAACCCACATGCTCAAAGCTAGGAGGTCTTGAAATAATACATACCAAGCTCTGAAAGAAAATGGATACCTATCAAGAATACTATACCCAGAAAACTAAGCTTCAGATCTGATGATGAAATAAAAACTTTACATGATAAACAGAAGTTAAAAGAATTCACAACTAGCGATGAACATGGTGGCACACACATGTAATACCAATAGCTTGGGAGGCTAAGGCAGGAGGATCATGAGTTCAAAGCCAGTCTCAGCAATGGTGAGGCATTAAAGCAACTCAATAAGACTCTGTCTATAAATAAAATACAAAAAATAGGTCTGGGGATATAGATCAGTGGTTGAGTGCCTCTGAGTTCAATCCTTGGTACCCACCCTCCCCAAAAAAGAATTCACAACTAGAAAGCATGCACTACAGAACATTCTCAGCAAAGTATTTCATGAATAAGAAATGAAAAATAAAAATGAAAACCAGTAAAGGGAATAACTACACTAAAGGAATACTCAATCAAAGTATTCCTTTTAGTTTCCTTGAGAAACTAATTCAAATTAAAACCCAGTAATAGGGGCTGGGAATGTGGCTCAAGTGGTAGCGTGCTCACCTGGCATGCGCGGGGTGCTGGGTTCCATCCTCAGCACCACATAAAAAAATAAAATAAAAATGTTGTGTCCACCAAAAACTAAAGAGAAATAAATAAATATTTAAATTTTTTTTCTCTCTCTCTAAAAAAAACCCAGTAATAAACCAAAATGACTGGGAATACAAATCATATCTCCATAATAACTTTGAATGTAAAAGGCCTAAACTCATCAATCAAAAAACATAGACTAACAGATTGGATTAAAAAACAAGACCCAACAATATGCTGTCTCCAAAAGACTCACCTCATAAGCAAATTCATCCACACTGAAGGTGAAATGATGGGAAAAAACATATCACTCACATGGATCTTGTAAACAAGTAGAGGTTTCTATCTTCATGTCAAATAAAGTGGACTTCAAGCCAAAGTTTAATCAGAAGGGACAAAGAAGGATATTTCATACTACCTTAAAGGATTATATCGACAAGACGTAACAATCATAAATATTTATGCCTCAAACAACGGAGCATCTACATTCATCAAACAAACTCTTCTCAAGTTAGAAAGTCAAATAGACCACAACACAATAATACTGGGTGACTTTAACACACCCCTCTCACTACTGGATATATCCTCCAAACAAAAACTTAACAAAAAAACTTTAGGACTAAATAATACAATCAATAATTTAGACTTAATACACATATATAGAATATTTTCTCCATCAATGAGCAAATACACTTTTTTCTCAGCAGCACATAAATCCTTTTCTAAAATAGACCATAAGTTAGGCCACAAAGCAATCTTAGGAAGTATAAAAATAAATAGAGATACTACCCTGCATTCTATCAGATCATAATGGAATGAAATTAGAAATCAATGATAAAATAAAAACAGAAGCTACTCCAATACCTGGAAACTATATATTATGGAGTAAACAATGAAAATGAGATGAGTGAGAATAGCAACATAACATATCAAAATCTCTGAGACACTATGAAGGCAGGTCTAAGAGGAAAGTTCATAGCATTGAGCTCATTCATTAAAAGAATAGAAAATCACCAAGGCCCTAGAAAAAGAAGAACAAATCAACACCAAATACAGAAGACAAGAAATAATTAAATCAGAGCTGAAATCAATGAAATTGAAACAAAACAAATCATTCAAAAAATTGAAAAAACAAAAAATTATTTTTGAAAAAATAAACGAAATTGGTAAACCCTTAGCCATGCTAATGAAGAGAATGAGAAAACTCAAATTACTAAAATTCATGATGAAAAAGGAAATATGACAGACATTACTGAAATGCTAAAGATATTCAGAAAATATTTTGAAAATTTATTCTCTAATAAAATAGAAAATCTTGAAGACATTGACAAATTTCTAGAGATATATGACCTAGCTAAACTGAAAGAGGAAGACATAGACAATATAAACAGATCAATTTTAATCAATTAAATGGATATTTCCATCAAAAGCCTACCAACTAAGAAAAACCTAGGACCAGATAGATTTTCAGCCTCATTCTACCAGACCTTCAAAGAAGAATTAACACCAATACTTCTCAAATTATTCCATGAAACAGAAAAGGAGAGAATCCTTCTAAACTCATTCTATGAGGCTAGTATCACCCTGATACCAAAAACAAAGACACATCAAGGAGAGAAAACTTCAGACCAATATTGCTGATGAACATAGATGCAAAAATTCGTAATAAAATTCTGGCAAATCGCATAAAAACATATTTAAAAGATAGTGTACCAAGACCAAGTGGGATTCATCCTAGGAATGGAAGGTTGGTTCAACATAAGGAAATCAATAAACATAATTTATCATATCAATTGACTTAAAAGACAAGAATCACATGATCATCTTACTAGATGTAGAAAAATAACTTGATAAAATGCAGCACCCTACCCTTTCATGTTCAAAACACTAGAAAAACTAGGGATAGTAGGGACATACCTCAACATTGCAAAAGTTATATATGCTAAACTCAAGGCCAAGATCATTCTAAATTGAGAAAAATTGAAAGAATTCCCTCTAAAAATTGGAAAAGACAAGGGTGCCCTCTTTCACCACTTCTACTCAACATTGTCCTTGAAACCCTAGTCAGAGCAATTATACAGAAGAAAGAAATTAAAGGGATCCAAATTTTAAAGGGAAAAGAACTCAAATTGTCCCCATTTGCAGACGATATGATTCTATATCTAGAAGACCCAAAAAACTCCACCATGAAACTTCCAGAACTAACAAATGACTCAGCAAAATGTCAGGATATAAAATTGATACTCATAAATCAATTGTGTTCCTATACATCAGTGATAAAATCAAATGAAAGAGAAACTTGGGAAACTACCCCATTCACAATAGTCTCAAAAATATAAAATATTTGGGAGTCAATCTAACAAAATAGGTGAAAAACTTCTACAATGAAAAATACAGTACACTAAAGAAAGAAATTGAAGAAGACCTTAAAAAATAGAAGGCTCTCCCATGTTCTTGGATAGGCAGAATTAACATTGTCAAAACCACCATGCTTCCAAAAGTGTTATACACATTTAATGCAATTCCTATTAAAATACCAATGACATTCTTCATAGCACTAGAAAAAGCAATCATGCAATTCATTTGGAAAAATAAGAGGCCCAGAATAGCCAAAGCAACCATTAGCAAGAATATTGAAACAGATGGCACTACAATACCAGACCTTAAACTATATTACAGAGCAATAGTTACAAAAATGGCATGGTACTGGCACCAAAATAGACATGTAGACCTATGATACAGAATAGAAGACACAGAGACAAACTCATATAAATATAGTTATATCATACTACACAAAGGCAACAAAAACATACACTGGAGAAAAGATAGCCTGTTAAACAAATTGTACTTGGAATATTGAAAATCCATATGCAGCAAAATGAAATTAAACTTCTATCTCACCCTGTACAAAACTCAACTCAAAGTGGATCAAAGACTTAGGCACTAAAACAGAGACCCTGTGCCTAGTAGAAGAAAAAAGTAGGCTCAAGTCTTTATCATATCGGCTTAGAACCTGACTTCCTTAACAAGACTCCTAAAGTGCAAGAAGGCAAATTAAAAATCAATGAGTGGGATAGATTCAAAATAAAAGGCTTCTTCTCAGCAAAGAAAATAATCAATATGAAGAGAGAACCTACAGAATAGGTGAAAAATCTTTACCACATATACCTCTGAGCACTAATCTCCAGGATTCATAAAGAACTCAAAAAACTCAACACCAAAAAAGTAAATAAGCCAATCAATAAATGGGCCAAGGAACTGAACTGGCACTTCACAGAAGAAATAGGATAGGTCCACAAATATATGAAAAAAAATGTTCACCATCTCTAGCAGTTAGAGAAATGCAAATTAAAACTATACCTAGATTCCTTCTCACTCCAGTCAGAATGGCAATAATAAAGAATACAAATAACATTAGATTTGGAGAGGATATGAGGAAAAGGCACACTCATACATTGCTGATGGGACTACAAATTGGTGCAACCACTGTGGAAAGCAGTATGGGGATTTTTCAGAAACTTGGAATGGAACAACCATTTGATCCAGCTAAAATCGGCATATTATAGTGATGCAGCCACATCAATGGTTATAGCAGCTCAATTCACAATAGCTAAGCTATAGAATGAGCCTGGGTGCCCTTCAACAGACGAATGGATAAAGAAAGTGTGGAACATTTACACAATGGAATACTACTCAGTCATAAAGAGAAATGAAACTATGGCATTTGCTGGTAAGTGGACAGAATTAGAGACTCTCAAGCTAAATGAAATGAGCCGATCCCAAAGAACCAAAGGCTGAATGTTTCCTCTGATATGCGGATACTAAATCACAATAAGAAGGGTTAGGGAAAATCAGAAGTACTTTGGATTAGACAAGGGGAATGAAGGGAAAGTTGGGGTAATGGGAATAGGAAAGACAGTAAAATGAATTGGACTTTACTTTCCTATGTTCATATATGAATACACAACCAATGTAATTCTATATCATGTACAACCAGAAGAATGGGAAGTTGTACTTCTTATATGTACAATATTCAAAATACATTCTACTGTCATAGATAACAAACAAGAATGAATTAAAAAATAAATCTACACGAGGTAAAAAAGAGAATGAACCCTAATGTAATGTATGGACTTTGGGCTATTATAATTTATCAATATAGGTTTGTCAATGGTAAAAATGTGTCACTTTGGTAGGGGATGATGGAACCAAGGGTAAATGCAATTTATTCAATATTTTGAAGCTGGGTCAAAAGAAAACCTATTAATGTAACATGTCATATAAATAGATCTAAAAATAAAGAGAAACATAATTATAGATGTTGGAACTATATGATAGATCTAAAAAAAGAAATAATATATAATTATAGGTATTGGAACTACATAAGTATATGTGTTATTTTTTTAAAAAATAAGAATTGGTTGATATATTTTGTTAAATATTTATTTGTTAAAATTTATAAATATTTATTAATAGATGTTTATTTATTTAACAAAATGTATCAATCATTCCTGATTTCTAAAAAAATTAAGAAAATAGGAATTGATAGATTTATGTTTACCACGACAAAATATATGCATATTTTAATCTCAGTTCCAGCATTTACTTCACGAGGAATCTCTATATTTCCACTAAGATCAGGAGAAGGCTCAAAATGCTCACTACTTCCAACTCTCTTAACTCTCTACTAGAGAACAATGCAATTATTCAGGAGAATTAAGTTAGAAATATTAGAATTAGGAAAGAATATATAAAATTATCTCTATTTGAAAAATGATAGCAAGCCTAGGAAACTCTAAAAAATTAATAGTAAAATTAATTTAAAGGAAAAACACTAAGGTAGTAGTATGTAAAACTGGCATTGAGAAATCAACAGTATTCACACACATAAACAAAAACCTGTTGGAGAATTATAATGGCAGAGAAACTGTACTTAAAGTAGCCATGAAAAGATAAAAAAGGAACAAATTTAACAAGAAATATGCAAAACATCTATGAGGAAAAATTTTAAATATTCCTGAAAAACACAAATAACATTTGTTGTTCTTGGAGAGGATGACTCAGCATCATAAAAATATCAAATGTTTTCTTAGTTTATAAATATGAGTTTAAGTGAATGAAATAGTATTTACTAGTAGTATTTTATTTAATAATATTGAATAATATTTTAAATGAAGCTAAATAGATTGATGCCAAAATTTATATAGATATAAAGAGAACACAAGCATGGCTAGGAAAACACTGAAAAAGAAAACTAAGAGGATTTACAGGCTTTCTAGACATTAAACATACCATAAAGCTGTTAGTATTAAAACAATGTGGTACTTGTACATAAACAACCATGCATTCAAATGGAAGAAAAATATTCTAGGACTACAAATCTTATCAAAATATATAAATATTTCACTGGAGTAACTCAGATTAACTCCTTCCCCCTTCTGTTAGACTATTTTTCTTGGTTGTTTGCTCTTTTTACCTTCTTAACTCAGGCTTCTTCCTATGATATTGGTATTATAAGCCTGACATGAGGTCAAATTCACTCTGTACTCCAAGGGTTATGCAACTCTCTTTCTTCTATATTCCAGCTGCTGTTACAAATTAAATGTTAACTGTAAAAATTTCCTAACGAAGCTTATTAGTGATTTTCTTTTGTTATTTTATACTAAAAACATTTAGAGAATTCTATGTCTGTGCCATGCTGTACTTCTTTGGTAATATAATTTCCCAAGGTTACTAAGACACAAAATTAGAGAATTTTAGGCATAGTAGGAGAATGTTATGACTTCTTCTTCCAGACTTACAGTATGAGAGAATGTAAGAAGGTTCAGAGGAGAAATGATTGGTTTTTGAGAGCCTTAACCAGTCAGTGATTAATCACTTGATGGGATTAACTGAATGTTAACTGAAGGTAGATAGGCTGTGGTTGGAGGAGGTAGGTCACTGGGGCATGCCTTTGGGGTATAAATTTTGTGTCTGGTGAGTGAAGTCTTCCTCTGCTTCCTGATCATCATATGAGCTGCTTCCCTCTGTCACAGTATTCCACCATGATGTTTTGCCTGCCTCATCTCCAGCCCTAAGGAAAGGAGACTTCCCTCTATAGACTGAAACCTCTGAAACCCTGAGCCCCAAATAGAATTTTCCTCCTCTAAAATTGTTCTTGTCAGGTCTTTTAATCAGAGCAGCAAAAAAGCTACCTAAAACACATATTAATTGTTTGAAAACACTTTATATCTGTTGGAAAAGGTCCTTCTGCTACTAAGAATAGAAAGTTTGATTTCTTTCATTAGTGTCCTGTAGTTTTCATTGTATAGATCTTTCACCTCTTTCTTTAAGTTGATTCCTAACTATTTTTTTTGAGGCTATTGTAAATGGGGTAGTTTTCCTCATTTCATTCTCAGAGGATTTGTCAATGATATACAGAAATGCCTTTGATTTATGGGTGTTGATTTTACATCCTGCTACTTTGGTGAATTCATTTACTAGTTACACAGAGACTAACCCACATAACTACAGTTATCTTTTATTAGACAAAAATGCCAAAAACATGCATTGGAGAAAAGATAGCCTCTTTAACAAATGGTGCTGGGAAAACTGGAAATCCAGATGCAAAAAAAATGAAATTAAACCCCTATCTCTCATCATGCACAAAACTCAACTCAAAGTAGACCAGGGACCTAGGAATTAAACCAGAGACTCTGCATCCAATAGAAGAAAAAGTGGGCCCTAATCTTAATCATGTGGGATTAGGCCCCAACTTCCTTAATAACACTCTTATTGCACAAGAATTAAAACCAAGAATCAATAAATGGGATGGATTCAACTAAAAAGTTTCATTTCAGCAAAAGACACAATCTGTGAGGTAAATAGAGAGCCTACATGTTGGGAGCAAATTTTTACCCCTCACACATCAGATAGAACACTAATCTCTAAGGTATATAAAGAACTCAAAAAGCTAAGCACTAAAAAAAAGACAAAACAAACAAACAAACAAAAAAACAACCCAATCAATAAATGGGCCAACGACATGAACAGATATTCTCAGAAGAGGATATACAATCAATCAACAAATATATGAAAAAATGTTCATGATCTCTAGAAATTAGAGAAATGCAAATCAAAACTGCTCTAAGATATCATCTCACCCCAGTCAGAATGGTAGTTATTATGAAGACAAACAATAATAAGTGTTGGCTAGGATGTGGGGCCAAAGGTACACTCATACATTGCTGGTGGGACTGCAAATTGGTGCAGCCAATATGGAAAGCAGTATGGAGATTCTTTGGAAATATGGGAATGGAACCACCATTTGACCCAGCTATCCCTCTCCTCAGTCTATACCCAAAGGACTTAAAAAAACAGCATATTAAGGGATACAGCCACATCAATGTTTATACCAGCGCAATTCACAATAGCTAAACTGTGGAACCAACCTAGATGCTCTTTAATAGATGAATGAATTTTTAAAATGTGGCATATATACACAATGGAATATCACTCAGCAATAAAAGAGAATAAAGTCATGGCATTTGCAGGTAAATGGATGGCATTGGAGAAGATAATGCTAAGTGAAGTTAGCCAATCCCAAAAAAACAAATGCCGAATGTTTTCTCTGATATAAGGAGACTGATTCATAGTGGGTTAGGGAGGTGAAGCATGGGAGCAATAGATGAACTCTCGATAGGGCAGAGGGGTGGGCGGGAATGGGAGGGGGCAGGGGGTTAGCAAGGATAGTGGAATGTGATAGACATCATTATCCAAAGTACATGTATGAAGACATGAATTGCTGTCAACATACTTTATATACAACCAGAGGTATGAAAATTTGTGCTGTATATGTGTAATAAGAATTGAAATGCATTCTGCTGACATTTATTTTTTTAAAAATCAATAAAAAAGAATTCACTATATACTAATCACTCTTAAGCCCAATAAAAGAGTGCAAAAAAAGTAAAAAAAAGAATAGAAAGTTAAAATGTAGTTCTTTATTGTTACTGTTAACCACCATGGCGTACCTCCAAGTAATTCTGATTCAGCACTACTGGGATTGACTCTGGGCATCTGTATTTTTTTTTAAGTTCCTCAGGTAGGTGATAACAATGAATGGTAAAGATAGAAAAACATAATTCTAAAGCTACATAGCTTTATTGTCTAAAACTGAAATTACCATTTTTCTAAACAAGCTCATTCTCTATTTCTACAACATTATTGCAAGATATTATCATGTTGTACCCAGAAAACTAAAATAATATCCTTAAATCATCTATTTTCAAAGTGCTTTCAGCACTCTTTCTCCTCATTCTCTCATATCTACACAACAGTAAAAATAACCTTCTAAAAGTGAAATCAAGTAAGATCATACTACTGCATGTTAAAGTTTCAATGGTTTCCTACTGCACTTAAAACAAAATCCAGTTTCTCCTTATTTTCTGCAAAGTACTACATGATATACCCCATATACATTTCCAATTTCACTATACATAACTTTCGATTTCATTTACACCAGTTACTCTGGCATGATTTTCATCTTGAACCAACCAGGCTTTCTGAAACTTGTCATGGGTACAGACAGTTCCTTTGCCCTACATTGATGACAGTGATGGTGGTAGCTAATATTTATTAAGTGCTTCCTATTAACCAGATACTGAAGTGTTTTACATGTATTAATGTGTATAAAACATCAACTTTATGAGTTTGGTACTATTAATAGTTTCATTATAAAAAAGAAGAAAGGCATAGAGTTTATGACACTCAGGCTAATTCCTCAACTTACATTCAAAATATATTAAATCTAAAATACTGTATTATTTTTTAGATTTTAATTTAAACATTTTATTGCCAGCTAATTAACAAAAACTGTCATAGGAGTATATACCTAAACTTCATAATTTTGACTTCTAATAAAATTACTTTTATTGAATTATAGTTTGGTAGTATGATGTCAATCTATACTGACAAACGAAAATCACAGAGACTTAATGTCATGTATTGCTATCCTCCTTTTGAACAATGAACATGCTATTATCCAAGTGAGAGGAGAATCATATAGCTGATGTATTTCATTGCTATGGCCAGTAGGAATTTGGAGTTTAAATCAAAATCCATCTTTAATAAAATGTACAAGAATTTTTGGCCATATTTTGGAAAAAAGTCTCAACCTTAACACAATTCAGAAATATTTTATAAGCCCTCACTCATTCCTCTACTCAGTTTTCATGGAAGTCCTCAAGATTCTCCCTCCATCATATTATATTATATTCTGGGACTTAAGTGTCCTACTTGCAAAAACACAGAACCTATCCTATTTGTTGTCTTTCAACCTCATTCTCCCTTTGAAACAAATCCCCACACTTATGGTCAGTGTAACTCATTTTTGTTTTTAATCTTCCTTGCTTTTCATGAATTTGTCTATAAATTTCCCTCTAAGTGTTGATTTAGGTGCAACACTCAAATTTTTACAGTGATTTGTACTTATTCAGTTCTATGTGTTTTTAAATTTCCATTGTGATTTGGTTTTCCTCTCTCTCCAGTCCATGAATTACTTAGGAGTATGCTTTTCAGTTGCCAAAATTTATTTTATTGCCCTTTTATTACCAACTTAAAACTGAAGCCTTCTGGGTGTGAGTGTCCAGATATAGTATTTTCATACCTAGTATCAAGAACTTTCCTGAAACAATTTCATCTATTACAATTACTTCATGTAATCTCTATGTAGATGATTATCTAATATGTATCTCTAATCTACTCTAAGTTCTTAGAGTCAGGTCTTCGGTTTCTATATACTTTTTTTCCTGGTTTCCTGGTTTCTCCTCCCTCCTTTATTATCCTTCTGGCTATCATATATATGTCTCACGAAGCACAAGTCTCATACTTCTATTCACTTGCTTAGAAAACTTTGGTCAATGCCTACAAGATAAAATCTAAATTTAGCACAATACATAATTTACCTGAGAAAATTCATCCACTATTCAAGTAGAAACTTATAGCTTTGATTTTCTATTAAACATATTACATTAAATTTTTGCACCTGCAAATCTATTAAAAGCCTAAGGTTGAGAAAGTTGGGATAAATGTATTGCCTCATGTATGGTTGCCTGTGTTCTATTTTTATGAGCTAGAAGAAGTCATATTCCTTGGATTAGGTCTTGTTCCCCAAAAGAATCTTATACTAATTCATGAGAGAGAACAGATTATATCTTCAGGTCTATGAAAACACAGGTGAAGCTGAAGAATTGTATAGAGTATAGTCTGACACGGTGGGGCTCAAGATCTTTTATTAGTAGTGCAGAAACAAAATCATGGAGACAATGTTTTACATGTTGAGGGCAGATCCTAACATTTCAAAGGATACAGAGAAGAAAGAAACATGTTTGTAAGACCAAGCAGCAAGTGAAAACATAGTTCATACATCCTTAATCAAGCTTTATGTGAAAGAAGAAAATAGCCCAAAATCAAGAGAAAACCAGGAATTCACACAGTCCTTCCTAGGGCATATACCACTTGTAATTGTAGTTTAACTTAGCAATTCACAGTCATTATGATAACCTTTTAAAATAAAGTTAAATTAGATTCTGTATCTTTAATATGAGAAGACAGGCAAATGTTATTTATTTAAGAAGAGTTTTCATTAAAAGTGCTTAAAAATGAAAGAATGTAGGTTCTTGGAAAGAGATAAATTTTTATTATTCTGAAGACAATTTCCTCCATCTCAGAATGATGACATTAAAATGCTGCTGTGTTTTACTTCCTATTACCTTTTTATCAATAAAAGTAGGTATAATGTAGTTTTTTAGATTTTTGAACTATCATTATGGAAGGTGTTTTTAAATTAGAAATAAGGACATTAATTAGTTAAAGAAGTTAGTAAGTCTCCCCAAACAGCAATGGAATAAGTAGTGGATTTCATCTTTTACAAAGAGAGGGAGAAGGCATCAGTCTATAACTATCCTTGAAATTGCCTACTGTTTTGCCACTATTGGGACACTACTCTGATTTATTTATTCTGAAGCCAACTCATGTCCTCAGTTTTACTACTGCAACTAGTCTGAATTAGATGTGTATGTATGTGCATGCACGTGTGTATATTTTGGTATGTATACCCAAGACTAGGGTAAGGTTCAGAAGCTTTAACTCATGTAATAGATTTTAAAAAGTCCAAATGTTTTATCTCAGAAGCTCACGATCTATGCCGACTTACAGAAAGAAAGCTGTTCTATATCAAGCATAAAACCAAAGTCCAAATTTTAAAGAATATACAAGCAAATTTGATATATGTAGTGCAGACTTAATTATGTTTATTCTAAAATATGAGATACAAATGACATGCATATATAACAAGAATTAGAAGAATGCTGCACTAATATTTCAATTTATGTCCCAGAATTTGATTTCACGCTACAAGTATGTGTTATTAATAGATGGCTTTGTGGAACAAATACATCTGCTATGGAATGATCAGGATGAAAATGAGGCTAATATAGGTCAAACATTCCTAATATAAAAATCTAAAATATGAAATATTCCAAAATCTGAAACTTCTTGAGAGCCAACAATGGTACAACAATTGGAAAATTCATACCTGATCCCCTATCACAGTCAAAACACATGTGAACTAAAAGTATATAAAGTTATCTTTGGACTATGTGTATAAAGTATATAAGAAACAAAAACGAATTTTGTGTTCAGATTTGGTTTCTATTCCTAAGATATCTCATTATTAATATGTAAGTATTCCAAAATTTGAAAAAAAAAAGATGTAAAATACTTCTGATTCCACAAATTTAAGATAAGGGATAGTTAATAACTATTTTCTTAGGAGCACTCATCACTGTTGGGTATCTCCTGAATTAATAGAACACAATTTACTCTAGACTTTTTATAGAGTTAAACTTTAGAAAAAATTTTCTTCAGCTTACTATATAATATAGAACACATTCTATCAATTATTTAATTTCCACCATTATTGTTTCAATTTCATTATCTTTCCATCAATATTTTACCTCTGGTCCTGGGGGGCCAATTGGTCCTTTGGGTCCTGGGTCACCTGATTGACCCTAAAGAGGGAAGAGGAGAATCAAAATATATATGTTAGCTTAATAAATGGAACTAGAAGAGGAAACAAGTATATTACAAATAGCATTCAATATATTATGCCCAACAAAGTTTTAATGACTTTTCAGAGTCTTAATTTGTAACTATCATCACTGTGAAATTTATTTAAGTAAAATGTTTATGGATAATACATATTTACTCTTAACTGTTAGACATACAAATTTATGAGTTAAGTGCTCAAATCAAGAGAAAAAAAGTGTGTGTGTGTGTGTGTGTGTGTGTGTTGCCTAGAGCTAGAAAAATAAAGTTTGACTCAAAGAGGTAGGGAATTTTAGATGAAGAATTGCTTTTCTAAATAATCAAAGCCTTTAAACTGTTTCTGAAAATTCTTTTCTCCCATTTTAATGTCCTGATTTAATATTTAAGACTCACTGGGATTGAAATCCTTGTTGCTTAATCTCTCTAAACCTGTCTTCTCATCAGTAAAATAGGAATAACAACACTACTGACATTTTCATAGAGTCGTTTTGAGGATTAAATGAGACAATATATGTAAAGTGATAAGCACAGTACCTAGCACTTAGAAAGTATAAATATTCATTAAACGTTAACCAAGTTTAAAATCATTTATCTCTCTTTTCATATCCTTGCTCCTCTTCTGGCTGATATTTGAAACTCCGACATGGTTGTGATCCTCTAATTAAAGTTTGAAGATTTTGATTTCAGTATTTTAGAAGACATTCATATGTGAAATCAGGGATGGAAAGGAAAAAGAAGTGGTATAAAGCCTGAAACCAGAGAAGGCTGACAAAGCTCTCAAGAGATAAAGTTCAGAAAAGGGAAGGTCAGTAGTCTAAGGATACCCTTAGTTATGAAAGAAAAACTATTGAATTCATTATTTTTCTCATATTAAATTTGTATTTGAGCTTCAAATTTGATTTAAGTGGACTTCAGATCACATAAAACTACAAGTTGCAATATAAGATTACACATTTTTAAAGAACCAGAGCACAATTTCCTATATGTACTGATTCAATTCTCAGTGCTAAGGTACCTGGATGTAAAAGAGGACACGACTACTGCAATCACATCCAGAGTCTGGTAATGAAATATCATTCAAAGACCCATTTAAGTTCTCAGTTCCAAATAAACAAAAACTGTGATTCATCAGAATCGGTACATAGGGAGTCTTAAATTCTAAAAATGACAAGTATCCCTCTCAGAGATGGAGTTCTCACTGGGGACCTCTAGTGGCAAAATCCAGCCAGACCCTAACTTCACAAGCATTTAGGAAAATTGACTAGCCTAGCCATTGTTTTCAGAAAAGTTAAGTAACAACCAAATATTTAAAAACATAAATTGTGGAATAATTTTATTCATTATAATAATAATAATTTTATGTGGAATAATTTTATTCATTATAATAATAATAATTCTTTGTTTTATAAAACCTCAGTTGCAAGTTTATTGTAAATGTCACCTTTCCTTCACAAAAACTTGAGTTTTCAAGTAACTTAGAGATGGAATAACATTAGGTACATCTTTATAAATGACAAAGACTTCTTATTTAAAAATGGAAAATAAGTTATAATTGTCTTTTTTCTCTATCTCAGGGAAAGAGTATTTTCTAACACTTTCAGAGTGGTAGTTTTCTCTATTTTTTTTTTTTTTGAATACTTGAAGAACAAAAGCTTCCTTATTCCAGAATGTACAAACCTCCCAGATCAGGACATTCTTATATCTAGAAAATATTCTTTCATATTATAACTTAGATCCACTTGAAAATAATTCCAGTCACATCAAAATCTTTGATGAAAGAAAACCAAAAGCAGGACATATAAAATATGAAAGACATCATATAACTTTAGCATTTTTTCCATGATAGTTAGTAGGTACTAACTTGTATAATTTGGTATGGAAGTTTTTTCTTAATAACTGATTCTGTATAGGCAATACTTCATCAAGTAGGAGTCTCCTTCCTTAATGAGGGAAGGTATCTAGGTTAAACATCTTTTGTATTAATACAAAGGATACAGTGAGAGACCAAAGACAAGTTCATTTTACTAATATTAATCATGAGTCTCCACCCAATTTTGAGCTGAAAGTAAATATTTTTCAAAGGTTTGATAAAAGTAACAAAAATTGTCAATTATCTCCCTACCAAAGTAATCCTGGCTATTAATGTTTTTAGAATAGTACAGAAGGGTATAAAATGAGTATGAAGTCAGTAAAATCCTAATTATTACCATCTCTTGTTCTCTGCCCTAAAAGAACCTCATTAGCACTTACTGTGATTTCTTTTAGGAAAAAAATATTACGACAATGATGAAGGTTGTTATGGTTTGGATATGAGGTGTCCCCCAAAGCTCCTGTGTTATTGCAGGAATATTCAGAGGTGAGATAATTAGATAGTGAGACCTATAACCTAATCAGTCCATCCAGTTTGAATGCACTGACTGGGTGGTAACTGCAGGCACAAGGGGTATGGCTGGAGGAGGTGGGCCATGCCCTGGAAGGGTTCATCCAGGGACATGCCTTGGAAGGGTTCATCTTCCCTGTGGTCCTTTCCTTCTCCATTTCTATGCTTCCTGGTTACCATGAATGGAGTCATGCTCCTCCACCATGGCCTTCCAACATGATGTTCTGTCTCACCTTGAACCAAGAACAATGGACTTGGCCGACCAAATCTCTGGGACTTTAAGCCAAAATAAAATTTTCCTCCTCTAAGTTGTTATTTTGTATATTTTGGTCAAAGTGATGAAAAGCTGACCAACACAGAGGTAAAATAAGGTATTTTGACTTTTTCTTTAGATTATAGCAATAGTAGTAGGCACTATTACTAAGAGACAGAAATATCATAGAGTCACAGAGCTACAGGAATTCTGAAACATACATATTCTAACATGAGAAATCGGATCTATGGTAAATCAATGCCAAGATCATGGCAGGTCAAATGTCAGAGTTGAGAACTAGAAACCAAATCTCCATCTCTCATACATACTCTATTTTATATTCTATTATATTGTTTAGAATCATCCTTGAAAAACATAAGCTATTTGTTACTTAGCTTCATGACCGATTCTCATGCCCTATTTATACACTTTGAAATTACTAAGATTTGACTCTAGGGCACAATTCTGGGATACAAGATTAATTGGGTTGACTGCCATAAGCCCAGGATAAAAAAACCAGTAAAAGCAAAGGTTGCTGGGCTGGGGTTGTAGCTCAGTGGTGGAGCGCTTGACTCACACGTGTGACACCAGAGTCGATCCTCAGCACCACATAAAAATAAATAAACAAAATAAAGACATTTAAACAAAAAAAGCAAAGGTTGCCCACCAACATGCCATCAGAAAAAGAGATCCCAAAATTTGTTTTTGTATGGAAATACACACACACACACACACACACATTTACATATATATACACATACACACATGCTGTCACAATTAGATGTTACAAAGAAGGGAGTGCCTAAATTTCTAAATAGTGCTTCAGGAGATGAGAAATGAACAATCCTTAGATGACATTGTGGAGTTAGAGGCAACACAATAAATTGCTCAGGAAAGTGATATTTTTAAATGTATATTTTAATTCTAATTTTTCTAATTAATATAATCTACATCTTTATAGAGTTGTAATCAATATTAAAACAATCTTAAAATATTAAGCCCTAAAATAGTATGGTACAGTGGTTAAAGCATAGGCTGTAACATTCCTGATAACCTAGGTCTTCCCAGGTGGTCAGTGACTATCTATAAGACCCTGGGAAAGTTACTTAATGCCCTGTGTCTCAATATCTTTAATCTATAAAACAGGAGTAATAAGAGTACCAACTTCACAGGATTGTTGTATTAAATGAGATGTATAATTCTTAGAATACCACCTGAAACTTTATAAATAATAAATAATAAATATTAACTATAACAATTATCATTTTTAATATTGAGATATTTTTTGACTCATGCTTTAATTATTCTAGTTTAATTATTAAATAATTTTAGTTTTATAAATTTAACTATATGTTAAGTTTTATAAATATAACTATATGTTAACTGCAACATAAAGTGTCTTTTCCTTTCAACTAGTTAATGCATGAAGGTTAGAAAAACAACAGGGAATTAGAACACTTTACAACAATGTGACATGTTCTTTTTTTTTTTCCAGAAATATTCCCTTAATGATACTGATTCAGAAAACTTATTTAGAGTGCTTTAAAATTTCTGATTTAAAAGCCCATTGTTTTGTTAAGTAGTCTATAATAAATCATTGGAAGGAATAATTTAATCAAGATCTTTAGGGATCAAAGAAACTTGGCTTTGGCCTAGGGTAGGGAAGGTTGGAGCGTCTATGGAATATGAGATGAAAACCTGAGGAATTAGTTATGTTCTAAAACTGAACAAGGTTCAGTTTAGCTATGTTCTAAAACTGTTGAGCTATATCCTACTTCTTATATTCTACCAACATCAAAAGTATCAATTCTCATGCCATGACATGCACTCTGCTAATCAGAACAAAGGTGAAAGTTAAAACTTACTGAAGGTCCTGGCTTTCCTCTGATGCCTGGTGGTCCTGGCAGACCAATAGTACCCTAAAGAAAGAGAACAGTAGAGAGAAAAGAAAACTATTATATCACAAAACGCAAATATCTCTATTAGTAAACTACAAGAACATTCATGGGAGTATTTTAAGTAAAATTTAGAAAACCAATTCCAAACAAGGACTTAAAACCATACTAATACCATATCCTAACAAAATAGATAATTAAAATATCAAGTACTCCTTTATTTTGAATTTGTTTTTTTCACATTTATATAAAATTAATGGTTGAGACCAGAAACGTTGGTACACACCTATAATCCCAGTGAATTATGAGGCTGAGGCAGAAGGATGGCAAGTTTGAGGTCAGATTCAGCAACTTAATGATTCCGTGTCTCAAAATTAAAAATACAAAGGGCTAGCAATGGAGCTCAGTGATAAAGCACCTCTGAGTTCAGCACCTCTGAGTTCAACCCCTAGTACCAAAAAACAAAACAAATAAAAAAATTTAATGGTATATAAGTTACCTTGTCTCCAGGATATCCTGGTTCTCCTGGTTCCCCTGCAATGCCTTGTTCACCCTAGAGTACAATTCATACAAAATCATAAAAATTATAAATATGGCAATATTATAAAAAAGTACTAATTATAGAAGAATAATTTCTCTATTTTTCCTCCTTCTAAGAAAAATTAATATAATTGATAGTATAGATGCTATGGATAAAAATTTTGAGATATTTCATGAGGTGACATTCATCTTTCAATATTTCTCTAAATATGTAACCTCTTCTAGAAACATAAGTTCTGTTGATTTGGTAAAAAAGACATGTGTAGAAATATCACTATGGTAATGTGAATATTTAAATCACCTTATCACCTTTGATTCCAGGTAGCCCCTTATTTCCTGAAAGACCCTAAAAAAGAAAAAGAAAAAGGTGATATCTTTTAATATCATGGAGAGATTAAAGGGAAATATCCGTTATTCATAAAGAACCATACCATTGGGCCAGGAATTCCAGAAGGTCCAATCGGTCCCACAGGACCAACATTGCCCTGAAAAGCAGTTTAAAAAAAAGGAATCAGTAAGCATTCACTAGGATTAGAAAGAATATGGGAAAATTAATTAATAAACTAATGAACCCAGAGCAGTTCATCTCACTAAGCTCCCACAGTGTCCTGTTCTTCAACTATCTCTTAAACCCTGTACATTTTAAATATTACCAATCTTTTATACTTTCATGCAAACCATCCTATTTTTTTTAATTCTTCTCATACTTATCTGGCCTATAAGGATCTTTTTCTCCTTTGAACACCCACTTATTGTTCATGATGTTCATTTTGTAATATTTCTCCAAGTAGGAAACATCTAGGTAGAAATATTTTAGTGTCATGCTCCCAGGAAGTAGTCAATAAATACTTCACTTATTTATCTTAGAATTTTAATTTGCTCATTTCAGCAAATATTCACTGAGCTGTTACTATGTGCCAGGCATTACAATGATTTGATCTGTGATTTGAAAATTGCAGAATGAGAAAATTTATAATGCTTTTAAGGATAAATAAAGCAATGGACACAAAATTGTATTTTATGGACTTACAGCATTAATTCATCACTTAATACTTATTGATTATAATACATGCAAAACATTATAGTTTTAAAGAAACAATAAAAGGTAGAGTGTCTGTCATCAAGGTTCTCAACTTAATGTTTCAATTCCTTAAAAACAGAAGTACTACTATTGTCTCCGCAAGCTAAAAATATAGAACAACTCCCTCAACATATCCTCTTAGAAAACAAAGGACAAATAGCAACAAAGGAGTATCTGAAGGAAAAATTTGAAAAAAAAAATATGGGCAAAAAAATCCCTTGATGGTTTGGAGATCAGGTATAGTTTGTGTCACTGAGCCTCTTTTTCCCTCTTTCTCTCATCTGTCCTGGGTCCCATATCATTCTTTGCCCTGAAAGATAAAACAGTTATAAATCTTTCCTCTATGGTTTTCAAATGTTAAAAAAACTTTTGAAGTTTTATTTGTAGTCAGGCATGATGGTATGTGCCTGTAGTCTTAGCTACTCTGGAGGTTGAGACAAGAGGACTGCTTGTACCTGAGTTTAAGGCCCGCCTGGGAAACATACTGAATCCCTAACTTATAAAAAACAAAACATAACAAAACAAAACAAAAAACCAAATAGTTGTATTTGTGAAATGCTTATAGTGTTGCCCTTTTAGTTAGAATTCACGTTTCTCAGGCTAGCATCCCAAGGCCCTCTCTATCAGGCTTCTGCCAACTTTCTAGTCTCCCCACTTTGCATTTGTCCCTTTTCTCCCTGTACATCTCCCTCTCCCAGTTTCTACTTTCTTGCTATAATGGACTGTTTTCTATTCTTGGAACATGCTTCCCATATCATATGCATTGAGCCTTTGAAGATTTCAGAACTGGAAGGCCCTGGTGGCATCCTACTTAGAATACTGTACTGTATATTTCTCCCCCTTTCTCCCCTGAATTTGTGCATTCTGTGAGAAAGTTTCATCCATTTTTTTTTATTTCACAGACTCAACATAATAACTGGTACATAGGAGTTTTGAAAGAAAATGTAGAATGAATACTGAATAAGTTAGTTAATTTATAATTTCTAGAGTTCTATCTCCCGACATAACAGAACATTTATAATATTCTGCATTTATATAACACAAATTTCAGAATGGAAAACATGACATTTTTACTTTGGATGAGTCTTAAAGTCTGAGAAATGTAACTAAGACAAATTACTTCCAACATGTTTAAACCTGAAATGTATGGGACAGTTAGAGGCAAAGGATAATTCTTTCCAACTTAATAAATATGCAATATGAATATATCATTGCTTGTAATTCCAAATTCTTTAAATAGGAAACAGTTTTTCACAGTTCATAGTTTTAAAACTTATGATAGTTTCAAAACACCTAATAAATATCTCTGTTTAGCAATTATACAGAAATAATCCATGTAAGTTTGGAAAGCAATATCTTACAAAACAAGGAAAAAAGTCTTCACAGTGTATTATTGGATTTTAAAGACAATATAATATTTTAAATTTTATTTCAGTAAATATGTTACTGTGCTTAAGCTGGCATTTTCAAGTGAATGTACTTTGTACGTATAACATTCTATTTTACTTTTTAGTGACACTAAGAGAAAAATTATAAAATACTAAATAATGGGAGATATAAAAAATATGTCATAAAACATTAGTAAAATACAAAGTATATAAAAATTGAATGGTAAAGTTTAGAATTTCCAAGAAACACCAAGCATATTGTGGCATATTACAAGTTATGTGGAAAATACTTGTTCCAAAGATTTGTGGCCTTCAGATAGTAATCCATTAAAGCTGAAGAGAAGTTTTCAACTCATAAAGGTAACCCAAAGGTTCTTCAGCATTCCCTATCACACTCCTCTTCCATGGGAAGATGGAACAGATAGAAGAAATACTTTCAAGCATTGGAGCAGCCACTGGGCAATTAATAAAAGTTCATATGAGTGTACTGAGGAAAGAACTGGGAGTTCCACACTGGGCTTTTCAACTGTACCCACCATACGAACAGGCAATAATCATTGTTACTACTGTAAATTGATAAAGCAAATGACAGTAACTACCTAGTGCATGGAAAAAAATGTAGATAAAGTAGTAGCACCTATTAGGTCTGCTAAAAGGAATGCCTGAGAGGTAAGGTGGAGGCTGTTAACACTGGACAAATGTTCTATGCAATATAAAGGTTCTTCATAATTATTCCCAATTACTTTCAAAACCTCACCTTCCATTCTGCTCCTGACTACCCTGCTTTTCTAGGCTATAATCCCACTGCTCCTCTTTCCATTTCCCAAACATTCCTATTTCCCCCATCTTCTGTATGTTTGAACATAGCATTCTTCTGCCTAAAGAACACTTTTCCCTTTCCCATTTACTCACTTATACACAATATTTAAAATACAGTTAAAAAAGGCTTCTACAAAGACAAAATAGATTACTATCTTCTCAGTAGTTTTGCATTTAGTTAACTGTTGCAATAATCAGAATGTATGAAACTGATGGTTTTTCTTTCTGTGTTATTAGATTGTAATTTTGACCCCTTGCCAAAAAAAAAAAAAAAAAAAAAGTAAAGTAAAAAGAATCTTAACTTGTTCATACTTTCAGGCCTTGTTTAGAATTTGATAAATCAGCAGGTACTCATATAATTTTGATTTAAAAAAATTAATGAATATGAAATGAAAGTAATAGTATTTGCCTTATTTACATTAAAACTCTTTGAGGAGCAAATGACTATGTAAGTGAAATGACTTTGAAAAGTATAAAGTTCTGTCTTTACCAATGTAGATGAGATGAGAATTACAAATATGATTGCTAGTATCTTTGGCCATTCCATTTTCTGTAGAATCTCTTTCCATCTACTGAAGGGTGAGTAGAGAAGGAGAAAGGATAGAAAAGCCAGTTATTTTTTCTGGGCACATGTGCCAGGAACTGTACTACAACTTGGAGCTGAAAGATGAGTAAGAGTCTTTTTTTTTAAAAAAAGGAATTTATATGAGATGAATGGATATGTTAATCTGTTTCGCTAAGATTACTATTTTAGTCTATATATATAAAATGTTGTAAATCTCAAATATACACAATGAAATGTATTTTTATAAAACCAAATAAATAACAATAAGAAGGAGTTAAGCAGAAAACTAGAGGTACAATATTTCAAGTAGACATTCGATATGCAAAGGTTTTGTAATAGAGACACTACTGAAAAGTGAACAAACTTTTCTTGTGCACAAAGAATATGTCCTCAAGATGCAGATAAGAACCAACCAAAGCTAGGCCACATTAATTTTGGTCTTAACCCTAAGAGTAATTACAGAAGTTTTTAGCTAATCAACTTAATATTAATATATTAATTAAGAATTTTTAACTGCATATTTTAGTCTAACTCCTTTCACCTACCCATTGATAAGGTCTGACTGCTGCTTACAGGCTTTTTTCTATCCTGAGGACACAAACAAGCAAACTGATCCATTCCATCTTTACTTAGACTTTAAAAAATTTCATGAGTTAGACAATATACACTTTATGTCCTGACTAAGATCTTTAATCTAACAGATATAAATACATGAACACAATTGGAATGGAAAACAATTATTATTTTAGTATATCATAAAGGAAGAATAAATTTTAAGGAAGTGGTAAAGCACACAAAATTTTGGACTATGGACTTTGATTATCTGGCTTAAATCTGGGTTAAATACTTATAAACTAACTGGTCCTGGGTTGTTTGGAGAATTATATGACAACAATGTATGTGAGATGCTATTGCTAATTTTATAATTACTACTACTATTAATATTACTAACATGCAAGAGAAAGGTTAAGATGTCTTAGACTCACTTAGCCTTCTTGAGTCTAAATCCTATATGCATGTCATCCCAAGATGGCACATTAAAACTTGTTAGGCTGACTTTAATTTTACCCCAGTACCAATAACTGAAGTCTTGACTTATTTATTTGATCAAGCTGTTACCTTGTGCTTTGGGGCAATTCAAGGCTGGAGAAAAAATACTAAATAAGCCCAAAGACCTATGTCCAAATTTGGTCTAAAAATATTATGGGTGTAATTTATGGTATAAAATTCTGGAGATTTAATAACCTACTTCATAAGTTAAAGCAAGCTTTACATTTTTAAGGAAAATTTTACCTTTGCTACTGATCACATCCCAATTTTGTATAAATATACATACAGATATAGATAGTTTGCTTTAAGAAAATGTAGCATATATACATAATGAGTATTTCTCAGCCATAAAGAAGAATGATTTTTATGATATTTGCTAGTAAATGGATGTATCTGAAAGCTATCATGCTAAGTGAAATAAGCCAATCCCCCAAAGAACGCAAAGGTCAAATGTTTTTCTGATGTGTAGAAGCTAACTCACAATAATGGCAGGTGGCAATAGAAGTTCAGTGGATTAGACAAAGGGGAATGAAGGAAAGGGAGGAAGGATAGAAAAAGATAAGACAGTGGAATGAATCTGACATAACAATCCTATGTATATATATTAGTATACCACAGTGTATATCCACAAGAAATTAATTAAGAAAAAAAACATTGGGTAAATGGCAGACAGATCAGTAGAGGGAAGTGATCAGAGGGTTGGGGAAGGAAAGGGGAAGGAGAGGTACTGGGGACTGAATTAGAATAAGATATAGGCCATGCTTCTATAATTATATCAAAATGAATCCTACTGTCATATATAACTAAAAAGAACCAGTAAGATTTAGAAACACAAAACCCACTATTATGAATAATGTACTAATGAAAACTTTTTTTTTAAGCTTCTCTTCTCATTAGGCTACTTACATTTATTTTTTTATTTTTTTTTCCCAGCCTCTTTTTTATTTTTTTATTTAGAGACAGAGTCTCACTAAGTTGCTTAGCGCCTTGCTAAGTTGCTGAGGCTGGCTTTGCACTTGTGATTCTCCTGCCTCAGCCTCCCAAGTCACTGGGATTACAGGCTTGCGGCACCACACCCAGCTTTCTCAGATCCTTTCTGCAAAGGGTTTCTGAGCCCTAGTCCAGGAAATCACACCCACCATGAAAGGACAAGAATTGGCCCAGCACTGCAGATAATGACAAGTTATGCTCATCCCCCATCCACAAAAGAGAAAGTAAAGCAGCACTTGGGGCAGGTTTGACCCCTCACCTGATGATACCACCCTGTGTCCTTTTCTCCATTTCTAAAGGAAGCTTCACCGTCCAGCACAGGGTGTAGAAGCCAAGGAAAAGCAGGAAGTACAGCTGTGTGGAGGCATCGGCAGCATCACTGGGATAAGCCCGCCCTGCTCAGGTTTGGCTTTGGGGGAAGTTACAGTGACACATGTTCAACAGCAGTTGCTCTATGTCTCCGTCACAACTCGTGCGATTTCACTACGTGGTGCTGTGACGATGCTTATCCCAGAGAGAAAACATCCTCAGACTTCCTCGATAGAAGGTCTTCCCCTGGACATCAGGGACTTTGAGAATTTCTGCTCATTTCCTCAGTCAAGAAGAGGGTGGGAATGAAGGATCTTCCAAGGTCCCTTAAATGACAAGCTGCCTGTCACAATGGCAGAGCCAGACAGCTCCAGTCTCTGCCACCCACCAGTCAGTGCCCACCAGTAATCAGGGTAACTGATCCATTGCTCAAGGGTGGACATGCAGGCTGCACCCAGGAGCTGGTGGATGAAAGCCCAGCCCAGTGGTCCCTCTGAGCAGGCGCCATGATGACTTCTGCCCTTAAGAGGAGGGACCGGCAGGAGCCACTCTTCCCCCGCGGTGGGGAGTTTACCGGGCAAAGGAGCCAAAATGGCTCTTCCTTCAAAGGTCAGTGAGACACTGCCTAAGGAAACTGTGACTTCAGACCTAACCTCACTGGCTCCCTAAATGACTGCAGAGCACATGAGCTGAGAACTCTCCTTTTTTTTTTTTTTTATGAAAACTTCATTTTTACTCTTTTTTTTTTAAATTTTTTATTGTTGGCTGTTCAAAACATTACATAGTTCTTGATATATCATATTTCACAATTTGATTCAAGTGGGTTATGAGCTCCCATTTTTACCCCATATACAGATTGCAGAATCACATCAGTTACACATCCATTGATTTACATATTGCCATACTAGTGTCTGTTGTACTCTGCTGCCTTTCCCATCCTCTAATATCCCCCCTCCCCTCCCCTCCCCTCCCCTCCCCTGTTCTCTCTCTGCTCCCTCTACTGACATTCGTTTGTCCCCCTTATATTATTTTTCCCCTTCCCCTCACTTCCTCTTGTATGTACTTTTGTATAACTCTGAGGGTCTCCTTCCATTTCCATGCATTTTCCCTTCTCTCTCCCTTTCCCTCCCACCTCTCATCCCTGTTTAATGTTAATCTTCTTCTCATGCTCTTCGACCCTACTCTGTTCTTACTTACTCTCCTTATATCAAAGAAGACATTTGGCATTTGTTTTTTAGGGATTGGCTAGCTTCACTTAGCATAATCTGCTCTAATGCCATCCATTTCCCTGTAAATTCTATGATTTTGTCATTTTTTAATGCAGAGTAATACTCCATTGTGTATAAATGCCACATTTTTTTATCCATTCATCCACTGAAGGGCATCTAGGTTGGTTCCACAGTCTAGTTATTGTGAATTGTGCTGCTATGAACATCGATGTAGCAGTGTCCCTGTAGCATGCTCTTTTTAGGTCTTTAGGGAATAGACTGAGAAGGGGAATAGCTGGGTCAAATGGTGGCTCCATTCCCAGCTTTCCAAGAAATCTCCATACTGCTTTCCAAATTGGCTGCACCAATCTGCAGTCCCACCAGCAATGTACAAGTGTACCCTTTTCCCCACATCCTCGCCAGCACTTGTTGTTCTTTGACTTCATAATGGCTGCCAATCTTACTGGAGTGAGATGGTATCTTAGGGTGGTTTTGATTTGCATTTCTCTGACAGCTAGAGATGGTGAGCATTTTTTCATGTACTTGTTGATTGACTGTATGTCCTCCTCTGAGAAGTGTCTGTTCAGGTCCTTGGCCCATTTGTTGATTGGGTTGTTTGTTCTCTTATTGTCTAATTTTTTGAGTTCTTTGTATACTCTGGATATTAGGGCTCTATCTGAAGTGTGAGGAGTAAAGATTTGTTCCCAGGGTGTAGGCTCCCTATTTACCTCTCTTATTGTTTCTTTTGCTGAGAAAAAACTTTTTAGTTTGAGTAAGTCCCATTTGTTGATTCTAGTTATTAACTTTTGTGCTATGGGTGTCCTATTGAGGAATTTGGAGCCCGACCCCACAGTATGTAGATCGTAGCCAACTTTTTCTTCTATCAGACGGCGTGTCTCTGATTTGATATCAAGCTCCTTGATCCATTTTGAATTCACTTTTGTGCATGGCGAGAGAAAGGGATTCAGTTTCATTTTGTTGCATATGGATTTCCAGTTTTCCCAGCACCATTTGTTGAAGATGCTATCCTTCCTCCATTGCATGCTTTTAGCCCCTTTATCAAATATAAGGTAGTTGTAGTTTTGTGGATTGGTTTCTGTGTCCTCTATTCTGTACCATTGGTCCACCCGCCTGTTTTGGTACCAGTACCATGCTCTTTTTGTTACTATTGCTCTGTAGTATAGTTTGAAGTCTGGTATCGCTATACCGCCTGATTCACACTTCCTGCTTAGCATTGTTTTTGCTATTCTGGGTCTTTTGTTTTTCCATATGAATTTCATGATTGCTTTCTCTATTTCTACAAGAAATGCCGTTGGGATTTTGATTGGCATTGCATTAAACCTATAGAGAACTTTTGGTAATATCGCCATTTTGATGATGTTAGTTCTGCCTATCCATGAACAGGGTAGATTTTTCCATCTTCTAAGATCTTCTTCTATTTCTCTCTTTAGGGTTCTGTAGTTTTCATTGTATAAGTCTTTCACCTCTTTTGTTAGGTTGATTCCCAAGTATTTTATTTTTTTTGAAGATATTGTGAATGGAGTGGTTGTCCTCATTTCCATTTCAGAGGATTTGTCGCTGATATACAGGAATGCCTTTGATTTATGCATGTTGATTTTATATCCTGCCACTTTGCTGAATTCATTTATTAGCTCTAATAGTTTCTTTGTAGACCCTTTTGGGTCTGCTAGGTATAGAATCATGTCATCTGCAAATAGTGATAATTTAAGTTCTTCTTTTCCTATTTTGATGCCTTTAATTTCTTTCGTCTGTCTAATTGCTCTGGCCAGTGTTTCGAGAACTATGTTGAACAGAAGTGGTGAGAGAGGGTATCCCTGTCTTGTTCCAGATTTTAGAGGGAATGCCTTCAATTTTTCTCCATTCAGAATGATGCTAGCCTGAGGCTTAGCATAGATTGCTTTTACAATATTGAGGTATGTTCCTGTTATCCCTAGTTTTTCTAGAGTTTTGAACATAAAGGGATGCTGTACTTTGTCGAATGCTTTTTCCGCATCTATCGAGATGATCATATGATTCTTATTTTTAAGTCTATTGATGTGGTGAATAACATTTATTGATTTCCGTATATTGAACCAGCCTTGCATCCCAGGGATGAATCCTACTTGATCATGGTGCACAATTTTTTTGATAAGTTTTTGTATCCGAGTGGCCAGAATTTTATTGAGGATTTTTGCATCTAGGTTCATTAGAGATATTGGTCTGTAGTTTTCTTTCTTTGAAGTGTCTTTGTCTGGTTTAGGTATCAGGGTGATGTTGGCCTCGTAGAATGAATTTGGAAGTTCTCCCTCTTTTTCTATTTCCCGAAGTAGCTTGAAAAGTATTGGTATTAGTTCCTCTTTAAAGGTTTTGTAAAACTCTGCTGTATACCCATCCGGTCCTGGGCTTTTCTTAGTTGGTAGTCTTTTGATGGTTTCTTCTATTTCCTCAATTGATATTGGTCTGTTTAGGTTGTCTATATCCTCCTGACTCAATCTGGGCAGATCATATGACTTCAGAAATTTATCGATGCCTTCACTATCTTCTAATTTATTGGAGTATAAGGATTCAAAATAATTTTTGATTATCTTCTGTATTTCTGAAGTGTCTGTTGTGATATTGCCTCTTTCATCCCGTATGTTAGTAATTTGAGTTCTCTCTCTTCTTCTCTTCGCTAGCATGGCTAAGGGTCTGTCGATTTTGTTTAGTTTTTCAAAGAACCAACTTTTAATTTTGTCAATTTTTTCAATTGTTTCTTTTGTTTCGATTTCATTAATTTCAGCTCTGATTTTAATTATTTCTTGCCTTCTACTTCTTTTGCTGTTGTTTTGCTCTTCTTTTTCTAGGATTTTGAGATGAAGTATGAGATCATTTATTTGTTGGTTTTTTCTTTTTTTAAGGAATGAACTCCAAGCAATGAATTTTCCTCTTAGAACTGCTTTCAATGTGTCCCATAGATTCCGATATGTTGTGTCTGTGTTTTCATTAATCTCTAAGAATTTTTTAATTTCTTCCTTGATGTCTTCTATAACCCATTGATCATTCAGTAACCTATTGTTCATTCTCCAAGTGACGTATTCTTTTCCCTTCCTTCTTTTATCGTTGATTTTCAGTTCCATTCCATTATGATCAGATAGGATGCATGGTATTATCTCTACCCCTTTATATTGTCTAAGAGTTTCCCTGTGACATAATATATGATCTATTTTTGAGAAGGATCTATTAGACTATCAGACTAATGAAATACTTTATCTTCATTAGACTAATGAAATACTTTATCTTCTATTAGACTCTTGAACTTGAGAAGAGTTTGTTTGATGAACATAGCTGCACCATTGTTTGGGGCATATATATTTATGATTGTTATGTCTTGTTGGTGTATGGTTCCCTTGAGCAGTATGTAGTGTCCCTCTTTATCCCTTTTGATTAACTTTGGCTTGAAATCTATTTTATTTGATATGAGTATGGATACTCCTGCTTGTTTCCGAAGTCCATATGAGTGATATGATTTTTCCCAACCTTTCACCTTCAGCCTATGTATGTCTTTTCCTATCAAATGCGTCTCCTGTAGGCAGCATATTGTTGGGTCTTGTTTTGTGATCCATTCTACTAGCCTGTGTCTCTTGATTGGTGAGTTTAAGCCATTAACATTTAGGGTTATTATTGAGATATGGGTTGTTCTTCCAGCCATATTTGTTTATTTCTGTTACTAAACATGGTTTGTTTTCCTCTTTGATTATTTTTCCCCCCTTTACTGTCCTACCTCCCACTGTTGGTTTTCATTGTTATTTTCCATTTCCTCTTCCTGTAATGTTTTGCCAAGGATGTTTTGAAGAGATGGTTTTCTAGCTGCAAATTCTTTTAACTTTTGTTTATCGTGGAAGGTTTTAATTTCATCTTCCATCCTGAAGCTTAATTTCGCTGGAAACACAATTCTTGGTTGGAACCCATTTTCTTTCAGTGTTTGAAATATGTTATTCCAGGATCTTCTAGCTTTCAGAGTCTGTGTTGAAAGATCAGCTGTTATCCTGATTGGCTTACCCCTAAATGTGATCTGCTTCCTTTCTCTTGTAGCTTTTAAAATTCTCTCCTTATTCTGTATGTTGGGCATCTTCATTATAATGTGTCTAGGTGTGGGTCTCTTATGATTTTGCACATTCGGCGTCCTGTAGGCTTCTAGGATTTGGGGTTCTGTCTCATTCTTCAAGTCTGGGAAGTTTTCTCGTATTATTTCATTGAATAGATTGCTCATTCCTTTGGTTTGAAACTCTGTCCCTTCCTGTATCCCAATGACTCTTAAATTTGGTCTCTTGATGTTATCCCATATTTCTTGGATGTTCTGCTCATGGTTTCTTAACAGTCTTGCTGAGCTGTCTATGTTCTTTTCAAGTTGAAATACTTTATCTTCATTGTCTGATGTTCTGTCTTCTAAGTGTTCTACTCTGCTGGTAGTATTCTCAATTGAGTTTTTAAGTTGGCTTATTGCTTCCTGCATTTCTAGGATTTCTGTTTGTTTGTTTTTTATAACCTCTATTTCCCTGTATAGTTGATCTTTTGCTTCTTGGATTTGTTTATGTAATTCATTGTTGAAGTGATCTTTCATTGTCTGATTTTGCTGTCTGATGTCTTCCTTGAGACTCCAGATCATCTGAAGCATGTATATCCTGAATTCTTTATCTGACATTCCATCTGCTGCAGCTATTACCTCTTCTAACGTTGAGTTGACCTGCAATGCTTGTGGTCCTTTCTTTCCTTGTCTCTTCATACTGTTCGCGTTCCTTTCTACTTGGTGAAACTGTTGTGCTATTGAATTTTCCCCCTATATATTTATATTGGTCTTGTATAGTTGCAAAGTCTCGCTCGCAGGCGCGGGCGGCGGCTCTGTCCCTCTGCGGGCTGCTAGGCTTGTTCTGTCGGTGGTCACAGTTCTGTCTACTTTGCAGGCGCAGGCAGCGGCACTGCCCCTCTGCAGGCCTCTGGGGCTGTACTGCCAGTGGGTCGCAGGTCCGCCTACCTTGCAGGCGCGGGGGGGAGGCGGCTGTACCCTTCCTCAGGCCACTGGGCCTGTTCTGTCTCTCGGTTGCAGGTCTGGCCTGTTGTGATGGTGGTCACAGTTCTGTCTACCTTGCAGGCGCAGGGGGGAGGGGGCGGCTCTGCCTCTCAGCAGGCCGCTGCTCCTCTTCTGCTGGTGGGTCGCAGGCCCGCCTACCTTGCAGGAGTGATTGGAAGCTCTGCCACTCCGCGGGCCACTGGGCCTTTTCTGTCAGTGGTCATAGTTCCGCCTACCTGACAGGCGCGGGGGGTGGGGGGCGGCTCTGCCCCTCAGCAGGCCGCTGGGCCTGTTCTGTGCGTGGTCACAGTTCCCTCTACCTTGCCGGCGCAGGGGGAGGGGGAGGCTCTGCCTCTCAGCAGGCCGCTGCTCCTCTTCTGCCGGTGGGTCGCAGGCCCGCCTACCTTGCAGGAGTGATTGGAAGCTCTGTCCCGCCGCGGGCCACTGGGCCTTTTCTGTCGGTGGTCACAGTTCCACCTACCTGGCAGGCGCGGGGGGTGGGGGGCGGCTCTGGCCCCCAGCAGGCCGCTGGGCCTGCTCTGTGCGTAGTCACAGTTCCCTCTACCTTGCCGGTGCAGGGGGAGGGGGCGGCTCTGCCTCTCAGCAGGCCGCTGCTCCTCTTCTGCCGGTGGGTCGCAGGCCCGCCTACCTTGCAGGAGTGATTGGAAGCTCTGTCCCGCCGCGGGCCACTAGGCCTTTACTGTCGGTGGTCACAGTTCCCCTACCTGGCAGGCGCGGGGGGTGTGGGGCGGCTCTGCCCCTCAGCAGGCCGCTGGGCCTGCTCTGTGCGTGGTCACAGTTCCCTCTACTTTGCCGGCACAGGGGGAGGGGGCGGCTCAGCCTCTCAGCAGGCTGCTGCTCCTCTTCTGCCGGTGGGTCGCAGGCCCGCCTACCTTGCAGGAGTGATTGGAAGCTCTGTCCCGCCGCGGGCCACTGGGCCTTTTCTGTCGGTGGTCACAGTTCCACCTACCTGGCAGGCGCGGGGGGTGGGGGGCGGCTCTGGCCCCCAGCAGGCCGCTGGGCCTGCTCTGTGCGTAGTCACAGTTCCCTCTACCTTGCCGGTGCAGGGGGAGGGGGCGGCTCTGCCTCTCAGCAGGCCGCTGCTCCTCTTCTGCCGGTGGGTCGCAGGCCCGCCTACCTTGCAGGAGTGATTGGAAGCTCTGTCCCGCCGCGGGCCACTGGGCCTTTTCTGTCCGTGGTCACAGTTCCCCTACCTGGCAGGCGCGGGGGGTGTGGGGCGGCTCTGCCCCTCAGCAGGCCGCTGGGCCTGCTCTGTGCGTGGTCACAGTTCCCTCTACTTTGCCGGCACAGGGGGAGGGGGCGGCTCAGCCTCTCAGCAGGCTGCTGCTCCTCTTCTGCCGGTGGGTCGCAGGCCCGCCTACCTTGCAGGAGTGATTGGAAGCTCTGTCCCGCCGCGGGCCACTGGGCCTTTTCTGTCGGTGGTCACAGTTCCACCTACCTGGCAGGCGCGGGGGGTGGGGGGCGGCTCTGCCCCTCAGCAGGCCGCTGGGCCTGCTCTGTGCGTGGTCACAGTTCCCTCTACCTTGCCGGTGCAGGGGGAGGGGGCGGCTCTAGGCTACTTACATTTAATAAACACGTATCAATCCTGCCGTTACCTCAACTGAATGCTAAAACTTAGGCTATAAATTTATATAAAATATCTGAATTTTATACCCCTATCAGGAATAATAAGCTTGCTGAGAGAAATATATTTATTTATGAAGCTGTATTGTAAGTAGCAGTCTGCTCACTCCAATGAATAATCTAAAATTTATTTGAAAGCTACATATCTGGACTACATTGTTTTGGCCTCCACAGAATTATTCCTGCTAAACTGTGCCTTGAGAAAAACACTGTATAAAAACTGGCTAAGTGGACAAATAGTTTCTTGTATTTTTTAGCATATCAATTAGGTATTAAAATGTTTAATGGCATTGGTGAAGTCTAGCTTCTACCTTTGTTCAAGGTGACTTTCCTAACCATCTGTTCAATTTTATACCACAAAATAAAGTCTATAGTTATCATGTGTTTTTGTTCAAGTCAATCTCCAAATTGGATGGTGTGGAAGATTATCTCAAAGGAAAAAAGTGGCTATTGCATGTCTTATATTTTTTAAGAGACTGAGTCCTGACTAAGATCTTTAATCTAACAGGCATAAATACATGAACACAATTGGAATGGAAAAACAAGTATTATTTTAGCATATCATAAAATATGATGAATGTTTTCATTTATACTACTGCTATAATTTTCTTATCTGGTTGAAAAATACATTGAATAAGGCTGATATCAACAATGACAGTAAAACTTATTTTCCTACGTTTTTAAAACACATCTAATGAATATAAATTATTCAATAAAATGTTTCATGACAATGATAGTATTTAGTGATGATACTCACTCTAAGCCCAGGAAACCCAGGAGGACCGATCCCACCTACAAGCCCCTATTGTAAAAGAAATATATAAAATTAATTAAATTAGATTGGGTAGAGAGAAGTGATGGGAGGGGAGGGGAAGGGAAGGAGGGATAGAAAGGGCAGCAGAATAAAATAGACACTACTATTGTTGTATGTATATACGTGTCTGTATAACCAATGTGATTCTGCAACCTATACACTCAGAAAAATGAGAAATTATACCTCATTTGATTCAAATGTATGATATGTCAAGATCATTGTATTGTCATGTGCAACTAATAAAAAAATAAAATTAATTAAATATGATTACAAACAACTAAAGGTATTTTCTGATGATGAAGGGAACAATTTCTAAGAAAGAATATATAAAATTTATTTTCTACTATCATTAACTTCTGAAATTCCTTTATTCATGCTTCTTCCTGAGGAGTGCAAATTTGCGGAGCCAATTTATTGTTCTTCAGAAGTATCGTTGGCTGCATGATTTTGGATGCTAGCCCTACCACCAAGCATAGGATAGAGAATTATTATTCCTTTTATGTACTTAATAAAAGAAGTGAATGCTGCCAGCAAGCAGTACTATAGACATAACTAGCTTACATATTGTATGAGAAGGCATATGGTCAGCATACAAGATTACGAAGAGATGGTTTAAAACAGTCACCTCTTTTGAAAAATCTTTTTTTAACTTTCTAACTTCATTTTTATTATTTATAAAGCAGAAATGATATTTGTTTTCATTGTTTGAAAGAACACAATATGTCAGTGTCATATTATTTTTATGTGGCCCAAGGTATAAGAATAACCACACCCCTTGCATTTCAAATTATTTTGAAACAAAGACATAATACACAGAGAATTATGAAACAGTAAACTAAAAATATGCAATTTACTCTTACAAATAAAGATCCAAAAATGCTCCTCAAGAAGCATTATATGTTTAAAATAAAGAGCAGATATCAAAAAGAAAGTTTTAAATATTATGAATCCAGCCCTACTAGACTTAATGTATATATAGTTGACAAAAATTAAATAAGATTGTTTCATACTAGGTATGCAAACACACAAACGATATTTTTTAAAAACCTAAGTAATACTTACTTTATTATTCTTGAGATGGGAAGCTACCCAGAATCATGTGTTAAAAAAAAAAGATGGCAAATATTCCACTTAAAATATCATCCAAGTTTTTAACAACTTATTTGTAAATCAGTTCTATTCTTCTCTTATCTTTAATGATTTGTAACAAATGAAGCCTCATCTAAGTTCACTGAATTAGCTACATAGTTATAATTTGGAAAGAGATTTAAAAAGAAATTACTTTCAAACTGTTGATGAAAGCGTTTACTTATTTAACTCTAGGAACTATTCCTAATTCATGCTATCAGGATTTTGCAGGTGATTCTTTCAATCTAAAATCTCATGAAAAGAATTTGGCATAGATGGGAGAACAGCTATCAGATGCTCTTTGAAGGCAAAAAATGAAGCTATTTCACCCAGTGTAAAAAACAACAATCCATCATTATTCCTTAATACTATAATTAAACTAGTTTAGAATGGTAACTCTTTCCCAATCTGAGCATTGACATAAATTCTAAAGTAGATTTCTATAAAATACTAAGAAGTAAGGTGGATAAGTGGCAGGTCTGAGTGCACATGTTTTACATGACCTTGTTAGTACCTTCATATAAAAAAGTCAGTGTTGTGATCATATATTTTTAATATTTTACTTCAGCAGTGACACTCATCATGGATAAAATAATTAATTTTAATGACTGTCATAAAAAAGTGTATAAGAATATTTTTCATTTAATTCTCGTGTTGAAAACTCTCAATTTAGTGTATGCAGAGTGATATGAAAATTTATTGATACTGTTTATTCAGAAATATAATACTGAAGATGGCAAGTGCAGATGGAGTATAAATGATGTTGAAATGTAAGCCTGGACCATCACAATGTACTCACAGGACTGCCATCAAGACCAGCAGGGCCCCTGTCTCCAAAGTCACCTGGAAAACCCTGGCACAGGGGAAGAGAAAGAATGCTATTAAAGCCAAGAAATACAAACTCATTTTTACTGTGTTTTCTAAAAAGGCTTCAGTAATAGAGAGTATTTATTTCCTAATCACTACATTGTAATGCAACAGTCGTTGTTTGTTTTATTGATTTTTAATGCAATATGTCTGTATTTTATAAAAATTATTCTAAACAGCATTTGATATATACAGAAAGCTAAGTTGGAAAGATAGAGATTTGTTATCGTTATGTAAACAATCACTGAATGAGAGGGAAAATAACCAAAATTCATAGTTGGACAATTCATTAGTTACTTCTGCTATTTTACATTGTTTCTATACCTCTACCACAAGAGGATGAAAATAACTATTATGAAGCACTTGACCGTATGCTAAGAACTTTATATATAGTATTATATATACATATATCATTTCATCTTCCTGAAAGATCTCTTCAATGGGTGTTTATATCCTTACATTGCAGTTGAGAAAATTGAAGCACAAGAAGTTAAGTCACTTGCACAAGGTTAGACCACTAGAAATAGGTGGGTCTGAGAGCTGAATGGAAGTAGTCTGATTCCAGAGTCTATGCCCTATTATGTTTTAAAATATATTTTATTTTATCTTTTTAGTTGCCTATGTATCTTCATTTTATTTATTTTTTTACATGTGATGCTGAGAATTGAACCCAGTGCCTCACACATACTAGGCAAGTGCTCCGCCAATGAGCTACACCCCAGCCCATGTCTACTATGTTTACTGAATGCTTTCACTCATCATTCTGAGACACAATATGCAAAAATCTGAAGTTCTCTAAGTACAATTTTAATGGAAAAAGGCATAACACAGAGAAATACTGAAAACAAAATGTGTTGCATCTGAAAATTAAAGCTTCCCAAATGCCTACAGGAAATTCTACATTGTAAAACCATGAAGGATAGTAAAGTAACAAACTTTCTCATTATGAATTCTATTGCAAAATAACTCAGTACTTGGCTACTCTTACTTTAGATACTAGTGCTTTTTTCCCTAAAGATTTGCCATTGGATTTTTCAACTTTAAAGTTCACTTTTAGAACACTGCTTTATACAATAATTTTTAAGGCTTACTATGTAAGTATCTCAATAACATAAAAAATTCATAAGAATAACAAAAATTAACATACATCATTCAATTCTTATAATTTCTTTAGGCAAGCCAACATTAAATATTGTATTTTTAACCAATCACCCCATATCATTAGTTCCTTAATACAAACATGAATGGGTTAATTTGAAGATAGTGTAATAACAGAAACAAAATAGATGATGTTTCTAAATCACATATTAAAAGCGTAGTTTTCTTATTCTGTATTCTGAAGATAATGCAAAACCCATCTGTGTAATTAAACATATTGTAGTCATTCCCTTTTCAAAGTCAGCTGATGTTCAAGCAGGCATTTTGCTTTCATTGTCCTTTGAAGTCAAATTCTGTTGTCAGAAAGCTTACAAATCTGCAATACATCATTCTATACAGTATGAGCTAATATGGATATTTAAAAGTATTTATGATGTACAGGTAATGAAAAAGAAGAAGAAAATACTGTAATAAATTTGAAATATTAGAGGTGATTTTTAAAGATAGATCATAAATAGGTTTTCCAGAACCTTATTAAGAACAGGGTTATATCCCATCTATATATGATATAACAAAGTGTATAAATTCATTGTACTGTCATGTATAACTAATTAAAACAAATTTAAATTTTTTTTTAAAAATAATGAGGGATACATTACATGATTCCATTAATGTGAAACACCCAGAATACACAAATCAATAGTAATACTAAATAGATCAGTCAGTGGTTGCTTAGGGCTAGTGAAACAAGGGGCAAAATAGACAGTGACTGTTGACAAGTCTTAGGTTTCTTTTTATGGTGATGAAAATGTTCTAAAATTAGTGTGATGGCTACAAAATCCTTTGGATGTACTAAATACTATCAAATCATGTACTTTTAAAGGGTGCATTTTATAGTTTGTGAATTAAATCTCAATAAAGTTGTTCTTAAAAAAACAAAGAATCAGCCTAAAAAAAAGGTGCAGGATTACCAAAAACATTTTTGGAAACTCTCCTAAGATTGCCAACAAGATGTGATATTTGGGATGCCCTTCTCACCTCATCCACCTGGAGAAGTTGCTCTTTGGTTTAGCTTCCACAAAATTAGTGATTTCTCCCTACTTTAGAGAGAGAAGGAGGAGAAGTGTGCTCAGCTCTTCACATTTTTAATAAAACCTGTACTTGCTATAATCATCATGAAAACACTAAAACTTGTTAATTTCAACTTCCCCTTTTTCTTCTGTTATTTCAACAACATGTGTAATAAGTATTAGCCATTCATCTTGACTTTGTCATTGAAACAATTTAGCTGAACTGAATAAAATCTACTTTAAAGTTTTATGTATTATGTATCTTTTCAGTTTACTATACATTAAACATTTTGTTTCCTTCTTAATTCTCTAATCTAGATAGACATAATTTTATCATCTTTTAATTCTATTTACATGTTGATCATTATTTCAACTCAAAAATGATTTCTAATTCTAGATAATTTTTGATTTATTAAATGTTATACAGTTAATACCATAAAACACCATTACATTTGGCTATATATTAGAAAATTTTCTTTAAAAAACATCATTCCAATGTCTATAATGTTGAATATTTCATCGTTTGTTACATGTCTATTCAGTTGTTATTTCAATAGTAACTACACACACATTTTTCCAATGAGATGAAGTTCCATATTGTTTTAATCATAAATCTAAATGTTTGCAACCATATTTCTTCATTACCAAAAAAAAAATCTTTAGGATTTGTTGGAAATAGGAAATAGTAGTAACAAAATACTTTGCTTTTGATCTTGGTATATAAAAGATAGATTCTATATTTTCTCTACTTGAAAAAATTTGTAACAATGAAATATTATATTTTATGTCTTGTTCCCCTGTAGAATATCATAATCATTAATTTAAGTCAGAATTGTGCTTTCCTAGAAACATCTTAACATTGCCAAATGATATAATAGTCATTTTCTAGTATTAATATCAAATAGAGATAGGAAATCTCCAGAATTTTCACTTTTGCCCATTTGCCAGTTTCATCTTCCAATGGGCATGACAGAGTTGTATCATTGCTTCTGTGTTGTAATTAGTTCTCTTTTTTACATTTTGTTTTAATAAGTTATAAAGTTTTATGTTATAACGAACATGAAATTTCAGGAACTTCATCTGATCTCAACTTGTGAATAATTTTCTTCCTCATTTCCACTGATGAGTTTAGTACACAGAATTTAAAGTGATCTCTAATGACTTATCCTTTTGTCTGATATTCTCTCCCTTTGAGTATGGACAGCACCTATGACTTGTTTCATCTAACAAAAAGAATATAAGGTGACCAATGACTTGTTTCATCTAACAAAAAGAATATAAGGTGATAGGATGTCACTGCTGGGTTTATATTAAACTATATAACTATCTATCTTAGTTTCCTTGTCAAGCTTATGAAGTAAGCAGCTGTTTTGGGGAAGCCTGTTGGCAAGACCTCTAGGAACCAATAGTCTATGGCACCTAAGGATGGCCTATTAATCAAAAGGAAGAAAAAAGCCAAGGCTCCCAGTTCTCCAACCTCAAGGAAATATCTTCTTCCCATGGTGTGAATGTGCTTGGAAGTCACACCTTCAGATGATAATGCAGCTCAGATGAAACTTTGCTGTCTTATGATCTAGTACCTCAACTTGTAACCCATGAAAACTGTGAGCAGTTTTAAGCTGTTGAGTTTCTAGAATTTGTTAAATAGCATCAGAAATAGAAAACTGATAAAACTGTTAATTGTCTTCTTTAAGTAGAGAATTGTATAAAAGTCTTATTTGTAAATTTTATTGTAGGTAATGGTCAATATGTGTACTCACAGTTTCTAGCTTCCAAAAATTTTTTAAAAATATTTTTAATATTTATTTTTTAGTTGTAGTTGGACATAATACCTTTATTTTATTTATTTTTATGTGGTGCTGAGGATCAAACCCAGGGCCTCGCACGTGCTGAGCGGGGGCTCTACCACTGAGCCACAACCCCAGCCCAAGCTTCTAAAAATTTAATTAGGCTACCTCTTTGAAGATTTTCTACTCTATTTTCTATTGCAAGTCCTAATTAATGAATATCAAAATTAAATATATTTAAATGTTTATATTTACCTTTCACATTTTTTACTTATTAAATACTTACACTTTAAAACTATTATTCAAGCATTCTGTATCTATCTGGTTGCCAATGTAAAGAATTTTTATCATGTTTCATAAATTTTATGTTGATACTTATATAAATGCAAATTTTAAGAATATCAGTTGTTTAATGCAAAATATTTCTTAGTTCCCAAGTGTAACTAGTACAAATATCACATATTGCCTCTGGAATCAAATACAAATAAAGAGAGAAGCAGGAAAATAGAAACTTTGAATTACTAGGAAATAATAATTTATCATGCAAAATTCTCCTATATTCAAACTGAGAGAAACATTAGATAACTGCTTTATCTTTCCTTTCACCTGTTTATACTACCTGACCAAATCCTCATCACTATCTCAAGCATTTTTCTTTTCAGTGTCAGCAAAAGTTCCAACTACAAATCTTCATGGCATCCAGACTTGAAGATACAGGCAAGAGATATGCAAAATTTCTTTAATAAGCATTATTGAATTGTAGTAGCCAACCTCCACAACAAACCCTGGTGATCTCTGCTTCCTGGTTTTCATGCTTTTGGGTAGCCCCCTCCCATCGTGAATTATGGCTACCTAACAGTGTATGACTTCTGAGGCATAGCCATAAAAAACACTAGAGGTTCCACCTTGTGCTTACAAACCATCAACTCTCCATTAACTCTGGGGGAAGACAATGCCACATTTTGAGGATACTCAAGCAGTCTGTGGAATAAGTCAGGCCTTCCACCAATAACTAGCACCAAGTTTCCAGCCAGTAAGTAAAACACTTTAAAAGTAGATTTTCTATCCCCAATAAAGTCTTCAGATGACTGTAGCTTCAGCCAAAATTTTGACTGTAAAAATCAAAAGGTAGAGTCACCCAAATGATCTACTAATTCTTGGCTCACAGAATCTAAGAAATAACATGTATATTTATCGTTGTTTCGTATCACTGTACTTGGAGTAACTTGTCATATAGTAATAGATAATTAATACATAGTAACAAGAAAGATGTCTAGAGTTATACAGCATGCTATTCCAATGTGAAGTGCTAGATACTGTGTGATACTCAAGTGCTTTTTTATACATTTTATACAAATTTTATACATTTATTGCTTGCAATATGTGGAGCCCTCTGAAGTGCACAGCCCAGAGCAAGTTTTTCTCTTGCGTGGGATTAACTATGGTACTGTTATCAAACACTGAATCCAAGAGAAGTATATTCACCTGGTAAACCTGAATATATATGTGGTGTTAATATTTTAGGATATTCATAGATACTATATTTGGTAGAATATTTAAATATCTTTAAGCAAGAGAAAACTTCTTGTTCAGGGTTTGGAGAAAAAAAGTATTTTCTTAGCTCTGCTGCAAAGAAATTACAAAAAATAATTATAAAAATAATTATAAAAATGTGAGGAACAAACTTACCATCAAAAGGTTATAATGACTACATTTACAGAATTTTTAAAAATAAAAGCAGTGCAAATTCTTCTAGATAACATATTTTTTCTTTCTGAGGTAAGGTTTAAAAATAACAAATTTAATCTAACAGAGATAAAAGAAAAGCATCACTAAACAGTGATAATAAAAATATATTCAGAACAATATTTTATAAATAAAAATATACTAAACAGACATTACTAATATTAATAGAAACACATCTATTTCCAAGACTAAGCAATGAAAAGAGATCAGATAACTTGTCTACAGTTAGACATTATTTCTATACATTCTACACACAAACACATACTACCAAGAAATACTGGTATTTTGCCAAGACCGACAGTGGTGCTCACCTGTAATCTCATTGGCTAGGGAGGCTGAGGCATGAAGAGCACAAGTTTAAAGCCAGCCTCATAATTTAGCAAAACCCTGAGCAATATAGCGAGACTTTGTCTCAAAAAACAAAACAACAAAAAAACTGGTCTGGAGATGTGGCTTAGTAGTTAAGCACCTGTCGGTTCAATCTCTGGTACCAAAAAACAAAGAAAAAAAAAGCAACATTGGTATTTTAAAATCCTTCAAAAATGAGACAAGATCACTGCAGAAAAGGGTGGAATGTGAAAGGCTCTGTGATGATCCAAGTCTGCATTCTTTTCCATACAGCTTGGACAATTTGATCCACACTTCAAAAGTCAAGCCTGTCCTCATGGCTGAGACTAAAACTAAACATCAGTAGAAATTTGAGTGATTATAGCCCAGGTTCAGCTAATCTGAACTCCACTCTCAGACTGAAGTTCCTGGCCTATTCTTGAAGACAGTTCATCACCTGGTACTCAGATCTAAGAACTGGAATCTGCCTTTTTCTTTCTTTTTTTTTCCCCCTGTGATAGAATTTCCTTTTTAAAAATTTATATTTATTTATTTATTTATTTATATATGACAGTGGAATCCATTACAATGCTTATTACACATATAGAGCACAATTTTTCATATATCTGGTTGTATATAAAGTATATTCACTGGGCTGGGGATGTGGCTCAAGCGGTAGCGCGCTCGCTTGGCATGTGTGTGGCCCGGGTTCGATCCTCAGCACCACATACAAACAAAGATGTTGTGTCTGCCGAAAACTAAAAAATAAATATTAAAAAAAATTCTCTCTCTCTTTCTCTCTCTCTCTCTAAAAAAAAAGAAAAAGAAAAAAATATAAACATAAAAAGATATTGTGTCCACCTAAAACTAAAAATAAATATTTAAAAAAGAAAATAAAATAAAGTATATTCACACCAGTTCATGTCCTCATACATATACTTTAGATAATAATGATCATCACATTCCACCATCATTAGTAACTCCATGCCCCCTCCCTTCCCCTACAACCCCTCTGCTCTATCTAGAGTTCATCTATTCTTCCCATGCTCCCTCTCCCTATCCCACTATGAGTCAGCCTCCTTATATCAAAGGAAACATTTGGCATTTGGTTTTGGGGGACTGGCTAACTTCATTTAGCATTATCTTCTCTAAGTCCCTCCATTTACCTGCGAATGCCATGATTTTATTCTCTTTTATTGATGAGTAATATTCCATTGTGTATATATGCCACATCTCCAAAAATGAGATTGCCATTTTCCCTCAAAGAGAATACAGCCCTAAACCCAAGGTAGGCCTAAGTGCCATACTTCTGATTTTGATAATCTATCAGGTTCTCTGAGTTTTCTTATATGTTATGTATACTGAAAATAATTACCCGATTAAATTTCCAACTGATTGTGTCAACATTTCTATGGAATCAAGCTCTAATTGGACTTATTCCAAATTATCACCTATATAGTTCATGGGGTGTTCCACCTCTTAGTGTTTATCCTAACCTTGTAGAGGGTTACCTCAAGGTCCTGGATCTTCCATATATCTTGTCATACTACAGTTAGTCAGATATAGTTACTAGACTACTTCTAGTAATATAGAATCCAAAAAGTATAGTCTTACTGAAAGAGGCAGAATCACTTAAATATTAGTGACAATTTTCCATGATACTCTACTAGATAGTAGTACTCTCTTTATAATTTAATTAACTGCAAATTTTCCCTGAAACAAAGAAAGCACTGTCTCTAAATTCTCTATAAAATGTATGTATTTGAAACACTTCTGAGCAATAGGTATCTAAAATAGTCTGGGTCTAAGTATAGACACTAATAACAGATGTCAAACAGAAGGATCTTATATTCTGAAATTCTAACACTGGAGTAAGAAGCCAAAATACAGTTTACTTCAAATAGACTCTTCCAACAGAAAGATATATGAGAAAAGAGGAGAGGCTCCTTTCAATAGTTAGAAAAGTAGAAAGATATATGAGAAAAGAGGAGAGGCTCCTTTTTATAGTTAGAAAAGTAAACACTGCTGAAGTCTGGGTGCCTTAAGGGTATTATTTTGTCCACTATTCTAAGGCTGTGGTATTTTTGTCTTCATAGAAAGGAAACTCAGTATAGTTTTGCTCTCTGTCAAACTTAAAATGTAGTAAGATTTGATTACTTATAATTTATTCTGTTAGGTCTGAAAAATCTATATTTTTACAACAGTTTTCTAGGTGGTGTTGAGAGTAAATCCCATTTCCAATTTCATGTTTATCTTCAATCCTGTCAAACCAGTTTTGACATAAATTTTTCAGATCTTTGGAGACACAAAAATTTGCATGGCCAATGAAGTACAAGAAAGAGACTACTGATTAAATCAAGCAGAGTCCTGCAAATGATTTTTTAATGCAACTACAGAATTTCCTGTCTGTGGCACTACAGAATGAAGTTCAGAATCTTTGCACTAAAGAGGAAGCTACTTGCAACTAGAAAAAGAATATGAAATTTGAAGTTATCGAATACATGCAAATACTCTCTCCCAACTTCCACATTTTTCTTAAACACTATTCTTTTCTATTATGAATTAATGATAGCTTGATGCTTTTAAAGAAGCTGGATCATATCAGATATGTTCCAAGAAGTTTTTAAAATAATAACAGTAAAGATATAAAATAGAACAGTAGCATTATGACATTTAAAGAGCTGTGACCAGTAAAGATTGTTTGCTACCTCGTTTTATTCAAGATCTCTGGAGAATGAACTTTAGTTGAACTCAAATATCCAGATGGAAGAGGATGAGTTAATAGTAGCCTCTTGGGTTCTCCATTTTCAAAGGCTGGTTTATTGAAGGTCCCTATAGTCCTATAGTTGTCCTCTAATATTAATTTGTAATATGGGTTTTGATCCATATAAATGAGTGAAGAGGAGGGAAGTAAGAACTACACCACTTCAATATTCAAAAGCACGCATACACACATGAATGGTCTAAAATGTAACTGTGATCACAAGAGGTCTTCAAGAATAACTGTAGAGATTACTAAGTACATTAGTAAAGATCCTGAAATCAAGAATAAGGAAGAAAAAATATATTCCTCTATACAAGAAAGAAAAAAGAATCTCAGCCAATAACCTAAGGCCAAGGAAATAATTTCTTTAATATATATATTTTAACATGCTTTGATTCTAAAATATACCAAATTCCTAACAAAAAGTTATTTTAATCCAAACTAATGGTACTGGTTTAAAAAAAAAAAACACAAAGAAACGTGTTACAAATAGCAACTATATCTGTAAACAGTGAATAAATACAATACTTTATTTTGGGAAAAAAGAGTTTTCTTGGAAGTAAGATTTAAATAGAAATAAATTTTAAGACAAATGTTAAATTTGAAAAGCCAACATGATTCTAAATAATAAATAATTACCTCTTTTTCTAAAAAAATAATTATCTATTGAATGGCCAAAACAATATGTTATTTTGGAATGTGTCCATTTCAATATGTATTTATACTGTCTAGGAGAGGACACTTCTTATTTGTAAGAAAAAAATAGACATCACTAAGTTCACAGTGACTTAATTCCATGCTTAGTGTTTATTCAGGGAAGTAAGTGATCATTTGGCCAGAAGTGTAAGCGTGATTTACAGTAACATCTTCCCAAATCTAAGCTTAGAAATGTTCCTAAATCACTGGAAAATACTGGAAAGAATTTTACTTCTCTATGTTACTGGGCTATTTTCATATATGAGATGATGCTAATTAATATTTTTTATAAACTATTAATACCAAACATGGAACTTAGTACATAGTTGAAAACCGAATTCTGTAGTCCAAAGGACCTTGTCCTGATTAATATTTAGAAAGACCTGAACTCAGATTTTATAGTTCTCATTCCTATTACTGTCAGTATATTGACTGTAAAGAGTGCCATTATCATATTTAATACATAAAATGAATTATTTTTATCAATTCCTAGCCTTAGTTTCACTGACTTTAAAAATTTAACTGTAAAATTTTACATAAAGCTATGAGTCATTACTGTTTTTAAAATTTTATATTACAATAATTATTTACAACCAAATCATGTTCAACTCCATGTGCATAAGACTGAACACTACTACCATCTACCTAAAATATGAAGGAATAAGCTCTCTTTAAAATCTATAAATAAGTTCAGGGTATACCTTTAGGGGGACAGGACTTGACATGCAAGGACACGAGTTCAATATTTAACACCATAAAATAATAAGCGCAATAATAATAAAAGTTACAAACAAAAAACAATATGTTATTTTGGACTGGGAAATGTCCATCAATAGGTTTTAAGTTATAGTTAGAAGAAAGAGGATCTGGTGTGTTACTGTACAGTAATGCACAGGTGTCTGCCATCTTCATTATGGTGATTTTAGTTCCATTTCTATATTTAAATATCTACTTCACATATAACATCAAATAGCACATATAATTTAATTAATTACCAAGAGAAAATGCATATGCATATTTCACAAATCTAGTATTCTCCACTTCAAATATTATCAAATGATCTTTTCCTTTTATGCTTAAAATACTAGTGACTATGTTTCTCATGGTGTTTTGGAAATCTAAATTTAAATAGAACATATAATATTTAACTATCCAATGATAAATGGCTAATATGTTTGCCCTTAATGAAAAAATTGAAGACAATTTTGTTTATAATAAGAGAAAATTTAAGGGGGAGACAAGAGCAGTGGTGCATGCTCTTAATCCCTGCAACTTGAAATCCCAGCAACTGAGGCAGGCACTCTGCAAATTTGGGGCCAGCCTGGGCAAGTTATTGAAATCATGTCTCAAAAAATATAAAGGGAATTGTCCATGGAGAACTGAGGCAGGGCCCACATTGAGCTGAACACACTGCCACAGCTGGCAGATATAAGAACCGAGAACTTGATTTGGGGAAAACAGGGCTAGCTCAAATACACAGCACAAGCAGGCAGGCACCAGCCACGTGAAATAATTGGAGCCTAGCAAAATTTGAGGAAAATTAGGTATGAGAGTATTTTTCTCTGGGGAATACAAGTCAGGGAGGTTGGGTGTATCTGTGCTCAGAAGAGGCTGGAAAGGAGGCAGATTGAGAATACAAATGGACAGATGCATCCACGCTGGGAGAACCTGAGAGACAGGAAAGAACACAGAACCACCTGCAGTGAGCCGAAAAGCCAGGAACAGTGGTGCACACCTGTAATTCCTGTGACTTGGGAGGCTGAGGCAGGAGGATCATGAGTTCAAAGCCAGCCTCAGCAATTTAGCAAGGAACCACACAACTTAGTGAGATCCTTTCTTTAAATAAAATGGAAAAAAAAGGGCTGGGGATTTGCTCTAGGTTCAATCTTCAGTACCAAAAAAAAAAAAAAAAAAAAAAAAACCAAAACCTGAATTGGCGGGTTTGAGGTGTGATTGTACTTGGGAATGGACCCCAAGAGGCTGAGAAGATACCTGTGAGCAATGGAAGTGGCAAGCGGGAGGGAACTCACTTATCCTAGGAGTGGATTCTTGAGGAAGCTCCTGGGTTATGGTCTCCCAGCACAGTTTGGCATCTGATGGGCTTTAAGGGTGTGTTGATTTAAATTCTTCAGAGAATTAGCTTCTCAATAAAGCACTTGGGGCCTCAGTAGACCTAAGCTCCACCCTGAGAGTTCCTCCTACACTAACACTTCACAGAACCCAGCTGCAGCTTCACCCTGGAGAGGAGCTGAGAACATTTCCCATCTGAAACTTCATCTTACTACCCAGAAGGGAAGCAAAGGTTTTTGAAGTCCAACAGGCTTCTTGGTAAGCAACACAATAGAAAGAAAGGAGTTGACAATCCATGCTCCCTAATCTTGCACCAGTACATACCTCAAGAAGAAACAGAAATGGAAAGAAAACTAGTTGGGCAAAGACAGTGAACATATATTCTCATTGACTTTTGTGTTCACCACAACAAAAATGACTCCTTAGTTTTTCATCAAGATTCTTTTATTTTTCCTAGCATGCTGAATGAGTCATTGACATATATATATATATATATATATATATATATATATATATATATTTGTTTCTATTTTCTTATTTCTAGCATTTTCTGAAGGTAGTTATTTTTCTTTGCTCTGTCTGTTGAGAGTTAAAGTTTTTGATTATTTCAATTTTTTTTTGTATTGTCTTCTGTACTATTCTGTTCCCCTTGTTTCTCTTTATCCCTTTTATCTTGCTAAAAGACAAATTCTATTGTTCTTTCACTCTTATTTTAATTTTTTACTTCTATTTTTTCTCCTTGCTCCTCTATCACATCCTACTCACTTTTGCACCTCCCACATTCACCTATTGAAACTGTGAACCCTTTCCAGCTCTTTCTCTTCATCTTTCCTCTTAATTAACTCTACTCTTAAAATCTTTCAGCATTAATTGATTTATATAATGCCGGAGCACACCACTAATGCTATAATAATAATTAATACAGTGGAAATCAAATATAATTTAAATAAAATGTTTGATTTTATGCCAGACACAATACATGATCACTTACTGTTATCACTGACAGAAATTGCTGATTCCACCAATTCTATTTATTGTGTCAATTAACATTATATATGTCATAATAGGAATCAAGTACTTAGTTTATTGTTATATATTATTTACATAGGTCATCGCTATTATTTGGCTTCCTCTAATTTATGAGGTACTAGAGACCAACAGGTCACTACAGGTTTGTAGGGTAAAAGCTCTGCTCCTTCAGATCCATTCAGATATATGGGTAGACACACAAACAATATAGAAAAGCATCCCTAACCATCCCAGTATGCCTCAAGAACAGACTCCACTGACATCACAGTGAAGGAAATGTTAGAGAATGAGTTTAGAAAGTTCATAGGTAAGCCTATCCATGAGGTAAAATATGATGTAAGTATAAAATCAAAGATAAAATACAAGAAATGAAAGATTACTTCAATATAGAGACAGAGATCCTGAAGAGGAATCAATCAGAAATCCTCAAAATGAAGAAATCAATAATCCAAATTAAAAATTCAATAGAAAATATCACCAATAGACTATATTACTTGGAAGACAGAGTTTTTGGCATTGAAGACAAAGCATATAATCTTGAAAATAAAGTTGATCATGAAGAAAAGATGTAAAGAGACCATGAACAGAATTTTCAAGAAATATAGGATAACCTGAAAATGCCAAATTTAAGTTTCATAGGGATAGATGAAGGTTCTGAAGTAAAAACTAAAGGAATGTACAATCTTTTCAATGAAATAATACCAGAAAATTTCCCAAACCTTAAGAATGAAATTGAAAATCAAATACTGGAGGCATGCAGGGCTCCCATTATATAAAATTACAACAGACCCACAGCAACATATATTATTATGAAAATGCCTAATATAGAGAAGGAGGACAGAATTTTAAAAGCTCCTAGAGAAAAATGACAGGTCACATTCAGAGGTTAACCCCTGAATTTCAGCTGATTTCTCAAACCAGACCCTAAAAACTAAGAGGTCTTGGAATAATATAAACCAGCTCTGGAAAAAAATGGATGCCAAGCAAGAATGTTATATCCAAAAAAATTAAGCTTCAGAATTAAAGATAAAACAAAAATCTTCCATGATAATAAGAGTTAGAAGAATTCACAACTAAAAAGTTTGTACTACAAAATAAACTCAACTAGCTGCACAAAACTCAACTCAATGTGAATCAAAACTTAGGCCCAGAACAGAGATCCCTGTACCTAACAGAAGAAAAAGTAGGCTCAAATCTTTACCATGTCAACTTAGGAACTGAATTCCTTAACAAGACTCCTAAAGTGCAAGAAGTAAAATCAACAATCAATATATGGGATGGAGTCAAACTACAAAGCTTCCTCTCAGCAAAGGAAACAATCAAGAACATACAGAATGGGAGAAAATCTTTACCACATGCACCTCAAACACAGCACTAATCTCCAGGATATATAAAGGACTCAAAAACCTTAACATTGAAAAAACAAATAACCTAATCAATAAATGGGCCAAGGACCTGAACAGATTTCACATACAATCGATGAAAAAATATATAAAAAAAGTTCAACATCTCTAGCAATTAGAGAAACGCAAATCAAAACTACTCTAAGATTTCCTCTCACTCCAGTCAGAATGGCAATTATCAATACAAGTAAAATAAATGTTGGTGAGGATGTGGGAAAAAGGTCCACTCATACATTCCTGGTGGGACTGAAAATTGAGGCAACCACTATGGAAAGCAGTATAGAAATTCCTTAGAAAACTTGGAATAAAACCACCATTTGACCCAGCTATTCCATTCCTCAGTTTATACCTACAGGATGCTAATAATTGCATACTATAGTAACATGGCCACATGAATGTTTACAGCAGCTCAATTCATAATAACCAAACTATGGAACCAAACTAGATGCTATTCAATAGATGAATGAATGGATAAAGAAATTGTAGTATATATAAACAATGGAATATTACTCATCCTTAAAGAAGAATGAAATGATGGTATTTGCCAGCAAATAGTTGGAGATGGATAATATCTTTCTAGGCAAAATGAGCCAATCCCCAAAACCAAAGGCCTAATGTTTTCTCTGATATGCAGATGAAGAACAGAGGTACTTTGGATTAGGCAGAGGGGAGTGAAGGGAGGGGAGGGGGTATGTAGGTAGGAAGGATGGTAGAATTAATCAGACATTATTACCCTATGTACATACATGATTACATGATCAGTGTGATTCTACATCATGTACAACTAGAAGAATGAGAAGTTATTCTCCATTTATATATGATGTGTCAAAATTCATTCTACTGTCATGTATAACTAGTTAGAATTAAAAAATTAAAAAAAAATATTTCATGAAGAAATGGAAATTAAAAATGAAAATCACAAGAAGGAGAAAGTACACTGAAAAAAAATAGTCAACTAAAGGGAAATCTAATTAAACTTAAAAACAAGAAATAAATCAAAATGATAGGAAATAAATATCATCTTATAATAATAACAATGAATGTTAATGGACTCAATTCATCAATAAAAAAACAAAGGCTGGCAGACTGGATTAAAAAACAAGACCCAACCATACACTGTCTCCAGGTGACTTATCTCATAAGCAAAGAAATCCACAGACTGAAGGTGAAAGGATAGGAAAAAACATATCACTCATGGATCTTGTAACAAGCAGGAGTTTCTAATCTCATATCAGATAAAAGTTGACTTCAAGCGGAAATTAATCGGAAGAAACTTAGAAGACCACTTCATACTGCTTAAGGGAACCATACAACAACAGGAAATAATAATCCTGAATATTAATGAAGCATCCAAACAATAAAGCATCTACATACATCAAACAAATCTTTCTCAATATCAAGAATCAAACAGACCACAACACAATAATACTGAGTGACTTTATCACACCTCTCTCATCAATGGGCAGATCTTCCAAACAAAAACTTAATATGGAAGCTGCAGAACTAAAAAAAAATACAATTAATAATTTAGACTTAACAGACATATATAGAGTATTTCATCCATCAATGACTGAATACATTTTCTTCTCAGCAGCACATAGAATGTTTTCTAAAATAGACCAGATAGTAGGCCACAAGCAACTCTTAGCAAATACACACACACACACACACACACATACACACACACATATAATACCAAGCATTCTATCAGATCATAATGGAATGAAATTAGAAATCAATAATAAGATAAAAAATAGGTATTACACTAATACCTGGAGGCTAAATGATTCACTACAGAATGATGAATGGAGAGCAGAAGTTATCAGGAGTAAAATAAAAAAAAATATTTAGAAGCAAATGAGAAGAGATGTATACAAGATATCAAAATTTCTGGGACACTATGAAGGTGGTTCTAAGAGGAAAGTTAATAGCATTGAGCTCATTCATTAAAAGAATAGAAAGATACCAAATAAATAATCTAACATTACACTTCAAGGCCTAGAAAAAGAAGAACAACCAACATCCAATCAGTAGAAGACAGGAAATAATTAATATCAGAGCCAAAATCAATGAAATTGAAGTTGAAAAAAATTTTAAATCAACAAAACAAAAAGTTGGTTCTTTTAAAGAATTAACAAAATTGATAAACCCTTAGCCAAGCTAACTAAAATAAAGAAAGAAAAAACTCGAATTGTTAAAACCTGTGATGAAAAAAGAAATATCACCACAGAGACTACTGAAATACAGAGGATAATCAGAAACTGTTTTGAAAAATTATATTCCAATATGCTTGAAAGTACTACTAAATCCTAGAAAGTTACAACCCACCCAAATTGAAACAGAAGGGCATAGAAATTTTAAACAAGAATTTCACATAAGGAAAGTGAAGCAGCTATCAAAAACTTATCAACAAAGAAAAGCCCAGGACTAGAAGGATTCTCAGAATAATTCTATTAGACCTTTAAAGAACTAACACCAATCCTCCTCAAAGTATTCCATGAAATAAAAAGATGGGAACCCTTCCAAACATATTCTATGAAGCTTGTATCACCCTGACCAAAATCAGACAAAGACGCATCAAAGAAAGAAAAATTCAGATCAATATCCTTGATGAAGATGCAAAACGTCTTCATAAAATACTGGCAAATTGCATACAAAAACACGTTAAGAATAGTGCACCATGATCAACTGGGTTTCATCCTAGGAATGTGAAGTTGGTTCAATATAAGAAAACCAATAAACATAATTCATCACATAAACAGACAAGAATTGCATGATTATCTCAATAGATGCAGAAAAAGCATTTCACAAAATATAGCAACCATTCATGTTTTGAACACTAGAAAACACAGAGATTGAAGGAACATACCTCAACCTTGTAAAAAACTATATACAACAAACCCAAGGAAAACATCATTCTAAATGGAAAAAGACTGAAAGCGTTCCTTCTAAAAACAGAAACAAGATAGGGATGGCCTCTTTCACTGCTTCTATTCAATATTGTCTTTGAAATTCTAGTCAGAGTAATTAGGCAAAAGAATGAAATTAAAGGACTATGAATAGGAAAAGAAGAGTTCAAACTATTTCTGTTTGCTGAGAACAATGATTCTATATTTAGAAGATCGAAAAACTCCACTAGAAAATTTCTAGAACATGAAATGAATTCAGCAAAGTAGTAGGATACAAAATTAATACAAATAAATCAATTGTGCTCCTATACACCAATGAAGAATCAGCTGAAAGAGAAATTAGGAAAAACATCCCATTCACAAAAGCCTCAAAACAAAACAAACAAACAAAAACCTTGGGAATCAATTTAACAAAAGAGGTGAAGGACCTTACAATAAAAATTACAGAACACTAAATAAAGAAATTGAGGAAGACCTTAAAAGATAGAAAGACCCTTGCCCCATGTTCCTGGATAGGAAGAATTAATATTGTCAAAACGAAACAATTAAGAGCATGAAGAGACAGCCTACAGAATGGGAGAAAATCTTTGCCACCTGTACCTCAAATAAATACAGCATTAATCTCTAGGAGTTATAAAGAACTCAAACAACTTAATGCCAAAAACCACAAATAACTCAAGCAATAAACAGATAAAGGAACTGAACAGGCATTTCACAGAAGAAAGACAAATGATTAACAAGAAAATATATGAAAAAATGTTAAATGTCTCTAGCAATTAGATAAATTTGCAAACCAAAACTACAGTGAGATTTCATCTCACTCTGATAAGAATGGCAGTGATCAAGAATACAAGTAACAATAAATGTTGGCAAGGATGCAGGAAAAAGGTTCATTCACATATTTTGGGTAGGACTGGAAATTGGTGCAACTGCTATAGAAAACAGTATGGAGATTCCTCAAAAAATTGGAATAAAGCCACCTTTTGACCCAGCTATCCCACTCCTTAATATACATCCAAAGGAGTTAAAATCAGCATACTACAGTGACACAGCTATATTGATGTTTACAGCAGCACAATTCACAATAGCTAGCTATGGGATCAACCTAGATGCTCATCAACAGATGAATGGATAACAACAATGTTATATATATATATATATATATATATATATATATACACACACACACACACAATTGAGCATTATTCAGCCATAAAGAAGAATAACTTCATGACAGTTGCAAGTAAATGGATGGATCTGGAGATGACATACTAAGTGAAATAAGCCAGAGCCCAAAGCCAGATAGAATGTTTTTGCTGATATGTGGATGCTAACCTTATAATAAGCGGGGAGAAGGGAAGAATAAATATTGTGTAGACTAGACAAAGGGCAATGAAGAGAAGGGAGGAAAATAGGAAAAGGAAAGACAGTAGAATGAATTTGAAATGATTTTCCTACGTACTTTCATGAGTACACCATAGTGAATCCCACCATTGTGTACATCTATAAGAATGAAGACCTAATTAGAATAGAATATATTCCATACTTGTATAATTATATCAAAACGAATTCTACTGTTATGCATAACTAAAAAGAATCAATAAAATAAAATTAAAAGGTGTGGGAATGTAGCTCAGTGATAGAGCATCCCTGTATTCAATCTCAGTATCAAAAACATTTATAAGGGGGAATATTAATACATAGGATAGTATTCTGCAATAGTTTTTAAGATCATATTTGCCATAATTAACTTGTGGCTATGTGGCTGTAACTGTATCTTACTCTTAAGTTCTCAAAATTTCCTTATAAATATGGCCAAATCATTTGTGATAAAAATAAGATAAAAGTACATATAGCACACATGTACATGTACATATAGCATATAGTACCAGATTCTCTATATAAACATTAGTTAGGAAAAATGGGATACATGTGTTTTTCTATGAATCTTAATCAATTACAAATACATGTATCATAATTCAAAAAAAATTTTGCAAATTTTGCAACATAGGTTCTATTTTGCGGGTGTGATGCCAGGGATTGAACTCAGGGGCACTTGATCATTGAGCCACATCCCTAGCCCTATTTTGTATTTTCTTTAGAGACAGGGTCTCACTGAGCTGCTTAGTGCCTTGTTTTTGCTAAGGCTGGTTTTGAACTCACAATCCTCCTGTCTCAGCCTCCGGAGCTGCTGGTATTACAGGCATGTGCTATGGTGCCAGGTTACATAAGATACTATTGAAGAAAGAGACCAGCAATCATTTCATTCGCTATTTTCCCATCGATTTCTGGAGCTCTCTTTTTGAATTCAATAGAGCCCTACTGGATAATTTTATAATTCCCTATGAAGTAAGAAACCTGAAGTTATCTATACATTTTCTTGGAAGATTTTATAATTCATTATGTAATAGGAAACTAGAGTTGCCTATACATTGCTGATCAAGTTAATATATACATAAGACCAAGTCATTAGTAAATGAAATTGGTGACTACCTAAGTGATATATAACTGGGGCTTTGCAAAAATATTTGATTTACTCAAATGTCTACAATTCCCTATTGCAGATTGGTTCATCTTAAGATTGTATATACTTTAATTACAATAAGGAAGGTATGATTTAAGTACTAGAAGTAATTTAAAATTATTATAAATGATTTTCTTAGTTTTTTTTTTAAATTAATGGCATGATTTGATAGGAAGAGGATGGAAAAACTTAGAAGACATAGAATGGATAGAAAAAGAATAAAAAAGGTAAGATTGATCTAATGTCAATTTGAAAAGGCCCAGATCTTCTTATTTATATTAGGAATTTTATATGTAATATGAAGAGAGGTATTTCTGTCGAGGAAGATTTTATATGTAATATAAATTTATATATCATACATAGACTAAATTGTAAAGAACATACCAACATATTTGAGTGTAATTTTTAAAAGATAGCATATAAAATATTTAGAATAGTGCTTGTGAATAAAAACAGTGGTGATGATGCTAATGATGACAATACTTTCATAATTGTTACAAGACCAACTTTTAAGTTGATTGCATAAGCAGGAAAACAAAATGTTTGACTTGCTTTGTATTCTTGATAGTTTGGTTAAGTTTATCTCTAACATATTAAAATCCTCAAAGTGAAATTTTAAAATAGTTGTATCATATTTTGTCCAAATACCATAAAAAATAATTCATGACTCTTCTAAATAGTATGAGCAGAGGACAGAAAGCAAAAATATCTAAGCAGTTAGGGGAAGGATTCTGGATTAACATTCAGAGGAGCTATGCTCAATTCTTGATTGAACATTTTTAACTATGTGAATGTGAGAAAATCTTTTAATATCTCTGAACCTCATTTTCCCACATACTCTATCTTTAAGGAATATTACAAAGCTCCAAGGATAACATGTAAAATGATTTAAATATTATAGATTATTATAGATAGGTTATACATAGCTGCCATTTTTTATACCTGTTTCTTACTATGACAAAATACCTGAGAAAAACATCTAAGGGGAAGAAAGATTTTATTTTGGCTCATGGTTTCAATCATGATCATCTTTCTCCATTGCTATGGGCCTGTGGTGAGGAAGAGCATTCTGGTAGAGAGGATATGGTGAAGCTGCTCACATCATGGCAGCTAGAAAGTGGAAAGAGAATGACAGAGAGAAAGAAAGAGGTCAGAAATAAGATATACCCTTCAAGGGCATGCCCTGTAACCTACTTCCTCTAACTGAGCCCCACCTCCTACAATTTCCACTACCACCCAATAATCTATTTAATTATGAACCCACAAATGAATTAACCTATTGATGAGATCATAGCCATTATGATCCAATCATTTCCAAAAGCCCCACTTCTGAACATGGCTGCATTTGGGGGACCAAGTCATCAACATATGAAACTTTGGGAGACATTTCAAATCCAAATTATAACAAGGAATTATAAAATTATCTATTAGGATTCAAAAATAGAATCCAAGAAAACTGTGGAAAAATAGCAAATGAAATTATTACTAGGCCTTTTATTGGTACTTTTCTTTAAAGTTTTCAATGTGTCATTGCTTTAAAATATGCATTTGTAATAGATTTGGATCCTTAAAAGTTATATTTGAAAACACTTATATCCATTTTTATAACCATTAAAATTTTATTCAGGTGTATACCAAAGTTCTAAAAATATGGTTATAAAAACTTGATTTTTATCCTCATAAACTACAGAAAACAATGCAGCCTTTGACAGCTTACCCTAGAAAATGTATTCAAGTGGCAATAAAAACTGCACAGTGGAAAGCAGGTGGATAATTATCTATACTAACTTAGCCAGGACAACCTGAGCCAGGACAACTAACTTAGCTAGGACAACTTGTCTGGAACACTTTTCTCATCTTTTAAATAGCACAGTACTCAAGTATGTCAAAATTTTCTCCCATTTCTGAAAGTATTATATTACCTAGTAAATTCACTCTCCTTTAATTTTTTTTAATCTGGAAATATAAAAAGCTGTTGCAACCCGGTCTCTAAACTAACAGCTGAAACAGGCATTTTAGAAACCTCTAGAACATGAGGTTAAGTTTCTAAGACATCTCTTTGTGTAGGAATAGGTTGAATAGTGCTACCACTGGTGTTCCAAGCTGTTCACGCATTTTCTGTGACATTTTAGCTCCTTCAAAGGAGACAAAGGGGCTGGGTGCAATGGCACACACCTGTAATCCCCATGGCTTGGGAGGCTGAGGCAGGAGGATGGCAAATTCAAAGCCAGCCTCAGCAAAAGCCAGGTGCTAAGGAGCTCAGTGGGATCCTATCTCTAAATAAAATACAAAATGGGGCTAAGGATGTGGCTCAGTGGTCAAATGACCCTGAGTTCAATCCCTGGACACCCCCCATCACCGACAAAAAACAAAAAAAAAAGAGAGAGAGACAAGGGTTTCTCCACTGATATAGTAAATGGGTTTAGAAGTATTAAATTTAGAGTTATTTTTAAATCTAAATTTTCTTCTACATTCTTAAGTACCCCCATGATATACAAAGTAGCAAAAAAATTAAACTTTTTGAATGAGATGGATTATGCATGACAACAACAAAAGCAAAATGTATTCATATTTTAATGAGAACAAAAACACAAAATTAGATTATATTGCTCTATACTGAACTTCAAGAAAAAGGAATCAAGTTACCTGTCTTCCTTTAACACCCTTCTTTCCACGGATCCCAGGAATGCCCTATAATATAGAAAAGTCAAAATTTATATTTGCTGAATGAAATAAATACTACATATTTTTTGTCAAATATCAATTAATGAAGTATGCCAAAGATAGAAATAAATTGTCAAGTAAACTAGTGTGAAAAGCTTCAATATATTCATTTAACTGAAGCAGCCCCTTTCCTTCTTCAAAATAGAACTGATTGCATTTAGGAATTTACCCCATCCATACCTCCAAATGAGATCTTGACATACCCTGATGATAGTTATTTATTCAGAAGTAGGCACACTACCAATAATGGTACAACCAGACAAACAGGAAGATCTTATTTTCCTACCCAAAAAAGATGTACTCCTCTGTCTCCCTATTTTTATATGGATATAAACAAAGGTAAATTAACCCTTACACTGGCAATCTTGCAATTAAATGGGAAACTGGTCCTAGTGTAATGACAACAACAGGAAAGGCAAGGCAGAGAAGGCATCAATATGTTCGAGATCATCTTGCACCTATATCCCACTTAACCTATGGAATTCTTGTCATGTGAGAGGCAGTGGAGTATACTCCTTACGCAGTCAGGTTTTAGAGCCATAACATATAATACAAATCCTGGCTTTGCTCTTACTACCTTAAATATATTTTAAGACAATTTACTTTCTCTGTATGTCTCATTTTCTTCATCTATAATGAGAGTAATAACAATATTCATCTTAGGATTTGTGGGAATTAAAGGAATTACTTCATGTAAAGTATTTGCATTGTGTCTTATGTTATAGGCTGATCTGAAAATCAGCCCAGACTTACCCCATTTTGTTCAGATACCTCTGTATGAAGTTGGCCTCCTTTCCACATGAGCCCACTTGCACAGAAGCAAACACCTCCATCCCTACCTACTTACACCCTGACCACAATATCTTTGCTCTATGGGACTAATGCAAAATTGTTTTTCTGAGAATGTAATTTCTGAGAATATGACTCTATTTTTGTAATTTTCCATTTGTATGAAATGTACTTTGTGATTATGATTGCTTCTCCTGCCACCCTTTCTTTGTGATTTTAGGCCTTATAAGTATATTCCTACCTTCAGCTGGGGTTGAGGGTTGCAGAACTGCTTGGTTCTCTGCACTCTGAGCCCCAGTACGAAATAAAGCTTTTATCTTTACCTTCAAAGCTTTTATCTTTACCTGGAGAATTGTTTGCAAATTTGGGAATAGTGCCTTAACATTTACATCTACTGTTGTCACTTATTAGAATTTCCCTATTTTTAAGCCAGTTTTTGTTGGAGTTATCTATTACATGCTGTCTAAAGCATCCTACCTGATATAATCACTGAGTCATGTAGTCACCTATAAGCCTCATACTAAGAAATCTATTAAAGCCAGGCAACGCAGCACATGCCTATAGTTCCAGCTATTCCCAAGGCTGACACAAGAGGATTGCTCCAGCCTAGGAGTTCTAGACTACCTTGGGAAACAGAGCAAGACCCTTTCTCAAAGGAGAGGAAAGGATAAGAAAAGAAAATTTATACCATAACCATGTCCTTGGGTTTGATCGTACATACAGATATGTTGGAAGATATCATTGGCTTAAATAATTCATTCACTTTCAAGTCAAGTGTTTCCTGAATACTCATGTCTCATTGATTACCAAAAAAGAGTTTATAGGTGAACAAGAAGACTCATTTTGTTAGAACTTTATGTATCTTTACAAAACACATTGAGTTTTTTTTTTTTGAGGAAAAAAATGGATATTATCGTTTTCAAAGGTTGATTTTCCTAAATTATAGCAGGAAGGCTAACAACAATGCAGACAAAATCAAACAAGCATTTTCCACACATATGTTTATATGTATTTCACATACCATATGCATGGGGGTGTGCATGTGTGTGCACATGTGTGTTTATAATACCAATTTCCAAAAAGGGATATTTCTTTCTGTTTTCAGAGAAGACTATTTTTTTCTGCTTTTCCGTACTTAAGTGTTTTACTTAATAAAAACACCCAGTTTGCTCTATCATTTATGTCTTACTGAGTTCTGATGTAACCAAATAATATTAGGACATGGTATATGATAGACAGAATATGATGAAATGTCTTTATGTGTGTTGAGACATGTCTTCATACAAAACGAGGGAGTGTGATGACAGTATTGTGCCTGGTGATGGCCTGTGTCAACACTGGGCTTAAGATCCTTCAATACAAGATAACAACATTTTGCAAGAACATACAATTTTTGTTCATTAAATCATTTATTAGAAATACATTCTTGCAAAAAGATCAGAAAAGGACTATATCATAAGCAAAAGAATTATTAAAAATGTAAACTGAATATACTCCTTTGGGTGGAGAAGCAGTAGTTCAATTCTTTGCATAATGAACGGAAGATACCTTCTATTAGTGTGTCGTATCACATAAAGTTTAAGTGTCTTAGCTGCAATATTATGCTGAAGATATTTTTCGCCATTGAAAGAAATGACTTGTCATGTTCATCAAGGGAAAATTGTCATTTCATCTCACCAAAGACTGGACAAATTATCTTTACAGAATATTTAAACTCTTAAAATTATTATTTCTATGCAGGGCATGCACATGTAATTACCAGAAAATGTGAGGTAATTCACTCACTCAAAAACAATATATTTGAAAATATATTTAGCTAAGAATAACTTGTATTACTTTCAGTTGCAAAAAAAACTTTCTAGAAATAAAAATTCTGTTCTGAACTGCATTCTTACCATGATAGAGTTAAAAGCTAATTACTGAATATGATTCTGTAGTTTAAAATTTTGTAACAATATTCTAATATCATTTAATTTTATTTTTTCAATCCACAGAGTAAAAATGAAGGAATACAAATAATTGGACTGAATATAACCCTGAAAACTAGATATGAAGAAGTTTCAGTGTCAAAACTCACTATCTTGATTGGTTTTAGTATAACAGACCAGTTTACAAATATTCTATCTTTATTCATGAGCAACTCTAATTGCTCTTTCTTGGAGCAATCCTCCAATGATTAAATTAAACATAAATATGTCTCCTAAGACTTAATTCTTTACTACATATTATACTACAAAATATACTTGTTAACAACTTATATTCAAATTAAAGACTAACAAATTATAAAAATTTCATAATTAGATATTTTAATATGTATTTTTAAAAAATCATATTTAAAATATCTACATATGTTCATATAATGTTACTTCCTTATAAAAATCAATAAGGTTTAAGAAAATGTAATTATATTCTTGCAGGTGATGGTGGGTTTTCTTAAATCTGAATGCTCTCTCAGTAAGATTATCTTATATATATATATATAATCTGTTGTACACCATCATTACTAAATAGCATTAGAAATAAAATTTGAAAACTTACTCTTTCTCCTTCAGGTCCAATTTGTCCTGCTTCTCCAGGAGAGCCAATGAAACCCTTAAAAGATGAAAATAATATTTGTATTATTTCATCTCAATATTTACTCCATTAAGATTTCTAAACAGAAGTACTTTCAATTTTACTTATAGTAGTATAGAAGTATAAGATTTAAAGGTATTAAAGTATAAATAATTTTCTCTCAGTTGCTTTTCTTCCAAAAATTACAGGTCAATCTTTACATTAAAATAATGTAGAAAACTGAAGACACGGCAGTTAATAAAAATAAAAAGACCAAATTCTTTCCTCCACTGAATTTTATGGTGGGCAGGGAGAAAAAAAAAAATATATATATATATATATATACACACTAAAATGTAAAGTAGAAGGTAGGTATCAAAAGACTGTAAGAAGAGGCAGAAGAGATCCATTATAATATGAAAGGAGGTAAGGCAATCAAGGAAGGATTCAAAGGAGGCTGGCACTTGAGATTGGTCTACAATATAAGTAAAATCTTGATAAGTACAGGATGATGACAGCAGAAGATTGCTCCAAGAAAGAGCAATTAGAATAAGCAGAGACATATCAGAGGGTCTGTGTTAATGGTAATAAACACAGTGTTTATAAATGATAACTGATTGAATTTTTTGTGTGTAATGCTTCAAAAAAGACAAGGACCCATTCTGACCTCATGAAGTTTTTAATGTGGTTTGAGAAACAAAGGATACATATAAATAACAACACAAGATACTATGTTCTAACATACCTTAGTTATGCCTGTAGCAGATAGTCTATTTCACCAATTTTATAATGTATACTGTAGGTAGTTTGCAGCTAGATTAAAGAGTATTAAATGTCAAGATAAAAATTTATGACTTTATATTTTAGATAAATGGAAGCTAGGGACTTTGTGAGAGTTGTGCACTAATGTCAAAAAGTATTTCTAAAATATTAATCTGTTAATTAACACAGAATGTATCCAGAAAAATAAACACTTATTGTAGGAAAACCTGTTAGAATGCTCTTGCTCTCTCTATGGTCCATGTTTGAAGAATTAAGTGTTTAGATTACTGATTCAACTAGCATTATTTTAACATCTATTGTGTGCCAGGTGCTGGGATTTTAAATAAGAATGTGAGGCCTGGGGTTGTGGCTCAGTGGCAGAGTGCTTCCCTTGCACATGTGAGGTACTGGGTTCGATCCTCAGCACCACATAAAAATAAAAATTAAAAAATAAAGATATTTTTAAAAAGAATGTGAAAATCATTACCCTCAAAAAAGAGTATCATACAAATAAATAATTATAATATCATAATTGTGACATGATTATGTAACAGGTGATATGATAAATGCAAGACACAATGAAAACTATGGAAGCAGAATGGCCAGCTTTGCCTAAAGAGAAAATTAAGGTTGGTTTATTGAGGAGGCAACATTTGAGCTGAGTCTTGAAGAAATGGAAAGGTATGGCTAATATAATATGCTATCAGTCAATATACTGGAATGAAATGACACAGCATGTATAATGACTTGCAACTAGTTAGTTTATGTGGTTAGTGGACAAGAGGTTAGATTGGAAAAGGTAACAATTGTCCATCAGGAAAGGTCTTTTATACATGACAGAGAATTTGAAATTTATACTGTGAGTAATTAAAAAATAGATATGGTTTGTGTCTAAACAAAATGCAGTTTTTAAAACTCACTTGGATTTCAGTGGTCAACAGATCTTATCTCTTTTTAAGGACCAAGGCAAAGATGACTTTAAGGTTTATGGCTGGATTAATCCCCAAATGGTAAGCACTGAAGAAACACAAAAAGCAAACAAGGAAGGTGGTTTTGTAGAAAAGATGAGTTTTGTTAGTCACTTTGAGTTTGTGGTCATGCTGGAACATAAGTGTAATTATCTTAACAGAAAATTAGAGACATGGGACTCATAAAAAGAGTCCATAGAGATATAAAAGATTTGAAGGACAAATATGTCTGAAGCCTAGAAGGTAGATTAGAGCTCTGAGGAGAAAACAAAGAGAATAATCATCACTGACTTGAGAGAGGATGAAATGTAGATAGGAGAATAGTTTTAGGATACAGAGGAAAGACAAGTTACAAAAGAACTTGAAGCAGAAACAGGAGACCATTTTTCCTAGGTTATACATAAAGCCTACTTATTCTAAACTAGAGAATGGATGACTTTTCAGAGTAAATGTTCTGCAATGAGGATTAAATAAGTAAATGTCATTTGTACACTCATACATTATTCACAGCATTATTCACACAGTTAGCATTATTCACAATAGTCAAAAGGCAGAAGCTGCCCAAATGTTCATCAACAGATGAGCAGATAAACAAAATGTGATATATACATACAATGGAATAAATACTGTGTTTAAGCCTTAAAAAGGAAGCAATTCTGAGACATGCCATAACACAGATGAACCTTGATGACCATTATGCTAAGTGAAACAAGACAGTCAAAAGGACAGATATTATTTAGGCACCTGTTTCCATTAGGTATGTAAAGTAATAAAATGTTTAGGGAGAATAAGTAGAAGACCAGGGTTGGGGTTGAGGTGGGGGTAGTTATTAATGGGTTCAGAATTTCAATTTGGGAAGTATAACAGTTCTGAGATGGATAGCGGTGGTGGCTGCACAACAATGTGAATGAATTTTATGCCTTTGACTGTTCACTTAAAAATGGTTAAAATGGCAAATTTTATGTTGTGTTATTTTACCATAATTTTAAAAATTAAAACAGAAAATGTCTTAGGAATCATTTCTAAGTAGCTTGGAATAAAAATTTTACCACGGATTTAGTTCCTGAGGAACAGAACTAGCTGAGTGTTGTCAAAGGAGGAGGAATATTTTTTAAAAATAAGGCAAAAACACACATAAAATTATCTCATGTACTACAGATTGTATGAAGAAGCAAAAAATAAGAAAAAATTAGTTCTTTTCTATTTAACTTTAATAAAATAAAACATCTATAATTTGCTTACTTGACAGCCAAGCAGCTGGAGAATGGGAATGTTTCTTTTAAAATAAGAACACAAAAGCACTTGGTATTATCATGACAAAATCTGTAAGCTTTAATTATCAGTTACAGTTGACTGATTGTAAACAGATAAATTTTATTTTAATGTACTTTTGTTTTGGTTATAAATAAATTAAATAGACATCCTAATGGATGCATCTATCATAAACTTTTAAATAACTAACTGAGAACATAGATTTGAAAAGTCAGACTTCAGTTCAACATAGCCTATGCAGGCTATAAAAATGATATAAAAAACTGATATATAAAACTGATAATTAAATATTTTAAAGGGAATAATGCTATGAGTACCCGCCAAAGAAATCACACAAAGTTGTGGTAATTCTCAAAATACCACCACTAAACTAGAGGTGTGTAATGCAACAAATAATATCTATTTTAAAAACCTGGTATAGTTTTGATCTTAAATGTCCCTGAAAGTCCATGTGTTAAGGCTTGGTCCCTTGGGTGATATTATTAGGAGGTAGTGGAACTTTTCAGAGGTAGAGCCTAGTGAGAGGACCCCCAAGTCACTGAGGGCATGAGGATTGTTGGACCTTGGTCCCTTTCTCTCTATTTTGCTTCTTGGCTCATAATGTAGTTTTATTCCATTATATATTGCCATGATATATAGACTCACCATAGGCCCAAAGTGATGAGGCCAACTGATCATGGACTAAAATATCCACAAAATAAACTGTTTTCCTCTTCATATGTTGCTTATCTCAGGTATTTTATTATAATAACAGAAAGTTGACTAAAACAATAAGAATATGTATTTTTTGCTTTTAGATTAAAGGCAGTAGATTCAGAGAGTGAGAATTTTGTGTCACCAGCAGGACCAATAAGAGGGTCAGTTGAAGTCATACATACTTTTACTATTTGAGGCACTTTGCATATTATAACCCAAAAAAAATGCCAAAGGAGAGTTTAAAATTTTATGGTCTGTTTTAAATGTTTACATTTAATATAGTAATTCTCTTAAAAACAAAAATGCAGTCAAACAACTACCAGTAAAAAGATAGTATATTATGTGACTCACAAAAATGTTCATTCACAATGAATAACATGTAGTATTATTGTCCAGCAACAGGAAACAAATTAAAAGAAAAAAATATTATAATCCTATAAGTACATTACTGTGATTTTTGTCTTTTTAACCAGATTTGAAGTTTGTGTCAAAAGTCTACATTTGAGACCATTTGTAAATAAATGTGAAATGCCTTCCAGATTGCATCAGCATTCTCATAGAGCAAATTTTCAAGATAAAATAAAACATAAATTGTGGAAATGTCTTCATAATGTGTAAATTTCTATATAAATGATACTTGGTCATTATTTTATTACAATTTCCTAAAATGACTAATTACATACTTAAATCAATAATAAAAAAGAGTAGATATGACTTGAAAAATATTTCTATGAAGCTGATTGTCAAAACCTAAAAGTACAATTTAAAGTATTACAGCTTACACAAGAATTTTCAATACAAATGAGAAAAAAATCACTAAGAAAAAAATGTATAATGCAGTATAAAAAAGAATTTATAAAGTTATATGAATCACTAAAGCAAGATGAGAAAATGCAGTAACAATAAGCAGTACAGTATATACTCCAAATGTGTACAAGACACACATTAGCTCATGCACAAAAGAAACTCTCAAATTCAAATAATCAATATAGAGAAGAAGCTGAGTTTTGGAACATGGCAGTGGGCGTGGAGAGATCAAGTCTCTGACCTCTTCAGCTGCGCGGGCATAGGGAGTTGTAAACCATCTAAATGCTGTTTGCTCAGGATCATTAGGCAATGCTGAGCTGACGTGGATCTGGGGCGAACAGTCTGGAACTCTCAGAACACACACGGAGCCCGGATCAGCTGAATTCAAGCTCCCGTTTGCCTGTGTCCCGCAGACAAACCGCTGTGACTCAGCACTAAACGATCCCGCTGAAACAACTGGTCGGCCCTTCTGAACCTGCGGAGGTTAATACCAACCGAGTCTTCATAGGCAGTGGCCACAGGATTGAGACGGGGCTTGGGAGAGCCAGTCAGGACCCACCCGTTGCATTGGTCACCCGGTAAAGGGAACGAACTGTCGCCATTTGCATGGGATACCACCATGGCAGAGAACTGACGACATCAGAATGCAGCGGAGGAGATAACTTCATTGAAACCGGCGGCGACAGCATCAAATAAATTTATAGGAGTAAACAGTAACTCAGCAGTCAAACAGAACAAGAAGTAACATGAGCAGCATGAAAAAGCAAGGAAGAAAAGGAGTACAAACAATGCAGGACAGCCTAAATATTCAGGAGGACCTAGAGGCATCAGAAAAATGGCCAAATAAAGAACTCAAAGAATACCTTAGACAGATGGAATGGAATCTTAAAGAGGATATGAGACAGCAAATTCAAACAGTGAAAGAACACATTGAAAATGAATTACATAAACAGATAAAAGAAGCAAATAAGCATCTTTATCAGGAGACAGAGATTATAAAAAAAAATCAAACAATAATTCTAGAAATGCAGGAAACTATAAACCAAATTAAAAACTCAAATGAGAGTATCACTAACAGAGTGGAGCAAGTAGAAGCCAGAATGTCAGATAATGAAGACAAAATATATCATCTTGAAAAGAGTCTAGCCAACTCAGAAAGGCTGGTAAAAAATCACGAGTAAAACATCCAAGAGATATGGGATAACATAAAAAAACCAAACTTAAGAGTCATCGGGATAGAGGAAGGTATAGAGGTTCAAACCAAGGGAATGAGCAATCTGCTGAATAAAATAATTATAGAAAACTTTCCAGAACAAAAAAAGGATACGGATATACAAATTGTCAATGCATACAGGACACCGAGCATACAAAATCACAGTAGACCAACGCCAAGACACATTGTTATGAAGATATCCAATATACAGAACAAAGAGAAAATACTAAAAGCTACAAGAGAAAGTAGGCAGATTACATTCAGGGGTAAACCAATAAGGTTAACAACAGATTTTTCATCACAGACGCTGAAAGCGAGAAGATCCTGGAACAACGATTTTCAAACACTGAAGACAATGGATGCCAACCAAGAATTTTGTATCCAGCAAAATTAAGCTATAGGTACGACAACGAAATAAAAATCTTTCATGATAAACAAAAGTTAAAAGAATTTGCAGCCAGAAAACCAGCACTGCAAAGCATCTTGAGCAAAACACTACACGAGGAAGAAATGAAAAACAATAACCAAAACCAACGATGGGAAGTACCTCAGTAAAGACAGAGGGCGGGGGGAAAGCTAATCATGGAGAAACAAACTAAATTAAAAAAAAAAAAGATAAATAATCAAACATGGCTGGAAGTACAAACTATATATCAATAGTAACTCTAAATGTTAATGGCTTAAACTCTCCAATAAAGCAACATAGGCTGGTAACATGGATTAAAAAAACAAATCCAACAATATGCTGCCTCCAGGAGACACATCTGATTGGAAAAGACATACACAAGCTGAAGGTGAAAGGTTGGGAAAAAATATACCACGCACACAGTCCTCATAAGCAAGCAGGGGTGGCCATCCTCATATCAAATAAAATCGACTTCAAGACTAAGTTAATCAAAAGGGATAAGGAAGGACATTATATACTGTTAAAAGGAACCATTCACCAACAAGACATAACAATTATCAATATTTATGCACCAAATAAGGGTGCTGAGACGTTCATAAAACAAACTCTCCTAAAGTTCAAGAATCAAATAGACCACAACACAATAATTATGGGTGATTTCAACACACCTCTCTCACCATTGGACAGATCCTCCAAACAAAAGTTGAATAAAGAAACTATAGAACTCAATATCACAATCAATAACCTAGACTTAACTGACATATATAGTATATATCAACCATCATCAAGTGGATATACTTTTTTCTCAGTAGCACATGGATCCTTTTCAAAAATAGACCACATATTATGCCATAGGGCAACCCTCAGTAAATATAAAGGGGTAGAGATAATACCATGCATTTTATCTGATCATAATGGAATGAAACTGGCAATCAATGATAAAAGAAGGAAGGAAAAACCCTAAATCACATGGAAAATGAACAATATGTTACTGAATGATCAATGGGTTACAGAAGACATAAAGGAGGAAATCAAAAAATTCTTAGAGATAAATGAAAATACAGACACAACATATCGGAATCTATGGGACACAATGAAAACAGTTTTAAGAGGGAAATTCATCGCCTGGAGGTCATTCCTCAAAAAAAGAAAAAACCAACAAATAAATGAGCTCACACTTCATCTCAAAGCCCTAGAAAAGGAAGAGCAAAACAACAGCAAATGTAGCAGAAGGCAAGAAATAATTAAAATCAGAGCGGAAATCAACGAAATTGAAACAAAAGAAACTATAGAAAAAATTGACAAAACTAAAAGTTGGCTCTTCGAAAAAATAAATAAGATGAACAGACTCTTAGCCATGCTAATGAAGAGAAGAAGAGAGAGAACTCAAATTACTAACATACGGGATGAAAAAGGCAATACCACAACAGATGCTACAGAAATACAGAAGACAATTAGAAATTATTTTGAAAACCTATATTCCAATAAAATAGAAGATAGTGAAGACATCGATAAATTTCTTAAGTCATATGATTTGCCCAAACTGAGTCAGGAGGATACACACAATTTGAACAGACCTATATCAATGGATGAAATAGAAGAAGCAATCAAAGACTACCAACCAAGAAAAGCCCAGGACCGGATGGGTATACAGCGGAGTTTTACAAAACCTTTAAAGAAGAATTAATACCAATACTTTTCAAGTTATTTCAGGAAATAGAAAAAGAGGGAGCTCTTCCAAATTCATTCTATGAGGCCAACATCACCCTGATTCTGAAACCAGACAAAGACACCTCAAAGAAAGGAAACTACAGACTAATATCTCTAATGAACCTAGATGCAAAAATCCTCAATAAAATTTTGGTGAATCGGATACAAAAACACATCAAAAAAATTGTGCACCATGATCAAGTAGGATTCAACCCTGGGATGCAAGGATGGTTCAATATACAGAAATCAATAAATGTTATTCACCACATCAATAGACTCAAAGATAAGAACCATATGATCATCTCGATAGACGCAGAAAAAGCATTTGAAAAAGTACAGCATCCCTTTATGTTCAAAACATAAGAAAAACTAGGGATAACAGGAACTTACCTTAACATTGTAAAAGCTATCTATGCTAAGCCTCAGGCTAGCATCATTCTGAATGGAGAAAAATTGAAGGCATTCCCTCTAAAATCTGGAACAAGACAGGGATGCCCTCTATCAACACTTCTATTCAATATAGTTCTCGAAACACTGGCCAGAGCAATTAGACAGACAAAAGAAATTAAAGGCATAAAAATAGGAAAAGAAGAAATTAAATTATCACTATTTGCAAATCACATGATTCTATACCTAGAAGACCCAAAAGGGTCTACAAAGAAACTACTAGAACTAATAAATGAATTCAGCAAAGTGGCAGGATATAAAATCAACACACATAAATCAAAGGCATTCCTGTATATCAGCGGCAAATCCTCTGAAATGGAAATGAGGACAACCACTCCATTCACAATATCCTCAAAAAAAATAAAATATTTGGGAATCAACCTAACAAAAGAGGTGAAAGACTTATACAATGAAAACTACAGAACCCTAAAGAGAGAAATAGAAGAAGATCTTAGAAGATGGAAAAATATACCCTGTTCATGGATAGGCAGAACTAACATCATCAAAATGGCGATATTACCAAAAGTTCTCTATAGGTTTAATGCAATGCCAATCAAAATCCCAATGGCATTTCTTGTAGAAATAGATAAAGCAATCATGAAATTCATATGGCAAAATAAAAGACCCAGAATAGCAAAAGCAACTCTAAGCAGGAAGTGTGAATCAGGCAGTATAGCGATACCAGATTTCAAACTATACTACAGAGCAATAGTAACAAAAACAGCATGGTACTGGTACCAAAACAGGCGGGTGGACCAACGGTACAGAATAGAGGACACAGAGACTAATCCACAAAGTTACAACTATCTTATATTTGATAAAGGGGCTAAAAGCATGCAATGGAGGAAGGATAGCATCTTCAACAAATGGTGCTGGGAAAACTGGAAATCCATATGTAACAAAATGAAACTGAATCCTCTTCTCTCAACATGCACAAAAGTTAACTCAAAATGGATCAAGGAGCTTGATATCAAATCAGAGACTCTGCGCTTGATAGAAGAAAAAGTTGGCTCCAATCTACATATTGTGGGGTCGGGCTCCAAATTCCTTAATAGGACACCCATAGCACAAGAGTTAATAACAAGAATCAACAAATGGGACTTACTCAAACTAAAAAGTTTTTTCTCAGCAAGAGAAACAATAAGAGAGGTAAATAGGGAGCCTACATCATGGGAACAAATTTTTACTCCTCACACTTCAGATAGAGCCCTAATATCCAGAGTATACAAAGAACTCAAAAAATTAAACAATAAGATAACAAATAACCCAATCAACAAATGGGCCAAGGACCTGAACAGACACTTCTCAGAGGAGGACATACAATCAATCAACAAGTACATGAAAAAATGCTCACCATCTCTAGCAGTCAGAGAAATGCAAATCAAAACCACCCTAAGATACCATCTCACTCCAGTAAGATTGGCAGCCATTATGAAGTCAAACAACAACAAGTGCTGGTGAGGATGTGGGGAAAAGGGTACTCTTGTACATTGCTGGTGGGACTGCAAATTGGTGCGGCCAATTTGGAAAGCAGTATGGAGATTCCTGCGAAAGCTGGGAATGGATCCACCATTTGACCCAGCTATTCCACTTCTCGGACTATTCCCTGAGGACCTTAAAAGAGTGTACTACAGGGATACTGCCACATCGATGTTCATAGCAGCACAATTCACAATAGCTAGACTGTGGAACCAACCCAGATGCCCTTCAATAGATGAATGGATAAAAAAAATGTGGCAGTTATACACAATGGAGTATTACGCAGCACCAAAAAATGACAAACTCATGGAATTTGCAGGAAAATGGATGGCATTAGAGCAGATTATGCTAAATGAAGCTAGCCAATCCCTAAAAATCAAATGCCAAATGTCTTCTTTGATATAATGAGAGCAACTAAGAACAGAGCAGGGAGGAAGAGCAGGAGGAAAAGATTAACATTAAACAGAGACATGAGGTGGGAGGGAAAGGGAGAGAGAAGGGAAATTGCATGGAAATGGAAGGAGACCCTCATTGTTACACAAAATTACATATAAGAGGTTGTGAAGGGAATGGGAAAAAAACAAGGAGAGAAATGAATTACAGTAGATGGGGTAGAGAGAGAAGATGGGAGGGGAGGGGAGGGGGGATAGTAGAGGATAGGAAAGGTAGCAGAATACAACAGTTACTAATATGGCATTATGTAAAAATGTGGATGTGTAACCGATGTGATTCTGCAATCTGTATTTGGGGTAAAAATGGGAGTTCATAACCCACTTGAATCTAATGTATGAAATATGATATGTCAAGAGCTTTGTAATGTTTTGAACAACCAATAAAAAAAAATAAAAGAGGACCAAAAAAAACCAAAAAACAAATAATCAATATAGAATCTACATAGGAAGTGCATGCCCTGTGCTAGGCACTGGGCTTTATTTAAGAATGCTAATCTTATTTAATTCTTACAACTAAGTTTCATTATTATAAATTCCTAAGAAAAATGAAGCACAGAAGGGCTGAATGACATCTGAAAACACAAAGCTAGTAGAAAAAGGATTATCAAAAAAACACGTAGCCTAACTCTACAGCCCATGTTCTTAATCACAAATCCCCTCTTGCTTCCCAAATCCAACTAGCCATGTGATTTCAGTTCAATTTTTACTAAAAAATACATAAATTTCCCCATTATATTTTTATATATTGCAAGAATAAATAAATTGGTATAGTGGAAACAACAGAGATAAAGGTAGCTTGGCTCCAGGTCTAGTAAGCAATAACTGCCAAAGTTAAGCTCCTTAGCAAGCTATTTTTCCCTTGTAAAATATGGATGGTAGTTCTGTTCTCCTACTTTGCAGGGCTGATAGAAAAATAAAGATTAAAACACATATAAAAGTATTTGAAAAAGTTTAATATTTTTGTAGATGTAAAACATCATTATTTAAAGGCTTTATGCTTATTTCTAAAATGCAGTATTGATAATAAAAGAAAAATAAGTAGGCTTAGGAAAATACCTGGCTATTTAAAATAAAGAATTTTTAAAGACAAAAATTTAATTTATTTTTTAATTATCATAGAACCATCTTTGATTTTAAGTTGTAGCACCCAACATATATCATAATAACATGTACTCTCTTAATTATTAAAAGTGGCTAACATTTCATTTAATGGTTTGGAAGTAGATGGGATGTTCAAAATATAATAAGCTTATTTCCTTCTTTATAGATGTTTCCTTACCCCTTATAATTTTTACAAGGTAAACTTACTTTCACCTTGAACTACTAAGATTCTCTCCAACTTTTCAATTTTTTTCATGATGACTTTTAGTTTTGTGTATGTTCATGTATACACAATAGTACAAATGTTTATAAAGCACATTCTAACATGTCAGACATTAGGATAAGAACTGGAAATTAATAGAAAATAACACTGCAAAGCCTAGTACTATCAGACTCTTTTCTGTGGCATAAAATCGAAACAGTAAGCATATTCTTTTCAGACTAAGCTTGCATTAAATTCAGATCTCCTAAAATAAGGCAGAAAAATGGTAAATACTTGGTGTATTTCGTTCTACTTTTAGTTAAACACACTTAACAAAATGATGAAAATGCTTACTTACTCGTATACCTTTAGGACCTGGATTACCTTCTGGTCCAGCTAAACCCTAGTGTGAACAAAAGACATTGTCATCATACTATAATGCTTTTAAAAACTTATTAACAAAAAGATTAATAAAAATATAAACAGCTATCATTTAAATATTATCAAATTCAAACTTTCTATTTAGAAAACTCTAATGAAAATTACAAATGTGCAAGGAATGTCAGTACCAAAAGATTCTTTGAATATAATGTATACACAAATATATTTTAGTTATCTAAATATAATACATTAATATATATTATCAGATAAAAATTTTTTCACTGAAATATTTCTCATTTCTATATTGTTTTAAAACACTTCAAGTTAACTTACTCTAAAAGATATCCCCATACATTTTAAAAGATAAATACATTTTAAATTTTAAATCAATGTCCATATGCTGAAGTATTCATATTTTATATTTCTCAGACAACATATATCATCTCTTAATCATAGCAGTATAATGTATAATACCTCTACTTATTTTTGAAGGCATAACAATAGACTTTGTTAAAATAGATTGTTTTTTAGATTTATTATTCCCTTCATTCCTAAGAATACAAAAAAGATAACAAATGCAGACTTCAACATTTAATTAATTAATTTTAGAAATAATCAGTTCTTGAAAGCCTAGGAAGGAAAACTTGCTCTATTATTAGTCACATTAAGAAGTTAGGGAAAGTTATGAAATTAGAGGAAAATACATATGAAATGATTAAATAAATTTTCAAAGCAGTATAACAAAAGAACTGAATTCAATTTAGATAAAAGTATTTGATAGTGGCAACTATTTCCCAGGTTTTTGTAAGTGTGTTATTAAAAAATAATGCTTATAATGGACAGTCTTAAAACTAAAAACTCTTTCTTTTACTTCATTTTGGTCAATGGCATGAAGCTGTTTTAAGAACTTATTAGACTCTTGGGTATTTTAATTTTGAAGGTTCCACTGCATAATCACATTAAACATGTTTAAAAGCCCCACTCCCATTTCAAACAAAACTTTCAAAGTAAAATTTTTGAAAAAAATTTACAACTTTGATTTTTAAATTATTTCTCTTTCATTATTTAATAAAAGTAAACCTACTGTTATTTGAACATTAACTCTCAAAATCAGAACATACAATGTATTCACCAAGAGAAATATAAAAGGAGAAATGTAAATATAGTTACTGCACCTGCCTGCCAGGGTAACCAGGTGAACCAATATTACCAGTCCCTCCTGGAATTCCCTGAAATGAGAAATAAAATAAATAAAACAATATAACCAAGCCAATGGAGTCCAAAAGAAACAAATTTGGTGCATTTATAATTGCTAAGTATGGAAAGAACTTTTCCACATTAAATTATTGAATCTTGAATATTTCTTATCTGACTGAAATCAACTGTTTGAAAGAAAATGAACCAAAATTGCTAAATAAAAATAGGAGACAGTTTAGTTTAGGGTCCTGAATGAGATGCTGATAATTAATAATGATAAATTTGGAATGGAAAAATCTAGTGCTACATTTATTTGAGATAAGGAGCTGGTGTATTTTTAATAATCAGTATCATTTTGGATTAAATTCCTTCAGGTTTCCAACACACTGCAAGACTCCTTAACAGTCTGAACATGAGTCCCAGAAGACTAAGAGAGGCAGTGAACCTCAAAAACCAATCTCTTCTTTCCTAAGATAAAAATAATCTTACAGCATGTCTAAGTAAATAGGTGTTAAATAATAAACACCTTTATTATGATATAGGTCTACCTGAAATTCACAGAATGAACTTGAATGGTGCTATGGACTGAATGTTTGTGTGCCTCCAAATTTACATGTGAAAATCCTAATCCTAATGATCATGACTAATACATGTATACTAAGGATACACAGCATATTAAGAGGTGGGTCTTTGGGGTGGTAAGTAGGTCATGTGGGTAAAGCCCTCATTAAAAGTTTTAATGCCCTTATAAAAGACCAAATAATTATCCTTTCTACCTTGTAAGGATACAGAAAGTTAGTAATCTGTAACCTGGAAGAAAGCCCTCTCCTAAATCCGACCATGAAAGCATGCTGACCTCAGACATTCAGCCTCCAGAACTATATGGCATTCTATTTTAGCAGCCCAAACTTATTTAGATACAAAGCAAATTAATTTGGAATGTACAACATTGTATTCTTAATTTAAAACAAGATTTGCTCAAGGAAAGCTGATAGAGACTTCAAGGGATAAAAAAGGAAACCCGGTGTAGAACTAGGTAGAAAAAGTGAGACAAAGTTCCTCTTTTTTTTCCTTTGCATTTTCTTTTATTGATAGATCATTCATTCATTCATCAGCCTATTCAGAATTTAAGTCTATCAAATGATTCTTGAACTGAGGAAATGCTAGGAGAATGTATGTTGAGTTGCCTTTATGTTGAGTTGATGACAACAATGGTAAGTTTTCTATATTCCTTATTTATGATGTAAAATTCATTTATGAAAGAAGTGTTCTTCATACCAGCACTTTTACTAGCACTTTGTCCCCCTGTTCTTAGGTAGACAGAAGAGAGACCTTCAGTTTAAATACTGACACATTAAAACTTCTAAAAACTTAGAAAATCTAAAGAAAGAACAAACTAAGGAAAAGGCAATGGGAAATCATAATTTCAAGTATTATTTTTCTCAGAATACTTCTTTCAAATTTTTTTTCTCATTTTCTTCTTCATGTCCCCTTCCCTTCCCTTAACCAAACAATTACAATTTACTAATTCCTTTTTATTTGCCAAGCAACTTACACCTGCTTTACATCTATGAGATGAGATACTATTTTTCCCATTCCACATCTAATGAAACTGAGCACTTATGACAATGGCCAATTTCCTGGCCTATGAATAAACACTTTCTGGGGATTACAGAATAAAGTGATTTTTATTTTATAATGTTCAAAACTCTATAGGGTTGAAATTATAATTCCTACAATAAAGTAGAGAAAAAGTGAGACACAAAGTGTTAAAGTCACTAGTGGAAGGACACACAGCTAGTTAGTGGGAAATCAGAATCTAAATCAACAATTCTGATTCCAGAGACCACCATGCAAGGCTGCCTCCCTAGTTTGAGTGTGAAATGCAAATAATTTCTAATACTAGTCTAAAGAAAATCTTCTAATTATGAGAGATTTGTTCCACCATCTTTATAACTACCTTCCTTTATGCTCTATACAATTAGGAAATATACAGGCCTTTATCTAGACATTCACAAAACCTTATATTTGGGTACACCAATAGAAAAGAGTCAAACAAATTTAAAAGACTGCTTTTATTTTGTAGATCACTATTGATCCAGCTAAGGCCAATCATCAGCCCCCTTTCCCATTCCTTTCCTAGCCAAATTAGGTCAATTGACATTGATAAAAGGCTAATTGGTAATGGGACATAAATGAAATCTGATTTTGAATGAGTTTTCACATGTAAGCTCTAATACATTCCAGTCACATGGAGAAAAAATAAAAAAGAATTCTACATCATGTTTATATTCTCCTATGCTATAATAGCATTAAACAGAAAACAAGGAAATTTTCAGCAGTCTTTATAAGGTATAAACATATTCCAAGCTAATCACACCCTAAAATCACTGCAACAACCATAGAAACTCAAAAGATTACCATGACTCAGTTTACTCTGCACTCAAAAAGAGATTTTTTAAAAAGTTGCCTTACTCATATCTGTAGATTGGATGGAAGAACAGAAATACAGTAGTATTACTAGTCCCTTGAGAAATTAGGATTAGGAAATTAGGAAACCCACCCATTAATGCTAAGAGCCAAGTATATGATGCATGGCATTTTTGGTTGAAAGGTGATGTCAGCTAGCCATTGAGATGATATGATTATGTTAGTATTTGCATTCATATGGATATTGGACTCCTGCTGTTCACCTTGGCCTGCTACAGGACTCCTGGAGAGTTCCCATTGGTTGGGGAAGTACAGTAGGAGGGAGTTCCGGGGGAGGAACTTCCTCTGGCAGTACCGGGAGAACGCAGCCTGTGTGGATCCGCGATCTTCCCGGACCCGTACAGAACATTGGCGGCAGTTTCAAAAAATAAAGTTTGTTCCTGCTTGAGTGGCTCATGATTTTGTGCCCAGCCACACTGCGACATCACTCTAAGCATTAAAATACCTGTGTTGAGTTGGTCAGATTTCATTCAAAATTTCAGCACTGCTATGTCTATATCTCAATTTCCTCATTAATAAAATAGAATAACCAGAGAATACCACGGGAGCTCAGGCCTGGCCCAGATCTGCCCACACTGACCTGTGAGGGACCCAGGCTCACAGTAGTCACTGGTCCATCCTGCCATCAGAGACACCTGCCTGAGCTCCTCCGACACAGTACTACCTCTTCAGACCAGCAGACCACCGCAGGAGCTCAAGCCCAGCCTAGATCCACCCACACCAATATATGTGGGATCCAGGCCCAGGGTAGGTCTTAGTTCACCACAGCCTCCCTCACACACCTGGCAGCCCAAGCCTAACCCACTTCCATCTTGGGACACTGCAGGCATCACCATAGCTTTCCCCACGCAGTAGCCCCTATCTTTTTTAACAGTAGACAGGGACTATAGAGGCAGCTGCATCTTAGAGCAGGCATGCCAAAGACAGTGTAAAGCCCACCCTTTCAGCCCCATCTCTGTAAGACACTGCATCCTCCTTGGGGCACCTTCACTATTATATCAAGTTACCTCAGCTATCGCCACCACCACCTTTAGTTGCAGTAGCATATATTGAGGGGCACCAGCAGGATCTGGAAGCTCAACATCATGGTAAGGTACAGATAATCTGCAGGGAAACTACAAGAATGTAGGGTAGAAACTATAATATATCAGATCCACACTGCAAGAAAGGAAGACACAGAGACAACATAAAAAACAAGGGAGAAAAGTACCCCAAACAAACCAGGACACCACAATAACAGAACCCATGGATAGCAATGTTGATGAAATGTCAGAGAAGGACTTCAGAAGGTTCATAATTAAAATGATCTGTGAATTAAAGAATGACCTAAATGAGCAAATACAGGCAAAAATTGATCACTCCAACAAAGAGATAGGAGAGCATACATAGGTAGCAAAAGATCACTTCAAGAATGAGACAGAGACTCTGAAAAAAAAAACAGTCAGAAATCCTTGAAATTAAGAAAACAATAAACCAAATAAAAACTCAATAGAAAGCATAACCAACGGACTAAATCATTGGAAGAAAAAGTGTCAGATAATGAAGACAAAGTATACGGTCTGGAAAATAAAGTTGACCACACAGTGAAGATAGTAAGAAAGCATGAACAGAACATCCAAGAATTATGGGATAGCATCAAAAGACCAAATATAAGAGTTATTGGGATAGAGGGAGGCACAGTGTTTCAAGCCTAAGGAATGCATAATCTCTTCAATGAGATAATAAATTCCCAAGAATGAAGCATGAATTGGAAAACCGAATACAAGAGGCTTACAGGACACCAAATGTACAAAATTACAACAGATCTACATCAAGGCACATTATAATGAAAATGCCTAGCATACAGAATAAAGAAAGAATCTTAAAAGGTGCAAGAGAGAGGAATCACATATAGGGGGAGACCAATTTGTACCTCAGCAAATGTTTCAACCCAGACAGGAGAACATGGAACAACATATACCAAGCTCTGAAAGAAAATGGATGCCAACCAAGAATCTTATATCCAGCAAAATTAAGCTTTAGATTTGAGGATGAAATAAACCTTCCATGATAAACAAAAGTTAAAAGAATTTACAACTGGAAAGCCTGCACTACAGGACATCTTCGGTAAAATATTCCATGAATAGGAAATGAAAAACAATGATGAAAATCAGCAGAGGGAGGTATTACACTAAAGTAAAAACTAATCAGAGAAGATACAAAGTCAAGTTAAATACCAAAAATAAACAAAAATGACTAGGAATACAAATCATGTCTCAATAATAACCGTGAATGTTAGTGACTAAACTCAGCAATCAAAAGATATACACTAGCATATTGGATAAAAAAAAAAAAGACCCAACAGTATGCTGCCTCCAAGAGACTCATCTCATAGGAAAAGACAACTACTGACTGAAGGTGAAATGTTGGGTAAAATCATACCACTCACATGAACTGCGGAAGCAAGCAGGGGTTTCCATCCTCATATCAAATAAAATAGACTTCAACCTAAAGTTAATCAAAAGGGTTAAAGAAGGACACTACATACTACTCAAAAAAACCATATGCCAACAGACATGACAATTATAAATATATATGCCCCAAACTATGGAGCATCTACATTCATTAAACAAATTCTTCTCAAGTTCAAGAGTCAAATAGACCAAAATAAATAATTAATTTTGGGTGACTTTAACTAACCTCTTTCACCACTTGATAGATCGTTCAAATAACAGCTGAACAAAGAAAGAATATAACTCAATAATACAATAAATATCTTAAGACTTAACCGACACATATAGAATATTTCATTCTTCGACAAGCAAATACACTTTCTTCTCAGCAGGACATGGATCCTTCTCTAATATAGACCATATATTACATCACAAAGCAGCTCATAGCAAATATAAAAAAGTAGAGATACTACCATGTATTCTATCAGATCATAATGGAATGAAATTAGAAATCTATGATAAAATAAGAAATAAAAGCTACTCCAACACCTGGAGACTAAATAATATGCTACTGAATGAACAATAGGTTGCATACGACATCAAGGAGGAGATTAAAAAATTTTTAGAGGTGAATGAGAATACAGATAGAACATATCAAAAATCTCTGGGACTCTACGAAGGCAGTTCTAAGAGGAAAGTTCCTTGCATGGAGTTCATTCCTTAAAAGATGAAAAAGTCAACAAATAAATGACTTAACATTATATATAAAAGCCCTAGAAAAAGAAGAACAAATCAACACCAAAAGCAGTAGAAGACAGGAAATAATTAAAACGAGAGATGAAATTGAAACCAAGGAAATAATTGAAAAATTGACAAAACAAAAAGTTGGTTCTTTGAAAAAAGAAAAAATTGACTGATCCTTAGCCATGCTAATGAATAGGAAAAGAGAGAAAACTCGAATTACTAACATACATATTAAAAAAGGAAATATCACAATAGACACTACAGAAATACAGAAGATAATTAGAAATTATTTTGAATACATGTACTCCAATAAAATAGAAAATATCAAAGGCATCAGCAAATTTCTACAGTCATCTGATTTGCTCAATTGAATCATGATGATATACACAATTTAAACAGATCAATTTTAAGTTATGAAATAGAAGGCTCCATCAGAAGCTTACCAACCAAGAAAAGCCCAGGACTGGGTGGGTACACAGCCACGTTCTACAAGACCTTTAAAGAACGAATTCCAATCTCCAATTCACTTCACGAAATAGAAAAAGAGGGAGCACTTTCAAACTCATTGTATGAGGTCAATATCACCCTGATTCCAAAACCAGTCACAGACACATTACAAAAAGAAAACTTCAGACTGATATCTCTAATGAACATAGATGCAAAAATTCTCAATAAAATTCTGGCAAATGAAATATAAAAACATATCAAAAAGATCGTACACCACAATCAAGTGGGTTCATCCCAGGGATGCAAGGTTGGTTCAACATACGGGATCAATAAATATAATTCATCACATCAATAGACTTACAGATAAAAACCATATGATCATCTTTAATAGATGCAGAAAAAGCTTTTGACAAAATACAGCACCCCTTCATGTTCAAAACACTAAGAAAAACAACGGATAACAGAAACATATCTCAACATCATAAAAGCTATCTATGCTAAGCCCCCAAGGCAAACATCATACTATATGGAGAAAAACTGGAAGCATTCCCTCTAAAAACTGGTACAAGACAGAGATGCACTCCTTCACCACTTCTATTTAACATAGTTCTTGAAACAGTGGCCAGAGCAATTAGATGAAAGAAATTAAAGGGATATGGATAGGTAAAGAAGAATTCAAATTAGCACTATTTGCCAACAATATGATTCTCTAACTAGAAGGCCCAAAAAAAAATCCACCAGAAAACTTCTAGAACTAGCAAATGAATTCAGTAAAGTAGGATACAAAATCAACACCCATAAATCAAAGGTATTTCTGGACATCAGTGACAAATCCTCAGAAAGAAAAACTAGGAAAACCACCTATTTACAATAGAACAAAAAAAAGAAAGAAACTTGGGAATCAATGAAAGATGTGAAAGACCTCTACAGAATAAATAAAAACTACAAAATACTACAGAAAGAAATTAAATAAGATCTTAGAAGATGGAAAGATCTACCTTGTTCTTGGATAGGCAAAAATAGGCACAATTAATATTGTCAAAACGACCATACTACCAAAAAGCATTATACAGATTTAATGCAGTTCCAATTAAAATACCGACAACATTCCTCATAGAAATAGAAAAAGCAGTCATGAAATTCATCTGGAAAAATAAGAGACCCAGAATAGCTAAAGCAATCCTTAGCTAGAAGAGTAAAGCAGGTGTCATCACTATACCAGACCTTAAACTATACTATAGAGCAACAGTAAAAGAAACAGCATGGGACTGGCACCAAAATAGACTTGTAGACCAATGGTACAGAATAGAGGACACAGAGACTAACCCACATAACTACAGTTATATTAGACAAAGGCGCCAAAAACATACATTGGAAAAAAGATACCCTCTTCAACAAATGGTGCTGGGAAAATTAGAAATCCACGTGCAACAAAATGAAATTAAACCCCTATCTTTCACCATGCACAAAACTCAACTCAAAGTAGATCGAAGACCTAGGAATTAAACCAGAGATCTTGCACCTAATAGAAGAAAAAGTAGGCCCAAATCTCCATCATGTTGGATTAGTCCCCTACTTCCTTAATAAGACTCCTATAGCACAAGAATTAAAACCAAGAATCAATAAATGAGATGGATTCAAACTAAAAAGCTTCTTCTCAGCAAAAGAAACAATCAGTGACATGAGTAGAGAACCTACAGAATGGGAGCAAATCTTTATGACAAGCACATCCGTTAGGTACTAATCTCTAGAATATAAGCACTCAAAAGTCTTCAACACCAAAAATAATTTAAAAAAAATAATCCAGTCAATAAATGGGCAAGGACCTGAACAGACACTTCTCAGAAGAGGATATACAATCAATCAACAAATATATAAAAAAATGTTCAACATCTCTAGCAATTAGAGAAATGCAAATCCAAACTACTCTAAGATTTCATCTCACTACAGTCAGAATGGCAGCTATCAAGAATACAAACAACAATAAGTTTTGGCGAGGATTTCAGGAAAAAGGCACACTCATACATTGCTGGTGGGACTGCAAGTTGGTACAGTCAATCTGAAAAGTTAATATGTAGATTCCTTAGAAAACTTGGAATGGAACCACCATTTGACCCAACTATCCCACTCTTCAGTTTATACCCAAAGGACTTAAAAACAACATACCGCAGGGACACAGCCACATCAATATTTATAGCAGCACAATTCATAATAAAATAGCTAAACTGTGTAACCAACCCAGATGCCCTTCAGTAGATGAATGGATAAAGAAAATATGGTATATATACACAATGTAATATTATTCAGCATTAAAAGAGAATAAAATCATGGCATTTGCAGGTAAATGGATTCAGTTGGAGAATATAATGCTACATGAAATTAGACAATCCCAAAAAAGCAAATGCTGAATGATTTCTATGATTTAAGGATGCTGATACATAATATGCTGCAGGTGTGTGTGGTGGGGGGATTAAATGAACTCTAGATAGAGAAAAGGGGAAAAAGGGAGGGCGGGGAAGGGAGGGGACATAGGGGTAGGACAGACAGCGGAATGCGATGGTCATCATTACTCTAAGTATGTGTATGAAGATATGAAGGATGTGATTCTACTTTGTATACAACCACAGATATAAAAAATTGTGCTCTATATGCATAATATGAATTGTAATGCATCCTCTTGTCATATGTAACAAATTAAAATTAAAAATAAAAAAATGAAAAAATAGAATAATAACTAAGTCATGAAATTATTATATAGAAAAAAAATCGTATAGAAACATCTTTAAAAGTGGAAGTAACTGCAATAACAAGTGTTGTTGAGTATTAAATTAATTAATGTATGTAAAATATTTTTTGGTGGTACTGGGGATGTAAAATATTGAATAAATAATTATACTACTATAAGTTGTCATTGGTGGAAGTACCACCTGGCAAATAATAGGGGCTTAAAGAGCTCTTATTACTACAACTCATACAGATGATATAATTGCTTTACCAAATGTTTACTGACCAATTTATTTACAAATTTTTCAGAAATGAATGTCTTCTAGCAAATAAGTTATGCTTCTCTTATAGTCAATGATATGTTCACAGTTAAAAATGCAAAATCATTTCAGTTGTTCCTCAAAGTTAACTCAAATTTTGGCTCTTCTCTTTAGAAACAAATAGAAAAAAAAACTGATTCCAAAATATATTTTACAACATTTAAAACTGATTTCAGACTCTTCTAGAAAACATCTACCCTAAGAGTAATAACATGTACATGATAAGAACTAGGTATTAGAGCAATTGTGAGAGAACAGGTCGATACTGACACATGGCCAATTTTTCACTGACTTGTGAAATATCAGGTTTCCTTCATTGAAATCCATACTTTTCTGCCAAAACAGTATTCTAAGGATTTTCTTTTTTTCCCTAGGGACTAATTCCTACCAGTTCTCATATTTTTTTCCACATTAATGTTCAAATGCTTTTTGGCACTTGTTTGATCTTCAAGAAACTGAGATTGCACCTTTTACAGATACACATATTGGTTTGGTTGCCAAGTCTAGTAATTGCCATGTCTAGTAATCTTGTAAAATTGTGTTTCAAGGACTGGACCGTATACTGTCCCACTTAAATGAGTGAATGAAAAACTTGGCTTTGTTTTTTCATTTGGATCTTTTCCTCAGGGACCAATCATCACTTCTTCCTGGACTTCCCTTTAGGGCTTCCTGAAGCTCTTTGTTGAATCTTGATAATTCTATCCATTATCTTAATTAGCTTATAAACTCTATTTTTGTCCCCTTTTTATTCATATGGCTTAGTATATTCTATGTTGAAAATGAGAGATAGGACTCTGTTTTATTCTATGACATGGTGGTATATTATTTTCCTGTGATAGTGAGAAGCAAAAACATGATCAAAAACTAAACAGTTCCAAAATTATTTTGGCTTTTAAATAGGGTGCACGTATATTATGGACAATAATATAGGTACCATTCTAAACTGAATAATTATTAAAATTTACTTGATTCTCTTATGCAAGTGTCAGGGAATTAACAGTCATTAATTAGGTTTAGTGAACAGAAAAGCCCCTGAAAATGTATAAAAAATCAGGGATATGTGTATTTCCTGGAAAGGGTTTACAGCATTTATAAGGTTCTCAAAGGGGCCTGTGAATGACATAAGTTTAAGAACTAGTGTTCTGAAAAACACTCTCTCTCTCTCTCACTCACTCACACACACACACACACACACACACACATATATATATATATATATATATAGTAAAATTGAATAATAGTAAAATATTATGTTTTAAATGTTTTTGGAAAAAATCTACAACTAATCAATTAAAAGGATGTCTTGTATTAAATAGAGCCAAAATCACTGAGAATAAAAATGAAAAGGTAGAGAGAAATTATCTCTCAAAAGAGTACATTAAAATGTAACTTATACTGGAGAAGATATAAGTCTTATAAAGAAAATACTTACTTGTTCACCACGGTGCCCTGGGAGCCCTGGATATCCTTTAAGACCCTATAAGAAAAAAGATAAAAATATAATATGAAAAGTAAACTTATATAAGTCAAATGACTAAATGTAAGTTCTATGTTTCTCTTTACTGCAACTTTTCAATTCTCTTATCAATACAAATTTAATTCTTACTAATTTATTTCTTATTAAATTTAACTTTTTATTTAATAATAACTTATATTATTAAATAGTAAATTAATTCTTATTACAATTGTTGATTCATTTTGAGTGTTGTTTGAATGATTTTTTAATCAACTAAAATCGTAGCTTAATATTTAATACAAAATAAAACACAGTATCTTTTAGAAAACATTTATACCCAGCAATGAAATTGTTAAGTTTTCTGAGGTTTTTTGTTCAATAATGCTGAGACAAAATGCCCTAAGACATAATTTCTTATTATTGAAAAACTGGATCATATCCAGGCAGTTTCTCTAATCCATTAAATCAGTGTCATAACACTTTATCAATGAGCTAACTCAAATGAAAAAAGGCTGCTCAAAGGTTTATCAAAAACCTATACAGCCATCTAAAAAATTAGAAACAAAAAAGCAAAGTCAAATGGATAATATCTTTCTTCCTCCAGAAAGAGAAAGAAAAATGGAAAAGACAGGAAGAAGGAAATAAAAGATAACTTTAAAGCTTATCTATATGGTTTTAATCAATCATCAGAGAATTTCCATACTGTCTCCCAGATTTTGGCTCACATAAAAGAGAAAAAAAATTCTTTTCTTTTTTTAAAATTTTTTTAGTTGTATATGAACACAATACTTTAATTTATCTATCTATCTATCTATCTATCTATTTATTTATTTATTTTTGTGGTGCTAAGGCTTGAATCCAGTGCCTCACACATGCTGGACAAGCACTCTACCACCAAGCCACAACCCCAGGCCCAAGAAGTTCCTTTTCTTAAGCCCCTCATAGATGCACTGATGAAAAAAAAATTTTTTAAATACCATAGAATATTTAAAAGATGTAACTCAAAAGCCTGAAATAAATCATGGTTTACAAATGTCAAAAGTGTTCCATTAGCATGCAGCAGACAAGTTTTTAGAGTCACAGAATATATGGTTAAATGGAGTGAAAGAATTATTCAGGATTAATCAATGATATTTTTATTTATTTATTTATTTTAGTTGTAGATGTACACAATACCTTTATTTTATTTTAGTGGTACTGAGGATCGAACCCAGTGCCTTCTACATGTGAGGCAAGCTACAACCCCAGCCCTAATCAATGATGTTTTGTTAGAAAATATGAGCTTGAATTAATGGGTTAGAGAAGGAAAAGATGCTTTGATTAGACCATGGGTAAATGAGTAAATGAACTTATCTGAAAGTTAAGGGAATGATTTCAGAAGATTTGAGATGTTAAACTTCACACTACAGTAAAATATTTAAGTAGAGAAGTCTCTTGGGAACTGTTATGGTTTCAATGTGGTTTGTCCCTGTCAAAACTCATGCTGAAAATTGATTCCCACTGTAACAGTGCTGAGAGGTGACGGGGCCTTTAAGACATGATTAGATTCTTGAGAAGGATTAATGCCTTTCTCCCAGGAGTGATTTCTCCCCCTCAAGGGACTGCAAAAACATATTCTTTTCTAACAGTATGCTTTGCCTCTTTCGCCTGCCTTTTTGCATCTCTACTTTCTACCATGAGTTGAATCAGCATGTGGCAAGCAGACACTAGCATCATGTTCTTGAACTTTCCAGCCTCCAGAATCATGAGCCAAAATAAACCTCTCTTCCTTATAAATTACTCAGTCTCAGGCATTGTTATAGCAACAAAGTGGACTAAGACAGAAACCCAAGAAAAGTAAGAAAGAGTTTGAAGGGAAAAAAGCTTATTATCTATATAGTATGAAAGTAAAAAGGAAGTAAATGAAGGAAAAAATAGAGGGAATAGGAAAAAGTATGTTCTTTGGTAGTCAGTTCCTTTGTGATTAGGCTATTAGAAAGAGATCAACAAAGTAGTAGTCATGAGAAAGAACAGAAAAAAGGAAAGGAGCTAATGAATGAACTTCACTGAGCTACTATGTGCCAGGCATTGTGTCATTTCCAAACATCTCAGTTCATCATTACAGCAATACTATAAAATGAGTATTGTTCCCATTTTTACCGACAAGGAAACTGAGCTTGAAGAAATTAAATGAACTGAACAAACTCTGATAGAATAATAACATTTTTATATATTTATCAAGAATCAAGTAACCTACTTTTCGAGTTAGTTGCTTTATATGCTTCTAACAGTCTCATAATCAGATGGAACCTGTTCTTATTCTCATCAACAAGTTCAACCTCATCCACAAAAAGAAGTATACCCCATGAAATTGAAAGGAAAGGAACATTCCCCCAAAACATTCCATAAAGCCAGTATAAACCTGATGCCAAGACCAGACAAAGACTCATCTAGGAAAGAAAACTATAGATGAATATCACTGATGAACACAGATGCAAAAATTCCTAATAGAATGTTAGCAAACCACACTCAAAAACATATTAAGATAATACACTGTGATTAACTGGGCTTCATCTCAGGGATCCAAGGTTGGTTCAACATGGAAATCAATAAATGTAATTCACCAGTTCAATAGAATTAAGGACAAGAATCATATGATCAGCTGGGTGCAGTGGGGCATGCCTATAATCCCAGTGGCTTGGGAGGCTGAGGCAGGAGGATTCCAAGTTCAAAGCCAGCCTTAGCAAGAGCAAGGCACTAAGCAACTCAGTGAGACCCTGTTTCTAAATAAAATACAAAATAGGGCTGAAGATGTGGCTCAGTGGTTGAGTGCCCCTGAGTTCAATCACCAGTACCAAAAAAAAAAAAAAAAGGAATCATGATAATCTCAATAGATGCAGAAAAGGCCTTTGATAAAATATAATAACCACTGAGGCTATATACAGCAAACACATAACCAACATGATATTGAGTGAAGAAAAACTGAAGGATTTTCCTCTAAAATCAGGAATAAGATAAGAATGTACATTCTAATCACTTCTATTCAAAATTGTTTTCAAAACTCTAGCAAGAGCAGTCAAACAAAAAAGTAAATTAAAGTATAGAAATCAGAAAAGAAGTCAAACTATCACTGTTGATGACCTAATCCTACATCTAGAACACCCCAAAATTCTACCACAAGACTTCTAGAGCTGACAAATAATTTAGCAAAGTAGCAGAATACAATATCAATGCTTGCAAATCAATAGCTTTTGTATACTCCAAAATTGATACAGCTGAGAAAGAAATCAGAAAAAATAATCCCCTTCACTCTCAAAAAGAAAAAAACAATTGGGAATTAAAGCTAACCAAGGAGGTGAAAGATCTCTACTATGAAAACTATAGAACACTAAGGAAAGAAATTGAAGAGGGCCTCAGAAGGTGAAATGATCTCCTGTGTCCTTGAATAGGTAGAATTAATAAAGCCAAAATGGCCATAATACCAAAAGGACAAATACATTCAATACAATCCCCATCAAAATACCAATGCATTCTTCCCAAAACTAGAAAAAAACAAAACCAGTCCTAAAAATCATTTAGAGGAATATGAGACCCAGTACAGCAAAAGCAACTCTAAATAAGAAAAGTGATGCAGGAGGCAATTACAAAACAAAAACGAAGGATTTAGGGTTGTGGTAGAGTGCTTATCTAGCATGTGTGAGGCACTGGGTTCAATCCTCCACATTAAAAATCCACCACATTAAAAAAATAAATAAATGAAATAAAGGTATAACTAAAAATATTTTTTAAAAAACAGCATGGTATTGGCATCAAAATAGACATGAAGACCAATTGAATAGACTAGAAGACACAGAGACAATTCAAATTTTACAGCCTTCTCATATTAGACAAAGGTGTCAAAATATATATGTTGGAGAAAAGACAGCCTTTTTAATAAATATTGCAGGGAAAACTGCCTATCCATATGTAGAAGAATGAATTTAGATCCATATCTTTCACGCTTAACAATAGTCAAATCAAAACGAATTGAAATTGACAAAACTAAAAGTTGGTTCTTCGAAAAAATAAATAAGATCTACAGACTCTTAGCCATGCTAATGAAGAGAAGAAGAGAGAGAACTCAAATTACTAGCATACGGGATGAAAAAGGCAATATCAAAACAGACACTTCAGAAATACAGAAGATAATTAGAAATTATTTTGAATCCTTATACTCCAACAAAATAGAAGATAGTGAAGGCATCAATAAATTTCTTAAGTCATATGATCTGCCCAGATTGAGTCAGGAGGATAGACACAACCTAAACAGACCAATATCAATTGAGGAAATAGAAGAAGCCATCAAAAGACTACCAACTAAGAAAAGCCCAGGACCGGATGGGTATACAGCGGAGTTTTACAAAACCTTTAAAGAAGAACTAATACCAATAGTTTTCAAGCTATTTCAGGAAATAGAAAAAGAGGGAGAACTTCCAAACTCATTCTATGAGGCCAACATCACCCTGATTTCTAAACCAGACAAAGACACTTCAAAGAAAGAAAACTACAGACCAATATTTCTTATGAACATAGATACAAAAATCCTCAATAAAATTCTGGCAAATCGGATACAGAAACATATCAAAAAGATCATGCATCATGATCAAGTAGGATTCATCCCTGGGATGCAAGGATGGTTCAATATACAGAAATCAATAAATGTTATTCACCACATCAATAGACTTAAAGATAAGAACCACATGATCATCTCGATAGATGCAGAAAAAGCATTCGAGAAAATACAGCATTCCTTTATGTTCAAAACTCTAGAAAAACTAGGGATAACAGGAACATACCTCAATATTGTAAAAGCTATCTATGCTAAGCCTCAGGCTAGCATCATTCTGAATGGAGAAAAACTGAAGGCATTCCCTCTAAAATCCCCTCTAAAATCTGGAACAAGACAGGGATGCCCTCTATCACCACTTCTGTTCAACATAGTTCTTGAAACACTGGCCAGAGCAATTAGACAGACAAAAGAAATTAAAGGCATAAAAATAGGAAAAGAAGAACTTGAATTATCACTATTTGCAAAGACATGATTCTATACCTGGCAGACCCAAAAGGGTCTACAAAGAAACTACTAGAGCTAATAAATGAATTCAGCAAAGTGGCAGGATATAAAATCAACACACATAAATCAAAGGCATTCCTGTATATCAGCAAAAAATCTTCTGAAATGGAAATGAGGACAACCATTCCATTCACAATATCCTCAAAAAAAAAAATACTTGGGAATCAACCTAACAAAAGAGGTGAAAGACTTATACAATGAAAACTACAGAACCCTAAAGAGAGAAATGGAAGATGGAAAAATATACCCTGTTCATGGATAGGCAGAACTAACATCATCAAAATGGCGATATTACCAAAAATTCTCTATAGGTTTAATGCAATGCCAATCAAAATCCCAACGGCATTTCATGTAGAAATAGATAAAGCAATCATGAAATTCATATGGAAAAATAAAAGACCCAGAATAGCAAAAGCAACTCTAAGCAGGAAGTGTGAATCAGGCAGTATAGCGATACCAGACTTCAAACTATACTACAGAGCAATAGTAACAAAAACAGCATGGTACTGGTACCAAAACAGGCAGGTGGACCAAAGGTACAGAATAGAGGACACAGAGACCAATCCACAAAACTACAATTATCTTATATTTGATAAAGGGGCTAAAAGCATGCAATGGAGGAAGGATAGCATCTTCAACAAATGGTGCTGGGAAAACTGGAAATCCATATGCAACAAATGAAACTGAATCTCTTTCTCTCGCCATGCACAAAAGTTAACTCAAAATGGATCAAAGAGCTTGATATCAAATCAGAGACTGCGTCTGATAGAAGAAAAAGTTGGCTCCAATCTACATATTGTGGGGTCGGGCTCCAAATTCCTTAATAGGACACCCATAGCACAAGAGTTAATAACTAGAATCAACAAATGGGACTTACTCAAACTAAAAAGTTTTTTCTCAGCAAGAGAAACAATAAGAGAGGTAAATAGGGAGCCTACACCCTGGGAACAAATCTTTACTCCTCACACTTCAGATAGAGCCCTAATATCCAGAGTATACAAAGAACTCAAAAAATTAAACAATAAGAAAACAAATAACCCAATCAACAATTGGGCCAAGGACCTGAACAGACACTTCTCAGAGGAGGACATACAATCAATCAACAAGTACATGAAAAAATGCTCACCATCTCTAGCAGTCAGAGAAATGCAAATCAAAACCACCCTAAGATACCATCTCACTCCAGTAAGATTGGCAGCTATTATGAAATCAAACAACAACAAGTGCTGGCGAGGATGTGGGGAAAAGGGTACACTTGTACATTGCTGGTGGGACTGCAAATTGGTGCAGCCAATTTGGAAAGCAGTATGGAGATTTCTTGGAAAGCTGGGAATGGAGCCACCATTTGACCCAGCTATTCCCCTTCTCAGTCTATTCCCTAAAGACCTAAAAAGAGCATACTACAGGGATACTGCTACATCGATGTTCACAGCAGCACAATTCACAATAGCTAGACTGTGGAACCAACCCAGATGCCCTTCAATAGATGAATGGATTAAAAAATGTGGCATTTATACACAATGGAGTATTACTCTGCATTAAAAAATGACAAAATCATGGAATTGGATGGCATTAGAGCAGATTATGCTAAGTGAAGCAAGCCAATCCCTAAAAAACAAATGCCAAATGTCTTCTTTGATATAAGGAGAGCAACTAAGAACAGAGTAGGGTTGAAGAGCATGAGAAGAAGATTAACATTAAACAGGGACGAGAGGTGGGAGGGAAAGGGAGAGAGAAGGGAAACTGCATGGAAATGGAAGGAGACCCTCAGGGTTATACAAAATTACATACAAGAGGAAGTAAGGGGAAAGGGAAAAAAACAAGGGGGAGAAATGAATTACAGTAGATGGGGTAGACAGAGAAGATGGAAGGGGAGGGGGGATAGTAGAGGATAGGAAAGGCAGCATAATACAACAAACACTTGTATGACAATGTGTAAAACAGTGGATGTGTAACCGATGAGATTCTGCAATCTGTATACGGGGTAAAAATGGGAGTTCATAACCCACTTGAATCAAATGTGTGAAATATGATATGTCAAGAACTATCTAATGTTTTGAACAACCAATAACAAAAATTTTAAAAATAAATAAATAAATGATATTTATATCCTAAAAAAAATATGAATTGAAGATTAGACCAGAAACCTTGCAACTGCTAGAAGAAAACAAAGGGTGAACACTTTATCCTACAGGTAGAGGCACTGATTTCCTCAACAAGATCCCTAAATCTCAAGAAATAAATCTCAGATTCAATAAGGGAGTGTGCCATCAAATTTAAAAGCTCTGCACAGAAAAGGAAAGGAGAGTGGAGAGACATTCTACAGAGTGGGAGAAATTTTTGGCTAGCTACTACTCTGACAGGGGATTGATATCTAAAATATATTTAAAAACTCAATGCCAAAAAAGTAAATAGTACAACCAATAACTGGGAAAGAGAATAAACAAACTTCTTAAAAGAAAAAAACACAAATGACCAACAAATATATGAAAAAATGTTCAGGATCTCTAGCAATTAGGGAAATGGAAATGAAAGCTACACTAATTTTAAGTCACTCCAGTTAGAATGGCACTTATTAGAAACACAAGTAATAATAAATGCTGGTGAAGATATGGGAGAAAAGATATTCTCCTATATTGTTGGTGGGAATACAAATTAGTATAATAACTGTGGAAAGCAGTGTGGAGAGTCCTCAAAAAACTAGGAATGCAACTACCATATGACCCAGTTATTCTACTCCTTGGTATTAATTCAAAAGATCTTAAATCAGCATATTATAGCAATACAGCCACCTCAATGTTCATAGCAGCACAATTCACAATTGACAAATTATGGAATCAAAACAGATGCTTGTCAATAGATGAATGAATGAAGAAAAAAATGGTATATAAACAAAATGAAGTTTTACTTAGCCATAAATAAGAATAAAAAAATGGCATTTGCCAGTAAATGTGTGAAAATTGAGAAAATAATGCTAAGTGAAATAGGCCAAATTTAGAAATTCAAGGATCAATGTTTTCTCTCCTATGTGGAAGCAAGAGTAAAACAAAGGACAGTAGGCAGTTGGTATGGGAATCGGATAACATAAAGACACAGGAAAGATTAACGGAGTAGAAGGAGAATGAGACTGATGAAGGAAGGGAAAGGGGAAGATAAATGGATTGAATTTAACAAAATAATATTACATTTATATACAGAGGTACCAAAGGGAATTTAACCTTCATGTATATGTAGGAGAAAGGAAGAACAGTAGGGTAGAGGAGGAAGAATGGGGGATGGAGAAGGGGAAGAAAAGTGGAAGAAGTGGGGATTAAAATCAAATTCCTTGCATGTATGATTTTGTCTAAACAAACCTAATTACTATGTACAATTATGTTATATTAATAAAAATAAAAAGAATGAAGGGAAGATGGCAGAATAGAAGAGGTTGCTTTCTAAGCTGTTCTAAGGCAAGAGACCAAGAAAGCAGATAAATAGTTTCTCAGTTACATGGATAAAAGAGGGATTTTACTGGTTTTTAATACTGTACTCTTAGAATAGCTTGGGAACTGAGAAGGTTGGATACAATAAAATAAAAAAGAAAGACTATCACCAGTGTAGGCAGCTGCTGGAGCTGATCCACCATGGGCAAAGTGGGGAGAGGGACTTTGCATTTTTGGTGGCACCATGGCAATGTCTTGGTATGGAGACACCAGAGATAAAGGACATTGAAGGACTCATCCAAAGGGTGTGCTACATTATATCTTCATGCAGTAAAGTTTTCATGGAGAGCCCAGGCAGGAATGATCTTGCTGCCTGGGAATGGTGGCTGATAGCTGTGGGAGCATGTCTAGGAACCTACACATAGGAATCCAAGCTAGGTCCAAAAAATAGACATGGCAGATGCCTGCCACATGACCCAGAGTGTGCTTAGGAAACCAGAAGAAAATCATGCCAACAGTGTGTTACCTAAGGGACTATGGGTCATAAAGACCCAAGAGATCCTGGTTCTCTCCTCCACTTTGACTTTGGCAACTCATATGATCACCTGGGGCAAGCCAGAAATTTGATTGAGCTGGCAGGTGTGACTTTGTACTTGGGGACTGAGCTCAGGAAGACAGGAAGGGCAGGTTCTGTGGATGGTGTTGGTTCCTCTACTGCATGATTCACCCAGGGAAGAATCCTGGGGTGCAGTTTCCCAGTGTGGATGAGCAGCTGCCAAGCCCTGGAGGTTCACTGATTTAAAATCATCAGACCAATCACCATTCAATGAAGCACCTGGGGCCTACCTAAACCTAAATCCCACCTTCAGTGGAGAAGACAACACTCTTCAATCCACTCTACCTTATACTGCCAAGAAAGGAAGTCAAGAATTTTTTAACACCAACAGGTAACTTGACACAAAAATAAGAAGGATTTGATAGCCTGCTGTTACCACTCTTGGTTGCAGTACATACAAGAAGAAACACAAAAAAAGACAATTGAGAACAAACAGCAAACATATATTCTTATTGGCAATTTTTCAGCACAGCAATGGAAACATATCCTAAATTTTTATCAAGAAACTTTTTTTCTTTACCTTTTATTGTTTGCTTGTGTGCTGAATGGTTCACAGACAAGTATACATATACATATTTGTCTGTCTTTCTTATTTCTATCATTTTTGAAGGTAGTTATTTTTCCTTTCTCTGTGAAGGGTTAGTTTTTGATTAGTACATTTAGATTTTGTTTTTTGTATTATCTTCTTCTGTTCCCTTTGTTTCTATTTCTCCCTTTTCTCTTCCTAACAGCCAAATTGTATTGTAATTTCACTTGCTAATAGCACCAATTCTATTTACTGTGCCAATTACCATTGTAGATACCATATTAGGAACTAAGTATTTAGTTTAATGCTGTATATTGTTTGAATTGGTTGGAATTATCATTTCTATCCCTCCAAACTGTGATGTACTAGAAACCTTTAAGGACACTATTAGTTTATAGGTAAAAACTCTGCTAACTCAGATCCATTTGGAAAGACAGGTAGACACACAGCATGAAAAAGAAAGGGAAAAAACCATACCAAATAACCAAAATACCTCAATAAGAGAATCCACTGACACCATAATGGAGTAAATGTCAGAGAAGGAATTTATAAAGTTCATAGTTCAACTGATCCACAAGGTAAAAGATGATGTAAGGAGTAAAACCAGAGAAAAAAATAAAAGTGAATGATCATTTCAATGAGGAAATAGAAATTCTGAAAAAGAAGCAATCATAAATCCTCAAAATGAAGGAATCAATAATTCAAACTAAAAATTCAATGGAAAGAATCACCAAAAGACTAGACAACTCTAAAGATAGAGTTTAAGGCAATTAAGACAAAATATGTAATCTTGAATACAAAGTTGATCATGAAAAAAAGATGTTAACAGACCAAGAACAGAATTTTCAAGAAATATGAGAAAACATGAAAAGGCCAAATATAAGATTCATAGAGATAGGAAAAGGCTCTGAAATATAAAATAAAGGAATGCACAATTGTTCAGTGCAATATATCAGAAAATTTCTCAAGCTTTAAGAATGAAATGGAAAATCAAATCAAGAGACATACATGGCTCCAAACATAAAAATTTACAACAGACCTACAGCAACACATATTGGGACGAAAATGCCAAATACAGAGAATAAGGATAGAATTTTTAAAGCTGCAAAAGAAAAATGACAGGTCACATTTACAAGTACACCAATCTAGATTTCTGCCAATTTTTTAACCCACACCCTAACAGTTAGGTGGTCTTGGAAAAATACACAAAGCTCTGAAAGAAAATGGATGACAACCAAGTATATGCAGCAAAATTAGGCTTTAGAATTGAAGATAAAATAAAAATGTTCCACAATAAACAGCAGTTCATAGAATTCACAACTAGAAAGCCTACTCTAGAAAACATACTCAATAAAATATCTAATTAAGAAGATATAAAAATAAATATGAAAATGAGAAGAAATAGGAATTACACTACAATAATAGTCAAAGGAGAAATTAATACAAATTTAAAACTAGAAATAAATCAAAATGACAACAAATAAAAAAACTCTCAATAATAATATTGAATGCAAATGGTCTGAGCTCATTCATCAAAAGACAGATGAAAGAAATTAAAGGAATATGGATAGGAAAAGAAGAACTCAAATTAGCACTATTTGCCAATGATATGATTCTATAACTAGAAGACCCTAAAAGTTCTACCAGAAAACTTCTAGAACTAGCAAATGAATTCAGCAAAGTAGCAGGATACAAAATCAACACCCATAAATCAAAGGCATTTCTGGACATCAGTGACAAATCCTCAGAAAGAAAAACTAGGAAAACCACCCTATTTACAATAGCACAAAAAAAGAAAGAAAAGAAAAGAAAAGAAACTTGGGAATCAACGAAAGATGTAAAAAACCTCTACAGAATAAATAAAAACTACAAAATACTACAGAAAGAAATTAAATAAGATCTTAGAAGATGGAAAGATCTACCTTGTTCTTGGATAGGCAAAAATAGGCACAATTAATATTGTCAAAACGACCATACTACCAAAAAGCATTATACAGATTTAATGCAGTTCCAATTAAAATACCGACAACATTCCTCATAGAAATAGAAAAAGCAGTCATGAAATTCATCTGGAAAAATAAGAGACCCAGAATAGCTAAAGCAATCCTTAGCTAGAAGAGTAAAGCAGGTGTCATCACTATACCAGACCTTAAACTATACTATAGAGCAACAGTAAAAGAAACAGCATGGGACTGGCACCGAAATAGACTTGTAGACCAATGGTACAGAATAGAGGACACAGAGACTAACCCACATAACTACAGTTATATTAGACAAAGGCGCCAAAAACATACATTGGAAAAAAGATACCCTCTTCAACAAATGGTGCTGGGAAAATTAGAAATCCACGTGCAACAAAATGAAATTAAACCCCTATCTTTCATCATAAACAAAACTCAACTCAAAGTAGATCAAAGACCTAGGAATTAAACCAGAGACCTTGCACCTAATAGAAGAAAAAATAGTCCCAAATCTCCATCATGTTGGATTAGTCCCCTACTTCCTTAATAAGACTCCTATAGCACAAGAATTAAAACCAAGAATCAATAAATGAGATGGATTCAAACTAAAAAGCTTCTCAGCAAAAGAAACAATCAGTGACATGAGTAGAGAACCTACAGAATGGGAGCAAATCTTTATGACAAGCACATCAGATAGATCACTAATCTCTAGCACTCAAAAATCTTCAACACCAAAAATTTTTTTAAAAACAAACAAACAAATAACCCAGTTAATAAATGGGCAAGGACCTGAACAGACACTTCTCAGAAGAAGATATACAATCAATCAACAAATATATGAAAAAATGTTCAACATCTCTAGCAATTAGAGAAATGCAAATCCAAACTACTCTAAGATTTCATCTCACTACAGTCAAAATGGCAGCTATCAAGAATACAAACAACAATAAGTTTTGACGAGGATTTTGGGAAAAAGGCACACTCATACATTGCTGGTGGGACTGCAAGTTGGTACAGTCAATCTGAAAAGCAATATGTAGATTCCTTAGAAAACTTAGGATGGAACCACCATTTGACCCAGCTATCCCACTGTTCAGTTTATACCCAAAGGACTTAAAAACAGCATACTATAGGGACACAGTTACATCAATGTTTATAGCAGCACAATTATTCACAATAGCTAAATTATGGAACCAACCCAGATGCCCTTCAATATATGAATGAATAGGGAAATTTTGGTACACACACACACACACATACACACACTCACACACTCACACAATGGAATATTACTCAGCATTAAAAGAGAATAAAATCTTGGCATTTTTCAGGTAAATGGATGGAAATAAAGAATATAATGCTAAGTGAAGTAAGCCAATCCCAAAAAACAAAAGGCTGAGTGATTTCTTTCATATGAGGATGCTGACTCATAATGGTGATGGGGGATGGTGGGAGGAATGAAGGATAAATTGAAGGGAGGGAGAAGGAAGAGGCACCTGGGTAGGAAAGGCAGTGGAATGCAATGGTCATCATTACCCTAAGTACATGTATGAAGAAACAAAAAAAATTTGTGCTCTATATGTGTAATATGAAATGAATTACATTCTGCCATCATATATAACAAATTAGAACAAATAAATAATATAATTTAAAAAGACAGAGGGTGGAAGATTGGATTAGAAAACAAGACCCAACAATATGCTGTCCCAAAAAATTTTGCCTCATTAGAAAAGAAATACCTAGACTGAACATGGGAGCATGGAAAAAAAATCACTTATTTGGATCTAATAAAGAATATCCAAGGGGTGTCTATGACTTTCAGCCAAAATTAACCAGAAGAGACAAAGCAGGTCATTTCATACTGCTTAAGGAAATCACATTTCTAAAATAGACTATAGCTTAGGCCACAAGTAACTTCCGCAAATCACAAAAAGAAATGGAGATAATTCCTTACATCCTATCAGATCATAATAGAATGCAACTGGAAATCAATGATAAGATAAATAATAGAAGCTACTTTAACACTTAAAAACTAAATAATATGCTACTGAATGATGAATGGATAGCAGAAGAAATCAGGGGTGAAATAAAAAAAATGCTTAGAGGTAAATAAGAATAGTGACAGAACATATCAAAATCTCTGAAGCACTATGAATGCATTCCAAGAAAATAGTTCATTGCATTGACCTCATTCATTAAAAAAATAGAAAGACATCAAATAAATATTTTAACATTACATCTCAAGGCCCTAGAAAAAGAACAAATCAAAATAAAAATGAATAGAAAACGGACATAATTAAAATCAGAGCCAAAATCAATGAAATTATAATTTAATTTTTTTTTAAAAATCAACAAAACAGAAAGATGTTTACTTAAGAAAATTAACAAAACTGATAAAACCCTTAGCCAAGCTAACCAAAAAGAGGAGAAAAAACTGAAACTATTAAAATACAAGATGAAAAAGGAAATATCACCAGACACCACTATAAAGGTTAATCAGAAACTTTTGAAAATTTATATTCCAATAAGGTAGAAAATCCTGAAGACATTGACACATTTGTAGAGTCATATGACTTACCAAAGTTGAACCAGGAGGATACAGAAATTTTAAGGGGCCAATTTCAAGTAAGGAAATTGAAGATGCAAGTAAAAGCCAACAAACAAAGAATGCCCAGGACTGAATGGATTCTCAGTAGAGCTCTACCAGAAATTGAAAGAAGAGCTAGTGCCAATCCTCCTCAAATTATTCCATGATGCAGAAAATGGTGTTACCCTCCCAAATACAACCTATGAAGCTAGTATTACTCTGACATAAAAACGAAAACAAGACACATCAAGGAAAGAAAACTTCAGACCAATATCCTTGATGAACACTGATGTAATATTCTTAATATTGCAATACTGGAAAATTACATAGAAAAACACATTAAAAAGATAACACACCATGAGGGTGGGTTGCATCCCAGGGATGTAAGGTTGGATCAACATACGGAAATCAATAAATGTAATTCATTCCATAAACAGACTTAAAGGCAAGAATCACATGATTATCTCAATAGATACAGAAAAATCATTTCACAAAATACAGCAACAATTCATGTTTTTAATACTAGAAAAAATAGAGATTGAAGGAACATACTCAAAATTGTAAAAAGTTATATATATGACAAACCCAAGGGCAACATCATTCCAAATGGAGGAAAACTGAAAGCATTCCCTCTGACAACAGGAACAAGACAAGGATGCCATCTTTGACCACTTCTATTCAACATAGTCTTTGAAACTCTAGCCAGAGCAATTAGGCAAAAGAGATAAATTAAAGAAATACAAATGGAAACAGAAGAGCTGTACATCTGTTTGCTGATGACATGATCCTATATTTAAAAGACTCAGAAAATTTCTAGAACTCATAAATGAATTCACCAAGCAGTAGGTTACAAAATTAACCACGTAAATCAATTGCATTCCTATATACCAATGATGAATCAGCTGTAACAGAAATCAGGAAAACTATCCCATTCATCATAGCCCCCCTGCAAAATGAAATGCCTAGGAATCAATCTAACACAAGAGGTGAAAGATCTCTACAATTAAAACTATAAAACACTAAAGAAAGAACTTGAAGATGACCACAGAAAATGAAAAGATCTTCCATCTTCTTGTGTAGTCAAAATTAATATTGTCAAAATGGCTGTATTCCAAAAGCACTATGCAGATTTAATATCAATTTAATTCAATTTTGATGTCTCATCAAAATTCTAATGTTGTTATTCATGGAAATTAAAAAATCAGTCCTTATTTTCCTTTTAAAAAATAATAGGCCCAGAACAGCCAAAGTAATCCTCAGTGAGAAAAGTAGAAGGCATCACAATGCCAGACCTTAAATTATACTTCAGAGCAACAGTAATAAAAACAGCATGGTATTGGCACCAAAACAGGCAAGAAGACCAAAGGTAAAGAATAGAAGACACAGAGATTAATCCACACAAATACAATTATCTCATACTAGATAAAGGTACCAAAAACATAATTGGAAATAATATATCTTCAACAAATGGTACTGAGAAAACTGGAAGTCCATATGTAGTAAAATAAAATTTAGCCCCTTCTCTCACCCTGCACAAAAATAAAATCAAAGTGGATCAAAGTCCTAGAAATTAGATCAAAAACATTGGCCCAACACTCCAACATGTCAGCTTATGAACTGACTACCTTAATAAGACTCTCCAGTACAAGAAGTAAAATAAATAATCAATAAATAAGATGGCATCAAACTAAAAAGCTTTCTCACATCAAAGGAAACAATAAAAACAAAGTATGTGAAGTGAGAGCCTACAGAATGTAAGAAAAATCTTTGCCGCCTATACGTCAGATAAGACATTAATTTCAAGGATATACAAAGAACTCGAAAAACTTAACACTATTAATAACAATGATAATAACAATAATAATAATAATAACCCAATCAATAAATGGGCAAATGAAGTAAACAGATACTTCTCAGAAGATGAAATATGAATGGTTAACAAATATATGGAAAAATGTTCAACATCTCTAACAAATTAACACAGAAATCATCTCACTCCAGTCAGAATAGCAATTATGAAGAATACATATAACAAAAATACTGAAGAGGACGTTGTAGGTAAAAGAGCATGGTTGTACATTGATAGTGGGACTAAAAACAAGTGCATCCAACCTGGAAAGCAGTATGGAGTTTCCTCAAAAAACTAGAAATGGAATCACCATTTGACCCAATTACCCTACTCCTTCATACATATTTAAAGGATTTGAAATCAGCTTACTATAGTGATGCAGCCATATCAATGTTTATAGCAGTACAAGTCACAATAGCTAAGCTATGTAACCAATAGCTAAGCTATGTAACCTATCTAGAAGCCCATCAATAGATGAACGGATAAAGAAATTGTAGTATATATACACAATGGAATATACTGAGCCATAAAGAAAAATGACTTTATGACATTAACCACTAAGTGGATGGATCTGAAGACTATCATACTAAGTAAAATAAGCCAATCCCCCCCAAAAAACAAAAGTCAAATAAATAAATAAATATATAAATAAATGGAAGACCAGTAGAAAAGAGAAAGGTGTATAGGGGGAAGGAGAAGGGAAGGGAAACAGGAGGCACCAAGGACTGAAACGGAGCAAATTAAATTCCATGAATGTATTATTATGTCAAAATGAATTTTATTCAGACAAAAAGAACCCAATTATTATGTGTAACTATAATGAACTAACAAAAGCATAAAAATAAGAACTATAGTTGCAGTATTCCCTGGAGACAGCATATAATCATTAACCCGATTTAACTGGAAGTTCACATGGGTTAGAAGACATGATATAGGCATTGTATTCCATTGGTGGAAGCCTTATACCTGAAAACACTTATAATTCTTATATTATTTTTCTCCTCATAAAATGAAATTCCAAATATAAAACAATGAAAAGCAACATGTGAACAAATATTCGACACAATAAAATCAGTGAAGCTTTTATAGAAAAAAAATATAGTAGGTTCTCATTAACTAAGTGCAGGAACTATATGAATAAATGAATTGATGAAAAGACAGATGGAAAATTAATTGGGTGGAAACAGATTCTGATAGCAAATATTTAATAGGTATTTCAATTCTCTTAATGTTGAGATGAAAGATAAGAAAGAGAATAAAGACTTCCTTTTTTAAAAATGTGATATTCTTTTATCTGTAACATATGGAAATTATCACTACTATTTTATAAAGACCTTCATTTATTCCCTAAATTTTTGACTATACACCTACTTTATTTTCTATTTAAATATCAGTCCATGAAATTCTAAAGAGCATAAGTTCCTGGGAAAACTGCCTACATTCAAGCTTTGTCATTGTTCCAATCTAGGTAGATGGCATTTCATTTTCAAAAATTAGTTTGTATTATAATTTTTAAAAAATATTACTGAATCATTGTTTTCTATACCCACATAGCAAGAATACTAAAAATTTCATTAATAATATATAATTTTCTCTGAAGATTTTAATATACTTTAATTTTAATATTTTTGAACAAAAATTTGATCCCTAGCAAATACCATAAATAGGTGACCAAATGGGAGAGTATACACTACTGAATAAAAATCAGAATTATTAAGAGATAGAAAAGAAACAAATTTCCAATTTCCCCTAGTACCAAAGGTGTTTATCCATAAGGAAAACTGGACATTATTCATATACATGCCTTCCTTGCTTTACAGAATAGTATAAGATCATAAAACTGACTGTGCAAGCGGAAACCATACAAAGAAATCTTTTTTTAAAAGAGAGAGGAGAGAGAGAGAGAGAGAGAGAGAGAATTTTAATATTTATTTATTTTTTTCATTTTCGGTGGATACAACATCTTTGTTTGTATGTGGTGCTGAGGATGGAACCTGGGCCTCACGAATGCCAGGCGAGCGTGCTACTGCTTGAGCCACATCCCCAGCCCAAGAAATCTTTTTTTTTTGTAGCATACTTATTTTTTTATTATTATTGGTTGTTCAAAATATTACAAAGCTCTTGACATATCATATTTCATACATTTGATTCAAGTGGGTTATGAACTCCCATTTTTACCCCATAATAATCAATGGAAAGGGGTTAGGGTTGTGGCTCAGTGGTAGAGCACTTGCCTGGCATGTGTGAGGCACTAGGTTCTATCCTCAGCACCACATAAAAACAAATAAAGATATTGTGTCCATCTACAACTAAAACAAAAGAATTTTTTTAAAAAAGAATTAGTTGCTTAAAAAAATAATCAATGGAAAAAATAGAATTATCCATGATCTTTAAAAATTTTTGTAGGCCCAGCGGCCTGCTGGCATGGTAGACACATTGCCCCAATTGGAGGAGGTGCGGAGCAGAGCCGCCTCCCACGCCTGCAAGGTGGGACCTCCGAACGACCGGCGGAGCAGGCTCAGCGGCCCACACTTTGCCCCAATTGGAGGAGGGGCGAGGCAGAGCCGCCTCCCACACCTGCAAGGTGGGCAGACCTGTGACCGACCAGCGGAGCAGGCCCAGCGGCCTGCCAGCGTGGTAGACATATTTCCCCAATTGAAGGAAAGTCCCAGCTGCCACCCACAAGGTAGGCAGACTGCGCCTCCAGGAGAAGGAACCCGGCGGCATGCCGGCCTAGTTGAAAGATCACCCCAATTGGAGGAGGGGCACAGCCGCCGCCTGCACATGCAAGGTAGGCAGACCTGCAACCTGGAGAACAGGCCCAGCAGCCTGCCAGCGTCGTAGACAGATCATCCCTATGGGAGGAGGGGCCCAGCCATTGCCCACAAGGTAGGCAGACTGCGCGACCTGGAGAAGGGGCCCAGCGGCCCACCGGCGAGATAGACAGATCACCCCAATTGAAGGAGGAGAACAGCCACTGCCCGCCCCTGCAAGGGAGACTTTGCAACTATACAAGAGCAATATAAATATATAGGGGGAAAATTCAATAACACAACAGTTTCACCAAGCAGAAACAAACGCGAGCAGTATGAAAAGACAAGGAAAGAAAGGACCACAAGCAATGCAGGTCAACTCAACTTTAGAAGAGGTAATAGCTGCAGCAGATGGAATGTCAGATAAAGAATTCAGGATTTACATGCTTCAGATGATCTGGAGTCTCAAGGAAGACATTAGACAGCAAAATCAGACAATGAAAGATCACTTCGACAATGAGTTACATAAACAAATCCAAGAAGCAAAAGATCAACTATATAGGGAGATAGAGGTTATAAAAAACAAACAAACAGAAATCCTAGAAAAGCAGGAAGCAACAAACCAACTGAAAAACTCAAATGAGAATACTACAAGCAGAGTAGAACACGTAGAAGATAGAACATCAGACAATGAAGACAAAGTATTTCAACTTGAAAAGAACATAGACAGCTCAGCAAGACTGTTAAGAAACCATGAGCAGAACATCCAAGAAATTTGGGATAACATAAAGAGACCAAACTTAAGAGTCATTGGGATACAGGAAGGTATAGAGGTCCAAACCAAAGGAATGAGCAATCTGTTCAATGAAATAATACGAGAAAACTTCCCAGACTTGAAGAATGAGACAGAATCCCAAATCCTAGAAGCCTAAAGGACACCGAATGTGCAAAATCATAAGAGATCCACACCTAGACACATTATAATGAAGATGCCCAACATACAGAATAAGGAGAGAATTTTAAAAGCTACAAGAGAAAGGAAGCAGATTACATTTAGGGGTAAGCCAATCAGGATAACAGCTGATCTTTCAACACAGACTCTGAAAGCTAGAAGATCCTGGAATAACATATTTCAAACACTGAAAGAAAATGGGTTCCAACCAAGAATTGTGTATCCAGCGAAATTAAGCTTCAGGATGGAGGATGAAATTAAAACCTTCCACGATAAACAAAAGTTAAAAGAATTTGCAGCTAGAAAACCATCTCTCCAAAAAGTCCTCGGCAAAACATTACAGGAAGAGGAAATGGAAAATAACAATGAAAACCAACAGTGGGAGGTAGTACAGTAAAGGGGGGAAAATAATCAAAGAGGAAAACAAACCATGTTTGGTAACATAAATAAACAAATATGGCTAAAGAACAACCCATATCTCAATAATAACCCTAAATCTTAATGGCTTAAACTCACCAATTAAGAGACACAGGCTAGTAGAATGGATCACAAAACATGACCCAACAATATGCTGCCTACAGGAGACGCATTTGATAGGAAAAGACATACATAGGCTGAAGGTGAAAGGTTGGGAAAAATCATATCACTCATATGGACTTCGGAAACAAGCAGGCGTGTCCATACTCATATCAAATAAAATAGATTTCAAGCCAAAGTTAATCAAAAGAGATAAAGAGGGTCACTACATACTGCTTAAGGGAACCATACACCAACAAGACATAACAATCATAAATATATATGCCCCAAACAATGGTGCAGCTATGTTCATCAAACAAACTCTTCTCAAGTTCAAGAGTCTAATAGACCACCATACAATAATTATGGGAGAGTTTAACACACCTCTCTCACCACTGGACAGATCTTCCAAACAAAAGTTGAATAAAGAAACTATAGAACTGAATAATACAATTAATAACCTAGACTTAATTGACATATATAGAATATACCACCCAACATCAAGCAGTTACACTTTTTTCTCAGCAGCACATGGATCCTTCTCAAAAATAGATCATATATTATGTCACAGGGCAACTCTTAGACATTATAAATGAGTAGAGATAATACCATGCATCTTATCTGATCATAATGGAATGAAACTGGAAATCAATGATAAAAGAAGGAAGGAAAAATCATGCATCACTTGGAGAATGAACAATAGGTTACTGAATGGGTTATAGAAGACATCAAGGAGGAAATTTAAAAATTCTTAGAGATAAATGAAAACACAGACACAACATATCGGAATCTATGGGACACAATGAAAGCAGTTCTAAGAGGAAAATTCATTGCCTGGAGTTCATTCCTTAAAAAAAGAAAAAAACAACAAATAAATGTTCTCACACTTCATCTCAAAATCCTAGAAAAAGAAGAGGAAAACAACAGCAAAAGAAGTAGAAGGAAAGAAATAATTAAAATCAGGGGGAGAAATGAATTACAGTAGATGGGATAGAGAGAGAAGAGGGGAGGGGACGGGAGGGGAGGGGGGATAGTAGAGGATAGGAAAGGCAGCAGAATACAACAGACACTAGTATGGCAATATGTAAATCAGTGGATGTGTAACTGATGTGATTCTGCAATCTGTATACGGGGTAAAATGGGAGTTCATAACCCACTTGAATCAAAGTGTGAAATATGATATGTCAAGAACTATGTAATGTTTCGAACAACCAACAATAAAAATTTAAAAAAAATTTTTTTCAATAACTTTCTAACATTATATAGGGAAATGTAAACATATAAAACTAATATTTAGTATAGTATAAGTAAAAATATCAGAAACATTGAGAATTAGAACGTCATTTCTTTGAAAAGTTGTTTACTCACTGCTTCTCTTTTTGTTCTTGTCTAAATTATCATAGTGAGCAAGTAATTTTCTGTGCATTGGCAAATTGTCATACTCCTTTCTAATTCTGGATCATGTCCCACATTTTATCCTTTGTACTTTCAATGTCATAAATAACTCCAAGATTTTTTTTGCCAATGTCACATCCTTTGGAACATCTTTATCCTATTCATCAAGATTACTTTCCTCATTTATGTCAAAAAGTTCACCTTCACTAAGTTCTGGCTGCACATATTAGGTTTCTTGAATGTTAGCCATAGTCAGCTATTTCTTGTATAACTCCACTTGCATTTGATTTCTAATTTTAATTCCTGTAGTATAAATCTTCCTTTACTTTGCTATACTTTCACCTTTGTTAACTAACTGCTTCTTCTTATGATCCATTGGGTAAAATGTCACCTAGGTTTATCACGGAGAGAATAGGAAGCTGCACAACTGCATACTTTGCTTGTCTGTGCATGAATTGAACAACTGCTATCCAGTGAGCATTCACTAACATACTTGAACAAAATGATCTGACTTGTTACCGATCATTATGTACAACTATTACTTATGTAGTAATTTTTGTACTAAACAGCCAGTAGCAAAGTTTATACTTTATGTAATTAATCACATTTAAATATTATTGTTTATATGGGCTAAGGAACTGAATAGACACTTCACAGAAAAAGAAATACAATTGATCTACAAACATGAAAAAGTATTCATCACCTCTAGCAATTAGAGAAATGCAAATAGAAACTACTCTAAAATTTCATCTCACTCCAGTCAGAATGGCAATTACCAAGAATACAAGCAATAATAAGTGTTAGTGAGGATGTGGGGGAAATATGCACTCAAACATTTCTGGTGGGACTGTAAATTGGTTCCACTACTCTGGAAAGCAGTAATTCCTCAGAAAACTTGAAATGGAACCATCATTTGACCATTATGCCACTCCTTGATTTATTCCCAAAGGACTTAAAATCAGTATACTACAGTGACACAGCCACATCAATGTTTATAGCAGCTCAATTCACAATAACTAAACTATGGAACCAACTAGATGCCCTTCAACAGATGAATGGATAAAGAAAATGTGGAACATATACAAAATGGAATAGTACTCATCCTTAAAAAAAGAATGAAATTATGGAATTTGCTGGTAAAAGGATGGAGTTGGAAAATATCACGCTAAGTAAAATAAGCCAAAACCCCCCAAAACAAAGACCAAATATTTCCTCTGATAAGCAGATGTTGATCCATAATGGAGGGTTGATAGGGAAGAATTAAGAACTTTGGATTGTGCAGAGGAGAGTGAGGGTAGGCGTGGGAGTATAGGAATTGGAAGGACAGTGGAATGAGATGGACATTATTTATATATGTTTATATATATATATATAAAATAATCATGCTACTGGTGTGACTCTGCACCATGTACAGTTAGAAGAAGGAGAAGTTATGCTCCATTTGTGCACAATGTGTCAAAATGTATTCTACTGTCATGTATAACTAATTAGAACAAATTAAAAAGAGAGAGAGAAAGAAAAATAAAATATTATGGTAATGTTCTAGGGACCTGGTACTATTTAATTAAACTTTGGTAACTAAAATCTGAATATACTGAAATCATGCAAAGTGAGAATTATTTGTATATACAAATATATTGGGAATGTCCTTATCATATCCATGCTGTGAAATTTATACACTAATGGTTTACACTTTTTAACAATCTTATTTCTCCCCTACTAAATTGAAATTATTTATATTCATAAAGACATTTTCTACATATGTGAAAGCATTCTCAACAGCACAAGATAACCTCTGCGTTATCATCCTTCCTTTTTGTCATGGGCTTCCTTCTTCTAACTTTCAAGTTTCAAAGTTTTAGAAAGGTAAAAGCATCACAAAAGATGGGAGGAAAAACAGGAAGAGAAAGGTAATAGCATTCCTCCCTAGAATCCACAAAAATGTCCAAGAAATTCTGGGGAGTAAAGAATTTACCCCTAGCACTCCCTTCTTAAAACTCTTAGCATCTCTCAACTACATGATAAATGTTTTAATATAGCATACAAGTTCCTTTATAATTTGGTCCTTGAATATTCCTCAAGCCTTACCATGTGACCCTTTCTGCCTTACAATGTGTCATTTAGGAACAAGGAACTGCTTTTTGCCTCCAGCCCTTTACTTAGGAGCCATTTATGTGCAAATATCGTTATTATCTCCTACACAGAGTATCATCAGAATGACTTCCACACATCCTCAAGATTCATTTTAAATATCTCCTCCTTTCCAGCTCCCTCCACTTACCTACCCCCATCCCCAAGAAATTTCTATAACTCTCAGCTATATACTATAATATCCTTTTCATATCTTCATCATTGCATTTGCCATAGCATAATATACTTTTGTGATTTACTTTTGTATGTTTTATTTCTAAGACAGTAAGCTAATTAAAGGCAAGAAGTATGTCTTATTAATATAACACTGATTTACTATGTGAACTACAAGACAACAGGATACCATAAGACACCTGCAGCATTCTAGGGCTAGTGACAAAATTTAACAGAGGAAGACTGCTCTTTTTTTTTTTTAAGTAACTTCCCTGGAACTTTTGCTTCTGTCTATGAAGGGAAGGCAAAGGTAGGCTAATCATTATGCATAATCAGATGAAAGAGAATATCACTGAGAGATTAATAACAGGTTAATCAGTTATACTCAGCTGACTTGAAATAAAATCATGGGTGAGTGGAGTCAGAGGACTGTGGGAAAATGAAAGAGAGAGAGGAAATAATCCTTTGAGAAGCAGACTACAATGTGAAAATATGCAGTAGAACTGAGGGAAGGGGAACAGTCAAATCAAATTAAAGAACATCAAAGTCCATGCACTAATAATATGTTCTTGCCATGTACCAGACACTGGACTGAGATAGCACAGTGAATGCACTACAGTCCTTGAACTTAACAACTTAGAGTGTATCTCCTACATCAGATAGATTTCTCTTTAGCCACTGCTAATGCACTGTTGTCTGAAAGTCAACATTACAGGTTCTTTCTCTGTAATGGAATAACTTAGTTTACAGATTAGGTAATTACAAGTCTTTAGCAAAGTTTGTCAAATATTAGTGTACTCATGTCAGCAGGCCTCAAGGAATAAAACAAAGGTCTGTGAGTTTTGACCAAAATTATCAGACAAACCTAAAATTGAGAAATAGTAACAAGACAGGAAGATCACAGTTGATCAAAATATTCTTAAGCAAGAATCAGAATGAGATCAAAATCAATAACCATGAGAATGTAAGCATTTCTTGGGTTAAGTATATTTCCTAAAGTCCTAAGGATATGGATTTTAATTATTTTCAAAACATTAAATAAAAGAATGATCCTAGATAGGTGGAAAACCTGAAGAAACTTAAATTGCAGGATGAATACAAAACAAACATCTTTCTGCCAACATCTTTTTCTTAAAATATACTTCCTTCAAGCACACAACAGACTTTTTTCCAACCTTTGTCCCCAAATCCTAACAACATTGACCAATAACTTCTTTTAAGTGGTATTCAACTTTAACTAGCTATTGTATAGAAAAATAGTATGCTATTGGGCTGGGGCTTTAGCCCAGTGGTAAAGCACTTGCCTCGCATGTGTGAGGCACTGGGTTCAATCCTCAGCACCGCATAAAAAAAATAAAGATACTATGTGTTCATCTACAACTCAATAAATATTAAAAAAAAAAAGAAAAATAGTATGCTAGATAAATTCTCAAAATGATGCTCAATGACAGATCACAGTTTATTCTGGAGTTTTTAAAAGACTTCTGGAAACCAAAATACTTTCAGCCAAATGAATTTATTGCTAATGTTGGAATTTCAATCACATGAGCCAGACTGAGGGAAATATCTTTGGGCACAGGAACATTTTCAAAGTCCCACAAATACACCACTTTGGAAATCATTGGCTTGCCTGGTGGCGAAGTCAGTACTGTGTTGTCTTGTTCTCAGCTTCCCCTGCCATTAGTGGGAATGGCAGATTGCAGAGGAGATGGGAATAGTAGAAACAAAGCCCCTAAGCAGCTTTTGTATTACTCCTTCAGTACAACAGTTGGACTGGGAACCAAGCCAAAATAAAACATAGCTCTGCAGATTTTTACAAGAAAAATGGGCCAGTGAGACATGATCTATAGAGTTAGCAATGGAACAGCAAAAATTTCCATACTTTTCTCTTCATGCACTGATTTTATGCCAACTCTGATTTTTTTCTGTTATTGTTCTCATTGACATGCAGTATTGTTACAGCTTGTTAGTACTGCTCTTGCTTTAAATAATGTATAAAAAGCTGCATATTTTTTGCATAACTGATAAATCACAATGTATTCTACTTCATGCATTCAGGGGTTTTCTTTTCCAACTTTATACAGATATTTTCTGTGTACTTTCTATAATGGAAATACTTTTTAAAAAAATAACTGAATTCATTCTATCAAAATAAAATAAGAATTCACAATGATTTTTAATTATCATTAAATAATAGGGCTTTTGATATTCAGAAAAAAATTATACATTTATAGAAATCTGCTTTCATCATATTTCACAATTGCTCTGAGTTAGACCTTAATGCTAAGATGTGCTTAACTGCTTATACTTGGCTCATCTTCTTGAATATAAAAAACTGTTTCAGTTGATTACATCGCTAATGTTCTTAAAGTTTGAAATAGTAGGCTTCCAATTTTAGCAATTGATTGGATAAAAATGAATTTAAAAAATCATCTTGAATCCAAGTTCAAAATTATAATTCTTGTCTTCTATCCAACCCAGCATGTATTCTGGATCCAATTTGTCTGCCTTTTGGCAAAAACTTAAGACACTTAGTGGGAAGTGAAAATATACTTTAGTTCCTAGGAAAATAAGTGTTATATGAATATGGCTAATTTGAGGCAATGAAACCAGAGGCAAACATTTAGATTGTTAAAGATGTTAATACTGGTTTTAAAAAATGGGATTGGGAGGGTGGGTTAAAAGAAGGAAAAGAAAAAAGCAAGTCAAAAGAATCTACTGAAGAGTGAAGAAAATACTGCTGCTGAAACCTCAACAGTACTTGTATTTTTCAAAACTATTTTTACATTACAATCTGTTTATCTCAACATGTTTTATGACTTGTTGGTGTGATATACACAACATTCTTACATTTTAGCTTTAAAGATTACTTGAGTTTTGTCTATATTAGAAGAATTTTAATATTTCCAGTTATTTCCAGAGGGAAAAATAGTGAAGTCATAACTATCTATCATCCAAAACTATATTTATTCCCTTGGCTTTCGAGCAAAACAGTATTTTGCTTCCTCTTGCATATATGCTAGAAATAGAAATACTGAAAAACCAATATATAATAAAAATTGACTTTAATGAATTAATAGAAAACAATATTCAAAACTATTAAAAGCACAGTCATTATGAGTCTATCAGGCCTGGATTTGCATTCTAGAACTGCCAATGAATAGTTGTGTCGCCTTTTAACCCATGTACATGTCAAGTAACTGCTTTATGACATATTGAACACAGTATCTGTTTCAGTGGGTTGTTTTAAACATTAAAACAGTACTCAGCAAACCAGAACATCAGATATAATTTAAACAGCCACTTTTAGTATTAGTAGTAATACTTAACCATAATTCCATAAAATAATTTAACACATAAAAATATATAATTACCTCATATTTATCAAAACCCAAATACCTATTTATTTCTCATATTATACCCCAAATACATAGCTAAAAACACAGATCAGTATCAATGTTTTCTCTCATGATCCTGCTGTAAACTCTCTAAATGACCCTGAGCAATTCTCTTAACCTTTCTGGACTTATCTCAGTTTTTTAAATTACAAAATAAAGAACTTAAGTTCTTGATCTCAAGAACATCTAGCACTTTGGGGGAAGAACTGCAAGGATTAAGTAATAGGAGTATCTAGGGTAAAGGTAGAATGAGCCATTATTCTAGCATGGATCCCATTTACAGGAAATAACTCTACGTATAAATTAAGTGTTATAAAAATGCAACAAATTAGTTTACTAAATTTAAAAAAAGCTTATAACTTTCATAAACATTCTACCCAACAATGTCTTTCTCCTTTCACACAAACCACAAGAACAATATAAAAGATCCTTTTGAATGCATTTCTACTGTACACTCAAAGTAACATGTACAAGCCTGCTAGGTAAAGATGTAGTCTTTTCCTAGCAATATTTGTTTTCCAAAAAAAATTATGTAGGTATACTTTCCATTATCAGATGTAAAGAAGGAAAACATTCTCAGAAACATTATAAAATCATTTCAAATATTTCAATAGCACTCTGAACAACTTTTAAACCATAGTACACTATGGATATTTCATTTATCAATAAGTAATTTAGTTTATAATACTTTGTACAAAGCCTTCTCTAAAGAAAATTCTATAACAGATGCTAACTGATAATTTATCAAGATCTCTGGCTTCTACAGGGCCTTTTTCTATTTATTAACAACAAAAAAAGTCAGATTTGAAAGGTTTAAAAAGTAATAAAAGAGAAAAATAAATTTGTTAAATATATTAAATTCATGGCCTTTTGTTTAAAATAATGCTGTTAATTGACTTGAAACAGTACAAAATAATATATTCTTTTTTAACATTTTAAAACACCAATGGGTCATGTTAATATGCACATAGGTCTTCGAAAGGAAACCTTCAAATTCAAATTATGGTTAAGTATTACTACAGCTTTAAGTAAGTATATCATCAAAGTTAAAATGATTACCTTTTTTTTTCTTGTGCCTATCAATAATATTTCTTCCCAGAGGTAGCATGTTGTTTACTCCTCTACACTAAAACTGTTCAACATTTACTTAGTTTTTTTCCTTTCTGAATTGCTAATTTCATGAGCCACAGATATCATTAAATTGCAGAATTTAAAGATTAGTATATTCTTATATATAATATCACTATGCAGGATGCAATAACTATATATTTAATATTAAGTAAAACAATTGAGATCATTGTATATTACAAGATCTTTGTTTGATTCAATATGGCAGTACAGTTCCTAATAGATACATTAGTAGTCAGAGGTACACTGAGGAGCATTAAATGAACAGATTAATGATGAAATATTAAGACAAATTATGTTATAAATGATCACTCTGTAGTTTCATGTCTCCATGGGGGCAACTAACAACACTATCTGAAATGAAGACTATGATAAAGGCCATAAAAATAACAGTTCAGTCACTGAAGAGAAAATATTCCTGTGAGATCAAAACCTTTTCATCATTTTACAATTTAGTCCTTTCACAGATGTTATAAAGAAAAGCAAGAGGTCAAGATTCTTTACAAAACTAGATAAATTTACATTTACTAAGGACTGATTCTTTGACCCTTTGTCATCTAAGTTATTATCTCATTCCTTCTTCCCCAAAACTCACAATAAAGTGGGTAATATTACATCAACGTTTTACAGATGAGAAAAACAAGGTGTAGGGAGGATAAACAAACCTTCCCATGGCTAAGGGACCTCGAAAATGGCAGATGGGATTTGAATAGAGCAATCATAACCTGAATACTGCCTGCAATCTAAATCTCCCAAGTAGAAAATTTAATACATTAATATAACAACCCTACTATTATACTATTTAGATATCCACAGCAAGGCAAATACTGCTCTACAACATTTTGGGGCCCTTAATACCTTAGGAAGAAATTTTTGTCTTCTTCATTCCCTACTGAAAACTAATAATTCTGTCTCTGGGAAAATAATGCAGCACAGATGAAGGAAAATTTACACTTGTATTACTCCAGTAAACTCCATAACACCTTTGATAAAATAATTATAGCAGTTGTGTTAATATTCCTTTCTGTCTCAGAGAAAGCCAAGTCATATGCATATGACTACTCTTTTTTCCCTAGCTATTTCTAGTACTCACTTCCATTCTACCCTTCAAGCTTCACATTTGCATATATATCATGGCAAAGATTATTATTTCTCACTGAAATGAGAACTCTTAAACATCCATATGTAATACAGATAAGCAACTAAACCTCAACCACAGTTTGGTTATGTAAAAATTATAAGGTGACTTCAAAGTTTCAAAAGTAGTCATTGCCCTAATATACTGGGGGGGGGTTAATATTCTAATATTCAGAAATTTTTTACTTTCCCTTGCATGTGAAGTTTATATCCATAATTAGCTGAAGGGTCTTTTATAGCCTAAGATCTTGGTTTTTTGTTTTTTTTTTTGTGTGTGTGGGCATCATTTTCCTAAATAAGTACAGCAATTTTAAGGCATTTCCTTAAAACATCTGTAATCCCCACAGCTTGAGAGGCTGAGGCAGGAGGATTGTGAGTTCAAAGACAGCCTCACTAATTTAGCAAAGCATTAAGCAGCTTAGTGAAAACCTGTGTCTATAAAATACAGATAAGGGGTGGGAATGTGGCTCCATTGTTGAGTGCTTCTGAGTTCAATCCCCAGTACCAAGGGGAAAAAAAAAAGAGTTTGGGAGAAAGCAGAGATAAAAACATGGATAATCTTGAGCTAGTTTATTTAAGTAAATAAATTTTATAAATTTTTTTATACAATTTATAAAAACAAACAAACAAAAAAAACACCCACTTTCTCTTTCACACTGCTAACATTGGTTTTAAGCTTAACTTCAAAATAAGATTGTTGGGAGTTTCCCTGAGGATTCCTTGGGTTTTTCTAATAATGGGTCCATGAATGTAACATGGCAGCGGACAAATTGCCAATGGGCGGATAACAGGTTGCTTTAAAATTTTTTCAGTTGATTCACCCATCTGGGCTTGTGAACAGCTCGTGACCCCCGTGAATCCCATGCACCTCAGATGAGGACCTGACTGTTACTATGATTGGTCCCAGGGGGTTCCTGTTTTAGGATAACTGACTTTCATTTCCCTATATAAGCTGGCAGCAGCTTGCAATAAAGTGCTTCATCTTTGTCACTGCTATCTGTGTGTGTGCATTTTAATCTCTGACTACGAGCCTTGACTTTTCAAAGACAGTAGTAGTTGAAAAGCTCCAGGATCCATCTGACATCCAATTATGTCAAAGTAAAACTACCTCTTACCTTTTCACCTTGCAAACCAGGGGGTCCTATTAATCCAGAAAGGCCTTTATCACCCTATAAACAAAACATGGGGGTTTAATGACATGAAAGAAAACAGGAAATTAAAACTCTCTTTAATCTTGTACATCAAGGCCTTATGACATTCACTTCTGATCTTCACCATCATGCTCAAGTTTCACCTCATTTCTCAATCCTTTTCCGAGGTTCCCTTACCTCTTGAGCTCAGAACAACGGATTGTATTTTCCCACCTCTATGCCTTTGCTCCTTTTTCTCTGTTGTTCCTTTCTCTAGAAATGCCCTCACTCCTAAAATTTCCATCATTAAAAAAAAAAAAAAAAAAAAAAAAAATCTGTAGGCATTTCCTTAAAACTTCCAGGAGACTCTGTAAACCAATTTCTTTTTTTTTTTTAGATGAAGACCTCAGGCTTCGTCACCTCTCAAACACACCTAGAGGTGTGTGGAAAGCCGGCTGGGTTCACAGCAGGCACCTAAGAAGGCTTACTTCCGCTTCCGGGTCTACTGTAGTGTGGGCTCTTCAGATCTGCCCCTGGGAAATCACTACCGAGAATGTTTATTGGGAGGCCGCTCTGTTTGGCTGTGACAGACACAACTTGACCAGAATAAACTTCACCAATAAGACCCACCTTCCTAGCACTTGGAGAAGGACCTGCCAGCTTGTCTTGAGGGAGAAAGGAGACGAGAATGCTTGTGGTGAGGGTACTTACTGTCTTTCACAGGAAGCTGTGCGCCAAAAGAGTTTGGGAGAGGCCCAGGTGGTGGCCCACGTCTGTAATCTCAGCAGCTTGGGAGGCTGAGGCAGGAGGATGGCGAGTTCAAAGACAACCTCAGCAATTTATTGAAACACTAAGGAACTTAGTGAGGTTCTGTGTCTATAAAATACAGAAAAGGGCTGGGGATGTGGCTCGGTGGTTGAGGACTTCTGAGTCCAATCCCCGGTACCACCAAAAAAAAAAGAAAAAAAAAGTTTGGGATAATGCAGAGATAAAAAGCGTGGATAATCTTGAGCTAGTTTGTTTAAGGTACACTTTATAAAAACAAACAAACAAACAAAAACCCACCCACTTTCTCTTTTCACACTGCAACGGATTTATTGCGGGTAGAAAGAAAATGTATTTGAAGTGGGAAAAATAAGGCTGGGAGTGCTGAGGGTGAGCCCCAGGTGCTTAACATGTGTGAGGCCCTGAGTTCAAACCCAACCACCAAATAAATAAATGAGTATTTAGAGAATAATCTTAAGGAAACCCCAAAACAACTATATGTTCTGTTCAGTCTGTTTATTATGTCATAAAATTAAACAATCAAAAAAGAAAAGAATGTTTCTTATTAACAACAGGGTGCTTTCCCATTTTAATGCTGCTTCTCACTTGTCTTATGGAAAAGGAACAACCACACCACCTAAAAACTATATATACATGCCCTTGAGGTCTCAAAGAGCTTAAAAACTTGTGTATAATTTATTATAGATGTTACTTAGAGGAGTTAAACGGTAAAGGATGAGCCTGATCCTTACTTCTATTGTTCGATTGTTCACAATACCTTTATTGCAAAAATGGACAAATAATTAAAATATAATTATCCAATACCCCTTTATTTCCACCAATATAAGTTTGATTTTATTTATATTCAGGTTGATGGGTATTACTAATCTTTTTCCTCAATATATATGAACCCAATTTCATATAAATACAATTCCTAAGAGACTGCATTAAAATTTTACCATTTTAGTAATACATTTCTCAGTTATAAAGGTTGGATTTTACTTAGAGCTTAATGACAAACTGCTATTAAATTTTATATCTAATTACATTTATTTTATGTAGAATTAACTCCAACTTGTGTATAACTCAAAAGGTTAAAAAAATTCTCAATTTCCATACTGAACCACCTTATATTTTGTACAGAGAAACCACAAAGAAAGATAAAATCAAATATTTGATAGAAATGTTTACATTTAATCTGGAGGCTTTATTTAAAGCAGTCACCAAAATACAGTGGGCCTTTAATTTCTAAATTTTAAAAAAGAAAGTAAATGCACTATATTTAGATATTTTAAAAAGTAGACATTTATATTTCTTTCTCAGATTGCAAGATGTTTTTCCTTGTAGTAATGAAGAGATCAATGAAAATACCATTGCTAGTAATAAACTTTCAGTCCCTTTCTGTTACTTAGACTTAATAAACTCAGTTCCATCATAGTAATAAAATTCCTAAAATTTTAGATTTAAAAGTTTTTGAGGATTTACTTGTAGAGGATTAGATTATTTATCTTTAGAGTCCACTATTAAGATGTGATTTATTTTTAAAGTTGCCAACAGTTTCTGAAGGCCAATTGAAGATCAAATTTCAGCCCAGAATTACTTAGGGATTTTTAAAGTTTGTGAATATATGCCACATAAACAAAAACATCCTACAATTATATCACATGTACCAAGTACTAGTCTAAATAAAACTTCCCAAATGTTCTCCTAAAGACTCCACTTGTATTTACTCTAACTGCAAAACAGCATCCTTTTCCCAATAAAGACTGTGTTGCTGTTTACTTTAGAACATTACTGTTTGTATTTCATGAGTATTATGGTAATATGAAAAGCAGCCTGGATAAGAAATCAGAAAATTTGGACATATCATTAACTGTTGCTTGCTATCCATGTGATGAGCCACTTAAAATCTATTAATTCTGTTTTCTCAAATAGAAAATAAGATAATGATGACTGTTTATTACACAGGGAGTTACTGTGGTACTTACAGAATAAAGTATGTGAAAATATTCTTAAAAATATAAAATGACATTGGAATTATGTATCATCATGTTCATGTGTAATAATTGCAAAATCTTTTGAGGTTAAGACCACATCCTACTCTAATTCTTTTATCCCATGCACCCCTAATTGTTAGGTAGCACAATGGTAGCCCCAGAGGGCATTAAATAAAATTAATGGTAAGATTTAAATTGGTAAGTTAAACTGATGGGACATAATTTACTTAATTCTTCAAATATTTCTTCCTTCATTGAAATCCAATGGTTTTATGCTGTCTTCTCTGATACAATAAAATCTACATCTTAAGAAGATAAATATGATTTTTAAATAACCAAAACATTTTACTATGATTCTATTTCATGGACAAATAATTACCTTTTCTCCAGAAACAGCTTGACCTGGGGAAAATCCAGGATCTCCTTTGGGACCCTAGATAAAACAGTTACAAAACACTTGGAGAAATCTGAATAATATATAGTATAATACATATCTTCACTTACCTATCATCAGATTCTATATACATCATATGGTGTTAAATGAAATTATTTCAAATTGAGATAGTCACGGATTATTTACTTTTTTTTTGGCAGTACTAGGGGTTGGAACCCAGGATCTTGCACATCTAGGCAAGTGCTCTACCATTGAACTACACTACCAGTCCTTTTCTAAATTTGTTTTTATTTTGAGATAGGTTCTCACTAAGTTGAGGCTGGCCTCAAGCTTGAAATCCTCCTGCCTCAGCCTGTTGAGTAATGTGATTACAGGTGTATACTAATGTGTCTGGCTACCTTTTTAATGTATAGTTTTATTAATCTTATTTTTAAATGCTGAGAGCTGAGAAGATTGCTAAAAATCCTCTAGAGAGAGTTGATTTTAAAAATATAAAAAATATAAATTAATATTACTATTGAAACATTTTTATTCAGAAAAATCTAGGTAAAGGTTGTATTATCTCTTTCATTTTTGTGACCCATTGAGTTATCATTCCTATTTTAGCATTGGGAGACTGGTTACTTTAGAAAAGGAAAATTTCTTATAATAATCCTAAAATTTGTTTGAGTATTTGCCAAAATTTTGCAATGAAAATGCATCCATCACCTTCATAATAAAGAAAATATAAATGAGAAATTATTTCATTCTGTTCCAAAAAATAGATACTTTACATAGTCTGGAAATCTTAATCTTTTACATTTCAAAGAAACATGACATTAAGTTTCAGCCAAAGTCTTTTGACACAATATTAAAAACAATCTTTCTTATGATGCTGCCATGGTTTGAATATGGTTTGTCTCCACCAAAATTCATGGTGAGGCTTAATCATAAATGCAACAGATTTGGGAAGTGGGGCCTACTGGGAGGTATTTGGGGAATGGGGGTGAAGACCTCATGAATAGAACAGTGCCATCTCTCTGGAGTGAGCTCTCTTGCTCTCAGCATAACTATATTAATTATTATAATCAAGATGTTATAAAGTAGTTTTCCTTTGTCTCCTAATCCCTTTCACATGTACTTACCCTTCTGCCAAAATTCCCTCACCAGAAGTCAAGCAGATGCTAATGCTGAGAGCTTGGACTTCCCAGCCTCTAGAATCATTTACTATAATAAACTTGTTTTCTTCATAAATTATCCAGTCTAAGATATTCTGATATTGCAACCCAAAACAAAGACAGATGCATAGTAGCAAAGAAAGTTTAACTATTTATCACACCTCACAAAATAAAGGGATAGTAGAGATTCTTCACAATTCAAATTCTGATATCCTTATCAACTGAGAATAAATAATTCTACATTTCTAGATAGTTCTAAAAATTATTTACTTTAAAGGAAATAGAAAAGGTATCTTCTTTCACATATTCAAAGATGCTTTTAAATGTCATTTAAGCTGGTGAATGATAGAAGAAAGATCAAAAGAAAAGTTTTGAATATTTCACATTTTTTTCATTGTACAGATTATAAATTTATAAACAAAGCAGAAATTTGTCAAAGAGCCCTGTGTTATATAATCAAAGAAAAAATTTTAAAACAAAGGTTGTCTTTGAGGTTGATCTCTTTCCTTCCATAGCTATTACCACTTCTACCACTAAAGGCTACTATTTTAGATCATTGATTCCAAGATTATTGACCTCAGAAATTATTTTGGTTATATTTTAATGTTACAAATTCAATTCTTCATCAAAAATATTTTTTAAAAGGTAGTAACATAGGCATTGCAGTGAGAGCACCTGTAGTTCTAGCAGTCAGGAGGCTAAAGCAGAAGTTCAAGACCAGCCTAGGCAACATGATGAGAATCCATTTCAAAAAAAGTAGCAAGTTTAAAATTTATAAGATATCAGAACTTATTTAATAAATTCCCTTTTGCAGATAAAGAGAATGAAGTCTAAAAAGGTTAAATCTTGTTTATTGGTTGTAATATATTATAATCTTTATTACAGAATTAAGTGAGTTAATTTGAGGCAATAATTTCCAAATACTTTTTAAAGGATTTAAGAAATTATAGTCCTTGAGAAGTTTAACTATAATAAAATCCTTTGTGACCAAAGTTTTTACTTATAAATACCATGTTAATTTTTTTTATGATTGATTCTTTTTACATAGTTTTAATTTGCTGATTTATATCTGCTCACTCATTATGACCATCTTTTCCTTGAAAATATTTATAATAGTCAATACAAAATATTCAACTGCTAATTTTAACATTTGGGTTCTCTTGAGATATGTTTGTACTGGCCATTTTTTAAACCTCAAATCAGATTTCTCTTTTCTTTTTATGGCTAGAAATTTTTGATTGTATACTATGTATCAGATGTGATATGTTGAAGAAACTTTAGATTTTCTTATCTCCTTTGGATTTTTTCTGTTTTTTAGGCAGTTAAATCCTGAAATATCACCTTTGAAAAATAGGTTTTGTAATTTTTTTAGGAGGGGCTTCTTTCAGTTTTGCTCTTAGTGTGAGTCCATTAGTCCAAGGATAAGGAATTTAGATAACATGTGGCCCTTCCTGAATGTCAGTGAGAAGGTTTACCAAGGCATTTGTCATGTCTCTAAAATGTTTTCCTTGTTGTGATTAGTGGCTAAAGTTAGTTTAATTCTTTCAAACTTTCAATCACTTGTTGCTTTCTGTGAAGCTTCTTGGGGTATCCCTCATGCCGGTACATGTCAGATCATCCAAGAATTAAAGGGAGTCTAATCTAGGTTTTAGGGGAGCTCTTCTATTTTTCTCCTTAGATTTTATAATTTTATTCCTCAATTTACAATTATTCTGGCAGTCTGATTCTCTGACTTATCACACCATTTACCAAATGTGTGTGTGTATTTTCTGCCTGAAAAAATCATATGAACATCATTTATCATCATTAATAATCACTCACCTTTGGACCTGGTAATCCAGGTAACCCAGGATTTCCATGTGGTCCTGGCATGCCCTGCAAATGTGAAAAGGTCTGTTTATTCTTAGAAATAAATACAGATATAAATCTCAGTGCTTATTCAAATAAACATTAAATAATACAATCTAATCAAATTAATAATCTTTTTTTCAAAAATTTTTAACATTATATGAGTAAATTTTTAAAATATGTTTTATCTCCTTTATTTTCCACCCCTAAATCCAGCCACAGCATATTGCTTAGCACTTTTAAAGGCTATGGAAAGTAAGAAGTCTAACAAAGTGCAGTTGTTTAGTTACTCCTCTCAATATGTGCTATCCCTTTCTGAATTTGAGAAATTCAGAATTCGTACCCCAACCTAAATCATTCTTCATGTCTCAATTGATATCCTACCTCATTTAAAAATTCTAGCCACACTAGAATAAAATTATTTATCCTACTAACTTCTATAAAAATTATTGAATGTATAATTCATTTATCAATTAACTATATATTGCCCTGGTACGTCTCTTTTACTTCTCTAATCTGTTCTTTAAATATTTTATTGTATTTTGACTGTTTAATGACATGGTATTTAGTTATAGGATTATAAATATTTTAAAAAGAGACTCATTTTTATTACTAGTATATTGTTTATGTTAGGTACTAGATGAATATTTGTCAATTTGATTATACTTTAATGATAAAATATATGATCTGAACTTAAAAATTGATTTTATTTACTGAGTACCTATATGTGCCAGGAGCTATGTTCATGATTTATATTTCTCATTACTAATCCCTGTAACAATCCTGCAAGGTAGTCATTTTTATTCCCATTTACAAATGAGGACACTTACATAACCAATAAGTAGAGAAACTGAGAATTATCTCCTGAAAGCCTCCAAATCTCCAGGTTCCCATACTTACTTGGGTTTTGTACTTCACCTCTGTTCTCTTTAGCCAAACTTATAGTTAATAGTATGTTTAGTAGCCTCTTCAATTCTATATTAATAAAACTATTTCAGAAAGAGGTATCAGCAGTGTAAATATTGACAATATGTCTAACAAAATGAAAACTGAAGAAATAGATTTGATTTCATGATGTTTCATTGATAACCTTTGAAAATTAAATTTTAATGAAGTACATGGGGGAAAAGTATGGGGAGTAATGAATGAATTGTTGATGTAGAAGTACGTGTAACAGGTATAAACTATTATTTCACAAAGCTCAGTAATGCAACTGTTAGCAAGGCCAATATTTTAGGAAAAAATAATTTCAATGAAAGTTTAGGATTTTCAAAAGAGGGATAATGTATTAGTTATTGCCAAATAGGAAAAAACTTAGAGAAAAAAAAAGTGAAGTTTCAACCTTCAAGTTAGGTAATTGATTGAAGGGGATGAAATTAAGAACACAATTGAAATAACTAGGCTTTTGAAAAAGCATACATTTTTTTAAGTAAATGACTGGACAAAAGGGATAAAAAAGGAATTTGGGGAAGCAAAGTAGTGTATCGTTAAAATAGATGGAGATCCAGAACCTGAAGTTCATCCTCTTGGGAGCATAACAGTCTTAGTAGTGGAGAGGGAATAAAATTAGTACAAAGAAGGTCCCAAGTCCTCAGAAAAGTAAGATCCAAAGTCTCCTCACAGAGTGGTAGGACGGTGGGAATTGTTCCAGTGCTAAAGGAGAATACGTAAGGTTTAGAGGGACATTGGATGAATGTGATAGGTCATTAACTATGGAGAAATTGAGAAAATGCTGTACAGCAGCTAGAGTCCAGTGAGAATTTATCTTAGGCACAGAGTTTGGTATGAACATGCAAAACTTAAAGTAATATTTTAAGGTTATTTTTCTTTATAATTATTTATGTAATAAATAATCAGGATAAAAATGAAAGTAGATTATATAAAAGACATTTGCATTTGTCTTTACAACACAATTATTTTTCTAGATCATTGAAAAAATATTATTTAGTAAAAAATCCACATTTATTTTGTTAGCTTGAAGAAACTAATTCTAACATAGCAATAAATCTTTTGTTGAACCTGTGTAATGTGAGAAACTACTGCTGACCTGCAAGGCAGCTTTTTTACTGAAGGCGATTTTTTTTCTAGTCAATAGCCCCAGTATTTTCCACTGTGTAATCCAGGAATGCACTATTTTAAGGCAGCACAAATCTCTTCATTTGCTAAATGAACCTCATCTTAGACTACTGAGATCACTATATAACTAAGAATAAATGTTACAAATAGCAACAGAATGGTCACCAGTCTACAAATTTTAAGATCTTTCTTGGATATCTTCACAGAAAATTCTTTGCCTGGCTATTTACACTCAAATAAACAATGCTGCATGTGTTCTTAAACTTCTTTTGAATTGGCAAAGGTAGAGCTAAGTTGGAAAATCCAGGCGAGTTTCCAGAGCAAGTACATATTGTACAATACTAGAAAAAACATATGGGTAAATTACTAATCCTAACAGCAGTGGGAAATGAAGCTCATCTACTCACCCGTGGACCTCTCTTTCCTGAGGGACCTGGAATACCTGCTGGACCAGGTGGACCCTTGGAAAACAAATATCAAGGCATTAGACATAACTAGTAGACACATCTGTTTCCACTTCAGAATAACTCTTTTTTTTTTTCTCTGTCCCTAGTTCCCTGATTCTGATGATTTTAAAGTAACATTAATGCCCTTACCCAAATCAGCAGGGGTGAATTGAAATTCAAGTGTCCTCTTTAATCTGGCCAGAAATGACAGCAGGAAGTCCATGACTTCTGGTTATAGCCACTATATCTGGTTTTTACTGAGACCATAAGTAGTAGTTTTGTGGGTAATTTTTACCTAAATTTACTTTTATTATGGAAGGAGAAATTCAATTTAGTATTTGAAGACCAATAACTACAGGTTTTTTCAAGCACATTTCAAAAGAGGATTTGCATTGAAAAATGAAAGCACTGGCCATTTTATGTTCTTTTAAAAGAACTGCATTAAGGACCTATATAATGTGTTAACCTGTTATAATGAGATCCTTCCTGCATATGCAGTTATAAATCTGCCTTATACTAAATGTAGCACACCAAGGAGTCTCTAATAAAGTTAAATGACTTATAAAACAAAGCATGGAAGCAAAACCTGATAAGCTGTTAAAAGTGTTTTGAGTTCTTTAAATGTTACTTTTGAAATAAGAAATAAGAAATAGGAAACTATTCCTTAACTTTCTCAAATGGCACTCTGTGTTGTCTTTTATATTTAGCAATCAACTATAGAAGAATACATGATCATTTGTGATACAATTGAACATGAATTCATTTATCTATTCATTCATTTAATTGTTATCAAGCACTGGTTGATGTGACATTGTTTTTGGTGTTTTTAGAGCATACACATATTTCATTTATTGCAGTAAAAATAGTAAAGGTTTTAAATTAGATGCATCAAAGATGAAAAACTAACCTCATCACTAATAAGCAGTGTAACCTAATGCACCTCATTTCAAACATCTATGTTTCTATTCTAATTCTCATAAAATTAAGAGATGACTCCAGCTTAAGTCATATGTAATTGCCAACATATGACATTTTTAACCTATAAAATTTAATTTCATATAGTTTGTGTCTGTATCAAGGACAGGTACACTCAAGATTACATTGAGTTTGAAAAGAGAACAGAGAAGACAGATTGATGGGAGTCATTTTGACTAAAAAATCAAGGGAGGAATGAGTGAGTTATGCTGAAAAAAAATAGCTATATAGCATTTTTTTTCATTTCTTTTTCTTCTTGATATTAACTATTCCTCAAAACTTCATTTTGTCTTCTGATATTCATTATATATTTCAAATTGCCCATTTTTTCTTTTATTTTTTCTTCTCCTACCACCTAACAATAAAATGTTTCATGTATTTCCTGATATTGAGAGAGAAGTACTATTTCTATTCAAACCTAATCTGAGGGCATTCTTCCTGAGCTATTCAAATATTTTCATAGCCATTATTGTATCACTAGCTTCCATTAAAAAATGTTTTCATATACTATCAAGAAAAAAATTTTTTTTCAAATTAGTTCTGGTTTTGGTGTTATAATAAAAAATTAGCAGCTGTTGATCTGAATTTTAATTCTTTCCAAATATTTGACTAAGATGGAGATATTGGAACTAAAAATGAAGATAATATATTTTTAAAAATTTCTAGTTTGATTTAGCACCCTGTCATACTGCTTTGTGACAAAAGAAAATACTATTCCGTTCACGTTGAGAAGATAGTTAATATTACAATACACTATGACTTGAGTGTTTGGGTCTACTCAAAATTCATATATTGAAATCCTAACCAAAAACTTATGGTATCTGAAGGAGCTTAGGAAGATGACTAAGTAATATGGGTTGGGCCTTCATGAATGAACTAAATACTACATTTAGTGTAAGGCAGATTTATAACTGCATATACAGGAAGTATCTCATTATAAAGGCCCAGTGGGGTTCATTTGTTCCTTCCACCATTTGAGGACACAGTGAAAAGATGCTATCTGTGAACCAAAAAGCAGACCCTCACCAGATATCAAATCTGCCAACACCTGCATCTTGGACTTCATAGTCACTAGAACTATAAGGGATAAATTTTTGTTGTTTACAAGTCCCCAAGTTTATAGTATTTTGTTGCAGAGGCCAAATGAACTAAGATGTATTTAATTTAAGTACTGAGGGGAAAATAAGGTATATTTTATGTCATAATTAAAATATTTGAATTGTTTAATAAACACTAAATAAAAACCAATTTTCACAACTTTATAATTTTGTATTTACAAGTCTTTGATAATAGATTATTAATAGGCATTTGGTAGAAATTAACAATATAATTTTATAGATTTTTTAAAAATTTTTCTATAAAATCTTTCACAGTGTTTGTTAAGAGAAAGCTGTGACTGAAAAGGAAAAGGAATGGCTTTTCATCATCCAATCTAAATTTAAATCATGTTTCAAAAATTTACTAGCTGAATGACCTTGAATAGGTCAACTACCCTTTATAACCCTAAGTTTCTCATTTTTAACATATTGATTATAAAAATCTACTTTTTAGGATTATTGTGAGTTTTAAAGGTGTTGATTATAAAATAACTGTCACTGTGTCTGGGTATATAGGAGGTAACCAGTAAACTGTAATGCAGTTAACTTTTTTAAAGGTGGGCATGGAGCAAGCACTCAATAAATGTTACTTGTATATTAAAACATGTGGTAGGGTAAATGTAGTCAATAGAACAGCACTTTTAAGAGTGAGTAATCCCTGGTCAGGTAATTTTCAAAGTTCTGCATCTATTATTTCTTTTGAAATTCATTCTTTCATTCAGTAAATATTATAAAGGTCCAAGCCCTCCTGAAGTTACAGTCTAGATTAAAAGACACACATTATCAGATAAACATATTACTACAGATTTTACTCCATTATATGAAGGAAAAGAACAGGCAACCAAGATGGAGATGAACATAGTGGACCTAATTTATACTGTAATGTCAGAGAAGGCTTCTCTGAGGAAATGTTTAGATAAACCTAAAAGATGAATAGGAATTAGAAACAGGGAGAAAATAAAATTCCAGAAAATAAGAATAAATGAAAGAGAGCATAAATAAAATAAAAATATCATTCTTTTACTGAAGAACTAGAAGAAAACTAATAGGGAAAGGGGGAAAGTAGAACACAATGATGTTGCAGAGATAAGGAGGAACCATATCATATTTGCCTGTGTGGGTCAAGTACTGAGTTTTTAGTTCATTGTAAATACTTCAGTTCTCTGCATCTGAAAACTGAAGTAGATAAATTAGGTGATGTTAACTGTGTTTTTAAAAGATCACTAGAGAATTTGGGTAAATGATGGAAGAGTATGAACATTTTTCAAACTATACTCCTTTCCTCAAAATCAACTGAAAATAAAAAGCACCAAAGAAAGAAAACAGCATCTCAAATGAAACAGAAAGGACCACAACCATGATCCACAAAATACAAGGATTATTTGTCAAATACTAAGAAACTTTGTATTATGAACGACGTGGAAAGATTATTTAAAAAAAAAAAAAAACCCTCCTCAGACTCTATACCTTGTACAGACTACAGATAGTCCTAAAAGTTTATCAGAATTAAAAATCCATTGCAACAATCCTTTGATTATAATGATGACATTTAAGGGAATGGGCAAGCCATGGGAGAAATAATTCATTATCCAGTAAAGATTTAGTTCCAAAGAATCAAGACCAGGGAAGATATAACTGAAGAAGAAGAACCTATCAATTTTATGATCTACAACCAAATCCAACCTAAGGGATTTCTGGTCTTGAAAGGTGGTAAAAGACAAGAAAAGCATAAATCATAATATCTCTTCTCAGAGAGTCTGTGGTACATAGGGTACAAAACAAATGATACATGGAAAATGAGAAGATACTTGCCCTGAGAAGAAGACATAAAAAATACAGTACAGTGGTGTTTAAGGCAGTAAAATCTGTTTGATTCTGTGTATTATTCTACTTGCCTTGGTCTCTCTCTGTACTATTCTGAAACAACCCAGATTATAGTTACCTTTATTTGAAAAAATGTAATAACCATAAATTGATCACTGTGGGACATACACATAGATATTATGAGAAGGGGAGAAATAGAAGGATATGAACATAAATTTAAAATAGAAGAAAACTATTCACCAGCAGAGAAATTATTTCATGTAACAGAAAGAATTCAATCATATAGTTCATTATATTTTAAAAGAATTTCAATGTGATATTCCTCTACAAAAAGATAGTTCAAAGATGAGTTACAAAATATTTTAAAAGTTCACCTTCAAAAAAGGATAAAAAGAACAAATAATTATGAAAGTGAACCAGACATACTTAAGAAAGCTATGAAAGAGCAAAAGACAAACCATTGTAGATGAAAATTATATCAAAAACTGGTTAAATAAAATTGAAAATCAGTAAAGGAATATGGATATAGTCTAAATGAATTCACATAGAATGAAATGAAAAAGAGCAATAATGATGGTATGATTATACAGATGATAATAAATATAATCACAAATATGCAAATTGCATGACAAATATAGAAAAAGTGTTTGAGGATATAATATAAAAATAATTTTCAGATGAAAAAAGTCCAAGGAAAAAAATAGATACATAACTTAATAGGTTTAATCAACCTCAAAGATAATGAAACAATAGGAAAAATTATAACTGATGCCACAGAAATACAAAGGATTATTAGGGACTATTATGATAGTCCCACATAAACAAATTGGAAAACCTAGAAGGTATTGATGTATGTGTGGACACACATAATCTAACAAAATTGGACCACGAAGACAAAAAACAAACACCTCAATAATGAGTAACAAGATTTAATGTGTAATTTCAAGGGAAAAAAGAACTCTTCTAAACTGAGATCAGCATTATTCTAATATCAAAATGAAAGAACAAAAAGCAAAACCACAGACCAACATCCTGAAGAACATAAATGCAAAAATTGTCAACAAAGCACTAACAAAATGAATCCAATCACATATCAAAATACACCATGATTAATGAGACTTATCCCAAGGATACAAGGATGATTCAACATATAATGTAATATGTCACATCAACAGAATGAAGGATGAAAACCATACAGGCATCTCAAAAGATTCAGAAAAAGCTTGCAATAAAACGCAGCATCCCTTCATGATAAAAACTAATAACATATTAGGTACAGAAAGAACACACTTCCACATAATAAAGCCTATAAAAGGCAAACTGATGGCCAAAATTATATTGAATGAGATAAAGATGAAAGTATTTCTTCTAAGGTCAGTAAGAACAATTCATTTTCATCACTCTTATTCAACATAGTATGAATACATGGTGTGTAACCAGAGCAATTTGGCAAAAGAGAAAAATAAAAGGCATCCAAATAGGAGAGAAGGGAGCCAAACTGTCCATATTTTCATATGACATGATTCTTCAAAGAGAAAAACCTAAAGACTTTATCAAAAGGCTATTAGAATGAATTCAGTGAAGTTACAGTATACAAAATCAACATACAAAAATTAGGAGCATTTTTATAGCCCAGTAATGAACTTGCTGAAAATGAGAGAAAGCAGTCCCATTAGTAAAAGCTATAAAAATAGCTTGCAATAAATTTAACATGGAAAGCAAATTAACTCTATAATGAAAATACAAAAATATTGATGAAAGAAATTGAAGAAGACACTAAAAATTGGAAAGACCAAACAAGAAGAGCAATGATGGAGGTTTCACAATACATTATCTGAAATTATACTACAAAATTATAGTAAGAAAAATAACACGGTACTGGAAATCAAAATAAATATGAAGACCAATGGAACAGAATAGTAGACACAGAGACAACCGACATAGATATAGTCACTGATGCTTGACAAAGATGCTAAAAACATACACTGGAGAAAAGACAGTCTTTAAAAAAATGGTGCTGAACCTCAGAGCATTAATCTCCAAGATATATAAAGAACTCAAAAAACTTAACACCAAAAAATCACAAATAACCCAATCAATCAATGGGCAAAGGAACTGAATAGATGATTCTCAGAAGAAATACAATCAGTCAACAAATACATGAAAAAATGTTCAACATCTCTAGCAATCAGAGAAATGCAAATCAAAACTACACTGAGATTTCATCTCACTGCAGTCAGAATGGCAATTATCAAGAATACAAGCAACAATAAATGTTGGTGAGGATGTGGGGGAAAAGTATACTTATACATTGCTGGTAGGACTGCAAATTGATGCAACCACTATGGAAAGCAGTATGGAGATTCCTCAGAAAACTTGGAATGGAACCACCATTTATTTGACCCAGTTATTTTACTCTTGGTTGTATACCCAAAAGACTTAAAATCAGCACACTACAGTGAAAGAGCCACATCAATGTTTATAGCAGCTCGATTCACAAGAGCTAAACTATGGAACCGGCCTAGGTACCCTTCAACAGATGAATGGGGATAAAAAAAAATATGGTATATATACACAATGAATACTATTCAGCCATAAAGAAAAATGAACTTATGTAACTCCAGTATATAGATGGAACTGGAGACTATCAACATAAGTGAAATAAGCCAATCCCAAAAAACCAAGGCAAATATTCTCTCTGATATGTGGATGCATAAATTACAATAGTGGGGTGGGTAGGGAAGAACAGAAGTACTTTGGATTAGACAAAGGGGAATGAAAGGAAGGGAGGGGGAATGGGAATAGGAATGATAGTAGAATGAATTGGAAATTACTTTCCTATATGCATATATGAATACATGACCAATGTGTAATTCCACATCAGGTACAACTAGAGAATGGGAAGTTATACTCCATATATGTATAATATGTCAAAATGCATTCTATTATCATAGAATATCAATAACAAATTTTAAAATGGTTCTGGGAAAACTGAATATCCATATGTAGAAGAATGAAATTTGATCCCTTTTCTCACCCTGCACAAAAGTCAACTCTTAAGTGGACTAAAAACCTAGGAATTAAACTAGAAAGTTTGCAACTGATAGAAGAAAACATAGGCTCAACACCCCTAACATATTGGTGCAGGCACTTACTTCCTTAACAAAATTCTTAAAGTTCAAGAAATAAAACCAAGGTAAATAAGTGGGACAGCATCAAATTATAAAGTTTCTGCACAGCAAAGGTAACAAGAACATGAAGAGAAAGACTAAAGAATTGGAGAAAATCGTTGCCAGCTATTCTTCCTGCAGGGGATTAATCTAGAACATAAAAAGAACTAAAAAAAACTTAACGCTTAAAAAAAAAGACCCAATCAATAAATGGGCAAATTAACTAAAGAGATACTTCTCAAAAGAAGAAATACAGATGGCTAACAAATATATGGAAAAATGTTAAACACCCCTAGGTACAAATTTGATTTCATTTGAATGCAAATCAAAACTACACTGAGATTTCTGGTTAAAATGGCAAGCATCAAAAAATAGCTGGGCACAGTGGTTCATGCCTGTAATTCCAGTGACTCTTAGAAGGCTCACGCAGGAGAATAGCAAGTTCAAAGCCAGCTTCAGCAAATTAGCAAAGCCCTAAGCAATTTAGGGAGACCCTGTCTCAAAACAAAAATATAAAAAGGGCCAGGGATGTTGCTCAGGGGTTGAACACCCATGAGTTCAATTCCTGGTACCAAAACAAAATAATAAAAATAACAATAATAATTTCTTTAAAAAGGAGGAGGAGAAAATGCCATCAGGGAAATGGGGAAAAAGTACACTCAGACACTGTTGGTAGGACTGAACTTGTATAACTACCTTGGAAAACAGTATGAACACTCCTCAAAAGACTAGGAATGGAACCACCATATGACCCAGGTATCCCACTCCTTGATATTTATTCAAAAGAATTAAATTCAACATACTATAGTGATACAGACACATCAACATTAATAGCAACACAATTCAAAAAGCCAAGCTAGGGAACCAACTTAGGTGCCCTTCAACAGATTAATGGATAAAGAAAATACGATATATGTATGCACAGTGTAGTTTTACTCAACTGTAAAGGAGAATGAAATTCTGACATTTTTTGGTAAATTGATGGAACTGTAAAACATTATGCCAAGTGAAATAAACCAGACCCAAAAAATTAAAGATCAATTTTTCTCTCAGATATGGACACTAGAGTGAAATAAGGTAGGGGAAAGAATGGTGGTGTACCCCTGAAAACAGAAGAGAGATCAGTGGAGTAGAAGAAAGGGATTGAGGGAGAAAAAGGAAGGACAGGAAAAGGGAAGAATGGCAGAATGAAATTGACCAAATTATGCTATGTACATATAAGAATGTATCACAGTGAACTCTACCTAAAAAACATCAGTTTAAAAAACAATAAATAGAAGGCAGACAAGTAGAATAGAGGAAGTGGAACAGTGGGAGGGAGAAGAGGAAAGAAAGTGGAAATACTGGAGATTAAAATGGAGCAAATTATTTTCCATGCATGAATGCATATGTCAAAGTGACATAATGTAAAACTAAAATGTACTAATAAAAATTGTTTTATTTTAATGTGGAAAAACCTCCCACACTTAAGGATGGAAGAATTAATATTTCTATACTACCTAAAGCAAATTGCATATTTAATATAATCCCCATTGAAATACCAATGGTATTTTTCACATAAATAGAAAAAGAAACAATACCCCAATTCATATGAAACTATAGCTAAAGCAGTCTGGAGGAAAAAACAAAGCTAGAAGCATCATGATACCTCATCTCAATACATACTACAGGAATGCAATAACCAAGACAGCATGGTACTGATAGAAAAATCAATGCATATACCAATAGAACAGAATAGTGAATCCAGAAATAATCTTCAGTCAATGATTTTTTACAGAGGCACCACAAATATACATGGGAGAAAGAATAGCCTCTCCATTAAATGGCACTAGGAAAGGTGGATTTACACATGCAGAAGAACAAAATAACCCCCTACCTCTTACCATATACAAATATCAACTAAAAATGAATCAAACACCTAAATGTAGGACTGGAGCTGGGAAATTCCTAGAAAAAAAATATAGGAAAACACTTTAAGACATCAATATAGACAATGATTTTTTTAAAAAATAAGATCTCAAAAGCACAGGCAACAAAAGCAAAAATAGATAGATGGGATTATATTAAACTAAAACCCTTGTACATAACACAGCAAAGGAACCAATCAACAGAGTAAAGAGAGAATATATGGAAAGGCAGTAATATTTATATGCTATTCATCTGACAAAGGATTAATACTCAGAATATATAAAGGGCTCAAAAGTACAACATAAAAATATGTAATCTGACTTTAAGATGGGCAAATTATCTAAATACATATTTCTTTTTAAAAGATATCCACTGGGGCTCGGTGGTGCACACCTGAAATCCCAGCAGTTTGGGAGACTGAGACAGCAGAATCATAAGTTCAAGTCCAGCCTCAGCAAATTAGTGAGACCCTGTGTCAAAATAAAAAAGGTGTGGAGATGAAGCTCAGTGGTAGAGCACCTCTGGGTTAAATCCCCAGTAACAAACAAAAAAAGATATATAAACATCCAACAAGTATATAAAGAATGCTCAATCTCAGTAATCATCAGGGAAATGGGAATCATAACTACAATGAGATATAATCTCATCCTAGTTGTATCAAAAAAAGCAAAAAATTACAAATGCTGGTGAGGATGTAGAAAAAGGGAAACTCATAAACTCCTATTATAATGTAAATTACTACAGCAATTATGGAGAACAGTACGGAGAGTCTTCACAAAACTAAAAATAGATCTATAATATGATCCAGTTATCATGCTACTACATTTACAAAGGTAATGAAATCAGTACACCAAAAAGATGCCTGCACTCTCATGCTTGTTGTAGCACTATTCACATTAACCAAAATATGGAATCAACCAAGGTGTCCATTAGCAGATGAATGGATAAAGAATATATGGAAGATGTGTATCATGCAGCCATAAAAAGAATGAAATCCTGTCATTTGCAGTAACAAGGATGTAACTATAGGACATATGTTAAATGAAATAAGCCAGACACAGTAAAATACTATATATTCTTAATCATATACAGAAGTCAAAAACATTGGTCTCAAAGAAGAGAATAAAAGCTGGGTATAGTGGCTCATGCTTGTAATTCTAGCAACTTAAGAGGCTCCCAGACAGGAGGATTGTATGTGTGAGGCAATTCTCAGAAACTTAGTGACACTCTATCTCAAGTAATAAAAAAGACTAATGATATAGCTCAATGGTAAAGCAACCCTGGGTTCAGTCCCAAGTACCAAAACAAAACAAATCAAAGAAGAGAGTAGAACAATGATTACTAGATGCTGAGAGGGATGGTGGGGAGGGTAGATGAGGGAGAAGGATAATAAGTAACAAAATACACTTAAAAATAATAAGTTCTTGTGTTCTACAGTACACAGTAGGGTGACTAGTTTATAACAACCTATTAAATATTTTATGAAGAACTGGAAAAGAGGAGCTCGAAGTTTCTAAACACAAAGAAATGATAAGGGTATGTATATATGTGAAGTATCCCACTGTACCCCATAAATATATATAATCAGTATGTTTGAACTAAAAAGAAAGATTAAAATTATAAAGATATAATGAAAAAAACTGCATGGGAAAATGGGTAGAAAAAAATTGACACCTAGAGGTGAGAGAAATCAGCCTGGCCTCCAGCTTTTCAAGGTAAGATCCACTTCAAGAAATAGTAGGAAAACAAATTCATAATTTTATCACAATTCAATCTCTCATTAGTTCTTTAAAATTTATCTATTCCTTTACACTAGGCTGAAGCTGGATTCTCAAAGTTCAGCATGAGTCTTCCATCAGAAGAGCCAAGGGATTTCCTAATATTGTTTTTATTACAGAGAAGTCAATGTCCTGCCCTTTGACTTTTCTGTAGCTTTTGGCAACACTGATCAATTTCTTCTCAAAGCTCTTCTTTAGCTTCTGTGTTAAGTACACTACTCTTCTCTCCCATGTTTCTGACTATTCTATCAAATTTATGCTCTTTTCTTCTATAACCAAAAAGAAATCTTTCCCCATAATTTGGGTCTTGACTCTGTGTCAACCTCCTTTCTTTGAAAATATCCAACCTATAGTTTCAACTGTGATCTTATTGATGGGAAGACTCCCAAATTTATATTCCCAGCTTTGACCTCTCTTCACTTCAACTCTTTGAACTTTTCCAACTGATGGCACTAGTGAAGTTTCTTTTGTGTTTTCACTTATTCTGCCAAAATTGATTTTCTCTCTTAATTACTGTTTTTAGGAATGGCTTCATCATTCTCTCAATCGATAGCTTAAAATAAGATACTCATCTTTGATTCTTTTCATTTTTACTTGCTCCCTTGTGCCAAGTAATCTCCTAGTTCTACCAAATTACCCTTCAAAATATCTCTGGAATCCCACCTTTCCCTTGCATTTTCACTTCTGCCAATCTAAATAATGTCCTAGTCATATTACACTAAGTAATAAAAATATCTTGTCTGATCTGAGCACTGCTAACACACTGACTTAAAAGAGCAATACTCATGCTTACGAGCCTACAAAATGCCATACTGAGGATAAAACGTAGAACAATCAGTTTGACAAGATTCTCTTCAATCTGACACTACATTGCTTAGGTCTTTGTTTGTCTAGCATTATTCAACCTAAGATAAAAGAGTTTGGGTGATAGAGGTAGAAAATCTGGTTCAAATCCTACATCTATCATTTACCAACAGTGTTGTTGTGGGCAAGAAAATTAACTTCTCTGGACTTCACCTGATATAGGATAATAATAATAACCTTACAAAACTCTTGAAACAAGGTATATAAGTCGCATGGTAGAGCATTTTACACAAGAAAATCAACAAATGATAGCTACTATGCTGTTTTTCGCATGTAAAAAACATGCCTAGTCCTATCATCTGTCAAAATCTTATTTGTTCTTTGAGCCTAGGTCATAATTATCTTTGTACATAAGAACCTATCCTGAACAGCTTAGCTTTGAGTGATTATTCATAGAAAGCCCTTCAAAAAATATTATTTTTCTTACCTTTGAACATCTCTACCTCATACACTTAGTTTATATCTATCATTAACATTTATCGTACTTGAGGACACAAGACAGTTATAAATGCCCTTCCTTTATCCCCTTTATTGAAATATAATAGCTTCTAAGCAATGACTGTTTTATATACTCTTTGTGTTCCTGTCTTGCAAAGAGCAGAAAGTAAGTAAACATCTGCAGAATATATTATTGCTACCAAAGCTGAATGCCTATTACGGAATTTACATAAGAGATTAATATCCATTTCATCATACTGACTTTTCTCAGGAAAGTAAATGGCTTCTGTAACTGTTTAATATGTCCTGCCCAATGATTTGATTTTATTGTTAATATGTTGAAAATTAACTATAATAGTTGAAAGAGTTTATTATCATGTTTTATTTTAACCTCTAACCATTCACTCAGAGTTGCTCAATATCTATACAATTGCTTCAAGTAATAACCATAAAGGAAACACAAGCTAAAAAAGTGGTGTCTTGTTATCCCATTCTGTGGTTTCTGGAACTAAACTAATGACTCAATTCTATTTTTATTAAATAAAGAAATGCTTTAAGATATATTTTAGTATACTCACAATTTGAAGAAAAGTAATTTCTAAAGATTATAGGTAAATTACTTAAGGTATACTAATACAAAACACAACAATAGTTTGCAATATTGATTTTAAATTGTTTCAGATGACTCTAGACATTTTCAAATGTTGATCTCTAATTATACCTGCACAATAAAAGGAATTCCTAGCTGAAAATTCAGTCTATTATCTCAAGTATTGCATATAAATTATTATAAAAGCAGCTTATCTGAATTTTTTCTTCATTTAATAGGCTGATTCTTTTTCTCAAAAGTAGGCTGTCTTTGTGTGAGGTTGTTGAAAGTTTTTAATCCCTTACTGTATATTGACTGTATCATTAAAGACAATGAAATATGTTACTGTTCATGGAAATGAAAATATTTGATTTAGAATGATAATGTCAGAATTTGTTTTCCCAATGACTGACTATGAAATAATCTCTATCTAAAATAATTTTTTATTGGTGCATTATAATTATACATAATAGTGGGGTTCATTGTGTCATATTGGTAAACGTGCAACACATAATTTCATCAATCTTGTTCCCTAATACCTTCTCTTTCCCTTCATTCCTTGTTCCCACTGATCTGCTTATTCTACTTTACTGATCTTCCATCTATTATTATTTCAATTAGTGCTTCCTAATTATACATATGAACAGGATTCATGTGTTATGTTTGTTCATGGATGGGGAATGAAATGTACAAAATTAAAATAAATTTTATACTCTGTTAATCCATTTGATGATATTTTGCTTGAAAGAATATTTACTTTGTGCATTTAGTATATTTTTCTTTATCACAGCTTTTATATATATATCCCTCTTTTAACATGACACAGTGTGTTTAACCTATGCTTTTTATATACACACATATATATATAAAGAATGCCAGTCTATATTTAGCAGTTAAATTCCTGGTTGGATTTCAGCTGAACAAGAAAAACATAGGTTGCTCATCACTTTACCCAGAATGAGGTAACCTTTTCAATCTGCCAATTTTTTTAAAAAATGGTACAATATTTGAACCAGGGTTGTATTTCCATAAATGGTTATAACAACCATTATGCCAGGACACATTTCTGTGACAAATCTAATCTGTTCTGTATTGTACGGTCCAGAGAACTCTCTTGAAATGTATGATAAGTTAGTGCATTAAGACATATTAAAAAACAACAACTTACGGGAGGTCCAGTGTCCCCTTTTGGCCCTCTTAGATACTTCATTTCAAGCATTGTATTAAGATCCTCATAATAATAATAATCATAAAGCTCAGTTTCATAGCTATTTTCGATGGGATAAGTAGCATCAGGATAAAATTCACCTTCCTTCCTTAGATCAAGGTGATTATCCACAGATGGCTTTTCTGTCACTCTGTATAAAGTTGTGTTTAAAATCTGTTCCATTTCCATGAGTTCATTAGTGTGTAGATTTGCTGTGATCGCCTTCTTGAGATTAGCATTTATATCTTGTCTTTTATGTGGAAGAATAGATGACATCTTCTTAAACAGTGACATACCAGTTATGGTATCATCCTCATGTTGTGTTATATTTTCAGATACTTTTGGCAGATAACTAAATTTCTCCTTGGTATTCATTCTTGTCTCACTGAGGCCATGATGGGTCATTGACAGGCTTAAATTTGTTTGAATATGTTCCTCCGGGATGGTTTCTTTGGCTTGAATCCCATAGTTTGTGAGATCCATAGCAGAGACATTTGCTGAATGAAGAGAAGTTAACTGAGCTTTTGATACCTGGTGTTCTGGTCTTTTATGCACTGTTGCAGAATCATTATTTATGGCATTTGTAATGCTTCTGCCTTCATAAAATGTTTTCTCTAACAGCATTTTTTCATCAGATCCTTCGGGCAAGGGAGTGTGTTCCAGTCTCTTAGTAGGTGTGATAGTTGTATGAGGAAGGCTTGTTTTAGTTTGGTATTTGTCCACATGGCGACACTGCTGTTTCACATATCTACAGTAGTCTGCAGATACTTCTACAGAAGGAATAATATCCAACTGACATATTATTCCTTCAAAATGTACAGAGTTATTATTCATACTTCCTAAGGTAAACACACTATTAGAATCAAAAGTCTGAACTTCTGAAATAGTCTCTGTGCTAAAATATTTCTTTCCACATTCAACAAACATTGAGACAACTCGGTTTCTGATAGTAATGGCAAATGAGTGCCATAGCTCATCATGAACACTGTAGTTGAAAAATACAGACTGCTTTCCTCCAATATACACTATTAATTTTTTTGGTAGTAATTGTACTCCTAATTGCAGTCTATTTTTATTTCTAATGCTGAAGAGAAATGCATTATTCACTTTATGTGACTGTAACCCAATTAATATTGTAAATGGCTGTCCTAAGTTTTCTGGTAAAATTTTCATGAGAGGTGACTCAATATAAGCATCATTTTTAAAAATGACACCTGATTCTATTAAATGGACCCCCTGAGGTAATGGTGTAGATGATGATGGTACAGCAGTCATTGATGATGAGTGTCTTACATCTTTGCCTCCAAGGCCTAGTTGATGAAGAATATCTATGCCTGGAAATTAAAGAAAGAGAGAGAGAGAGAAAGAGAGAAAGAATCTTACTCTTATGCATTCATGTGTTCATATAAATATTTGAGTATAAGGAAATCTTCCTTGTATCAACAGTAATTTCTAAAATAAGCATGCTCTATCAATAACTAGTTTCTGGGTAATGAGACAGGGAGAGGGAGAATAAGGTGTTATATTTAATTATTTTGAATAAAGTTTGTGTGTATGCACACATACATCCACACATCAATATTTGTTTTTTCTTTTAGTTGTAGATGGACACAATATCTTTATTTTATTTATTTATTTTTATGTGGTACTGGGGATCAAACCCAGAGCCTCACAAGTGCTAAACAAACACTCTACTACTGAGCTACAACCCCATCCCCCACACATCAATATTTCTTAACCCCAAATTTAAAAATTAGGTTAGTCTCTCATTTTTTCCATTTGGCTAGAATTCTTATATATTACTCCAATGGATACCCATGTTCAAAGATTCCCAGATGTTATTCACTTCAGTTCATAGCTTAAAATTTAATGACATCTATATTAAGGAGAAACTGGGATCACACTTAAAAAAAATTTGTGATTTGGAAGATATTTTCTAAATTAAGTTCACATAATCCATTACACTCTATTTTCCCTACTAAACTTCTAGGAATTTACAAATCACATAGAAACTCTCTATGCTTAGGCTCTTAAGTGTGTACTGCATTTAAAGTACTTTGGTCATCACAATCCTTGGGTAATGCCTGTACAAGAAAATTTAAGTGTTTTTTATTGTTGGTAAACACCATACTTTTTCTGAAAAATTTAAATTTCTCTATTTCCCTTTTTTTGTCAATCCTTTTCTGCATTTTTATACAATTGATAGACTCCTTTTCAACATTTATTTTATAATATGCATTTATATAATATGTATCTGATATAATTATGATTATTTAAAATTTATTTTTCATTGTAGTATTACCAATAGTATACTACTTGTATCCCTTACTCATTATAAGATTCTGGAAGATGGGTTCTAATTGGTTCATTATTGCATCTCTATAGTACCTACCTTGAAAATAGTTTTAAAATTTCTGAATGAATGAGTTCGCCCCACCACAACTTGAACAGATTTCATATTCACCTTCAGAGTCACAAAATTAAATGCTATTCACAAAGGATGATGAATCCTCTCTTAAAAATACAGAATAGCTTAGTCAATTGTATGATATTTATTATTATTTGGGTTATAAGTCACCATCTGTATCTTTGTATGTGTGTATGTGTGTGTGTGTTCTCCAATGAACATATATGTGCATGTACATATATGTGTGTATATATGTATATGTATATATGTGTGTGTATATATACACATATAGTATATAGTACATATGTAATATGTATATAAAATCTCTAGCCAGAAATGTTAAACAAGTGTGCTTAGTGAAAAAAAGAAGTTTTTGAAGATTATCCAGGAATATCTGATATCACCTTAATTTTCCTTTTGCAGGAAATTAGCAGACATCTGACAATTTATGTTCATTTATGTTCATTACAAAGAACAAACATAATGGAGAATCTCAGTCTCAAGTCTGATAATTGTGTACAATAATTAAATAATTATTGGATATCATTTATGCACAATCTAGCAATACAATTAAAATTTCTCAGAGATATTCATAAAACTCAAATGTTCTGTTTTAGATTTAGAACAACCATCATTTTATTCATAAAATAGTTGTAATTTTACAACAATATTAAAGAATATTTGATCTAAAATATTGCATGATAATGTGTCTCAAACTTTTCATCAAAACATTCCCAATAGCAGTTTAGAACTATATGCACCTCCAGAGTTATGGTGGCATAAAGGGACTCCATTTAATCATGAAAATACCCCTTGATTTCTTGAATTATAAGAATTCACACAAAATTTTAATTGTTTTCCATTTTATGGTTACTTAATATAACATCTAAATTACTTACCAGCTAAATCAGTTAGCCTAAAGATTTGTTCTTTATCTTTGAAAACCAGTTATTTTATTAGAATATGGCATCTTATTGGTCATTCTGGATACCTGTTTCTAGGTGCATAAAAATCCTATTCATTGTATAGCTTCAAAACATTTTTTAACTTCAGCAAGTTTTTCATGAATTTGAAAATTTCATAGTCTTGGTTATCTTCTTCATAAATCCTATTATGAGTATGTTGAGTCATACTGTCTTCTATATGAATAATTTCTTTATAATTATTTTTAATATATTTTTATCTTCAGATCCATTTATTTTTCTTATTTCTATCTTTATTGCTTCTCCTGTAATATCTAATTTTACCTCAATATATAAGACTCTTTTCGTGTGACTTCTGAATTCTCTAAGTTCACAGTTTATATCTTTGCAAATGTCTTGTCATCTCTTACTTTTCCCTGAGTTCTCATGTTTCTGCTTTATCATCCTCTTTCATATAGGTGATCAGGAGTTTCTTTGTTTTAAAAGTATTTGTTCAGAATTTTTATCTAATAGCAATATATTTTGTGTATATTCTTGGTTTTGCTGCTTTTTCCTACATTTTTGCTTGTTATATCTTTCTATTTATGCTATGTCAGCTTCTTATTATTACCATTATTTCCGAGCCCAGCAATTTATAGAAGGATGCTGTGAGAAGTAGTCCAGGCCTTCCAAATCTCAAAACTGCTACACTATTATCAGAGTTTCCTTTTAAAATTAAAACGAAAGCCCCACTTTTTCTCTGAACTCTAGGCAGTTCAGGAGGACTTCAATAGCCAGTTCTGCCTACAACCTCTCATTCTCTTCCCTCTGTATCCAGTCCCCTTGGGTGCATGCTTCAGAACAAATCCTTTACCTCTGAGGTTTGTTCCCACTTAGCCACTTAATTGTTATCTGTGCTTTCTTGTACTTACTGTCCCTTGGGCAGCTTCTGTCCCCCTCAGATCCTATAGCACTTCTTGTTTTTAAGGATTAAACATTAATTATGTTAATCTTTGCTTCTCATCCTCAAGAAGTTTGATTTTTTTCCTATTGATTGTATGTGGCATCTGGTTTTCTTGGCATAGTTTTGGGAGTTTGCAGATTATATTAATACCACAGTTTTGCTCAATATAAAATTTTAAGTTTGTTTATTAGTTCATTTACCTTTGTTTCTATGTATAATATATGGGAAAGAAAGTGGGAAGACAAATTCTCATGGTTTATACTTAAATTCTATGCCTCTTTCATAGATGGAGAATCTGAATCACAGAAAATTTAAATAACTTGATCAACATCACACAGCTGATAAATTGTAGAGCTATATTTGTGCCCCATCATTCTTATTTCTAAGGTTGTACTCTGACTATTCTACCGCCTGACAATCATTGTATTTCCCCATACAATTCCACATCTCCTTTGGACAAACCTCACTAATTAATCATGGTAGTATTACATTGTCCCCACAGAAATATCACATTGGAGATTACTCTTTATGTACTAGAGTTTGAATGCAGCTAGAGTTTGTACTTGAGGTGAAAGTGAGTTGTCATAAGTATTTACACCTGGGTGTGAATACACTTAACAAATGTTTTGAACAGATGTTGAGAGAAAATAGAGAACTCTTAGAAGGTATATATGAGGAGGGTTGAGGAGAAAAGGAAGATGGAAGGAAAGAAGGAAGAAGAGGAAAGAAAAGGAAGGAGAAAAATAAAAGAAGGAAACATCTACCCAGAGGACAAACATTTTAACATTTAATTTAGTCCTGGCCTAAATTACAATTTGGAGTTAAATTTAGATATTGGGTATCAACATATACATTAGTAAATAAATAGTCTACAATAAATTATTTCTTTCATGTTGACCCTACCCAAAAATCAATCCAGTTCATGTCACTTAAGAAATCAGTAGCCATTTAAATATTAATTCGCAACCAGACGCTGTATTATGTGCTTTACATTTTTTAAAGAATAAGAATAATGGCAGTGTTTATTAGGTTCTTTCATGTACCAACAACTATTTTAAGAACTTTACTGTAGAAAATCACATAATTCTTACAACAACCCTATGAGGCAGATGCCATTGTCTGACTGTTATGAAAAGTCAGAAAACTAAATTATTTGCCCAAAGTCACCCAAATAGGAAGCACTGAGACAGAATTTGAATGCAGGTAGTCTCTAAGAGTGAATCTCAATCTGGTGACTTTTAGCAGTGCATGTGTCACCCAACAGCAGAACTGACTGTATCTCTTTTCTCTATTTGCTTCTTAAATGTAGAATAAGTTCTGGTGTCACCAAGACAACGCCTTGCTCTTTTTACTGTAAACACAAGACCTTATGACTTCATCCAAACCATAGCTTCAACAACCACATATGCTGACTCACAAACCTCTCTCCTGGAGTTGCATATCCAATTACCTATTGAATTTACCCATAGGGATCATATGTCTCCAAAGCACTTCTAACTCAATATATTTTCCCCAACCTCATTTTTCTTACTTCAGACTTCTGTCAGTGAAAAGCCTCACAACCACATAAGCATCCAGAATAATCTTTTTGTAATAAAAATTAGATATTGCCACTCCCTGATCAAAATCCTCCAGTGGCTTTACATGGTATATTAAACCTACATCATCTATCCCTTTCTTATCTCTCTGGTTTGATCTACTATCATTTCATCTCACCTTACTTTACTCCAAACTAGTCTTTTCTTATTCTTTTTAAAACCAGCTAAACTCATTTATAACTCATACTGTGTGCACTATGTTTGGGATCCTCTAAACACTGAAGTTCATTTCCTGGACAAATTTTAATCCATACCCTTTTGTTACAATAACCCATAACTGTGAATATAATGGATTTAAGTGAGTTTTCTGAGTCTTAATAAAGTTTTTGAAACTGAGGGTTTTCCTAGAAACCCCAGAATTTGAAGTTGGTGTCAGAACTAAGGGTGATTTTGGGAACTGCCTCTACCTTTACACTACCACTTACTTATTTTTCTCTTCAGAGATATGAATTCTGTTTGGTTTTTATTCTTCCTGGAATTTTTTGCCATATCAAAGTGAATCAAAATTTTTACCCCATTTCTTCAAGAGTCCTGCTAAAAGTATCCCTCCATGCAAAGCATTACTTACCCTACAATACTGACCAAGTACTGTTTCTTTTTTTTTTAATTTTTATTTATTTATTTATTTATTTATTTATTTATTTATTTATTTATTTATTTATTGTAGAGACAGGGTCTTGCTGTGTTGCTCATGCTGGCTTCTTAACTCCTAGGCTCCAGCAAACCTCTTGCCTCAGATTTCCAAGTTGCTGAGACCACAGGTGCATGCCACCACACCCTGCTAAGTGGTACTTTTTGAAGCCTTCAGTATAATTTTTGTTTGTTGTTGTTTTGTTATACACTAATGAGAAATGAATCCTTTCTTGGTATGCTAATAAAATCAGTCTTCTAAAGCTGACACATTTAGAAGAGTGACATAGACAACCAAACTTAGTTGTCTTTCATTCAAAACTTATATACTAAGCAGCACTGATATGCTTATCAAAAGTGAGAACCAAAGAAAAAGGAAGAAAGGGAAATGGGAGGGGGAGAGGATAAAGTGGAGGAAGGGAACAAAGGATGAAACCATGAGACAAAAATCAATCTTTTCTCCTTTAAATTGTTATTCTCAGGTATTTGTCACAGCAACAAAAAGCTAACACAATACTTAATTTCGGTGAATTCTTACTCTTTTAAATTTTCATGTCTTCATTAGTCAAGGTCCCAAAGTTATATTCTTTCTAGTTTGTAGGGAACAAAATCACCAAAGTGTATAAAAATAAATGTTAGATAGACCTCAACTTAGTTTCCTTTTCCCTGCTATTTTACCCAAACTGACCAGATTAACTAGATAATTTCCTCCTGTTCATTTTGTATAATCTCAGCCAAATGGTCTGTGTCAAAATCAAGACTCGAATGAAGGCTTTCTGGCTGCAGTTCACTGAGTTAAGGAACTAAAGGAAATTGTTGAAAATCAACTGTTTTGCTTTATTTTACTTTTGTCAACATTATGAGGATATGGAAAAAGAAAAGGCTCTGGAATATTCTCTTTTCTTTTACTAAAATGTATTATACTCTCTTTATGTAATAGGCACTGTGTTAAACACTTTACATGGTTATCTCATTTTGTCCACCCAACAGACATTTGTAGTAAGCATTGGTATTATCTTCACTTTCAAATTGTTGAAAGTGAGGCTCAGGGTATCTCAGGAATTTGCTAAAGGTCACATAGGTACTAAGTAGTGGAACCTGGACCTTAACCCAGGTTTCTGGCTCCTGAATACGCATGCTTAAGTGCAACTTGCACACTGGGTATGTTAAAAGTGACAATTGTTTCTTTAAAGTTTTCTTAATGTAAATAGCACATTTATTCTGTATAAAGAGATACATGCAAATTTATTTGTGAGAAATGAAGCTTTAAGCTATGTGTAAAATTTTTGGTTAAGTGCCCAGTAGAGATCTTTGGCAGAAAATACTTGGAGTTACTGCAGCTAGAATGAGCTGCTTCTCTGTTAACAGTAAACACATTTTGGATTAATTTGTATACGAAATTCTCTTCTTGGAGATAAGTATTCTACACATAGATCCCTACACATGTGGTTTTCACACTTTGGGATCATGAATCTGAGAATACTGTGAATGGTAAGAATTAGTCATGCATTTTGCATAGTGTCATTCATCATGGAGTGATGTTGCAGCTATGCCAATATCTCACTGGCAGCCAGCCCACCAATATAGTCAGAGTAATAATGAAGGTATGCTGTATCAGATGAGAAAAGGTATATGTATCTGTCAAATCCTCAGAAAACTCAGCCTTATATAATTATTTTTTTCTTGAAATATGAGCATTTATTCACTAGGCTATGCCTAAAACTTTGTTATATGACAAATATAAAATTTGTATCTATTAATAAGATACTTCTGAATTAAAATTTAAAGGAATAACTAAAATCATAGCAAATCACATAGCTGTTTGTTTCTTTTCAGTCAGAGAGAGACAAGGGATTTCATATTGGGGAGTAGGTGGAAGTAGGGGCTGAAGTTTGTATAAAAAACTTTGAGGGCTGGGGGTGTGGCTCAAGCGGTAGCGCTCTCGCCTGGCATGCGTGCATCCCGGGTTCGATCCTCAGCACCATATACCAACAAAGATGTTGTGTCCGCCGAAAATTAAACAATAAAAATAAATAAAAATTTAAAAAAAAAAAAAATCTTTGAGCCAGGTGGCGGGTGCATGCCTGTGATCCCAATGACTCCAGAGCTGAGTCAGGAAAATCTCAAGTTCAAAGATAGCCTTAGCAACTTACAAGTTAGTGAGACCCTAAGAAACTTAGAAAGATCCTGCCTCAAAATAAAAATGGGTTGGGGATGTAGCTCAGTGGTCAAGTGCCCCTGGGTTGGATCACTGGTACCAAAAAGAAAAAAAAAAGAAACTTTGAGACCATAATAGGAGGTTGAAAGTTGATTATGTAGAAACATTGAAATATTTAACCAATTATAGCAGAATTTGGAAGAGAAGTATCATAACGAGAATTAAGGATTCAGCTAAAATGTACATACTAAATTGAGAGACAGTCCCCCAAACAAGAACTTTTTTATATCACTCCAATAAAAGTGGCAATTAGGATTTTATTCTATAAGTAAGACATTGGAGGATCCTTCTCTAAAGCAATTCTATAGCCTCAGACATTTGTGGTTCAACTAGATGGTCAGCCAGGTTCCTACTCAGTCATCCTCTATATGAAATATCTCTGGTGACAAGTCTACCCATGCAAATAGTTTCCAAGCCTATTTTTAGTATCTTGCTTTTAAATGATATCAGAGGTACTTCAGACTTATAAAGAATTTCTGCAACATAAAAAAATCAAAACAAACAAAAAGTTTGGAAGGAACAGAGTTCAGGTAACAGAAGAAAAATTCAAAAGTATGATTCTTATCCTTAGAGAGGTAAGAATTGATATTGCATCAAAGAAACAAAAAGAGGATACAATTTTTAAAAAGAAGAAGAGGAGTAATCTAGCTATTAAAACATTTTAAATAGCAAAAATTAAAAAATGAAAATCATTAGAATAGTAAATCATAAAAATCTCATGTAAAATAGAACCATAAAGATGAGAAATGCGATTGTAAGGTGAAAAAAAATAAGGAGTTCGATTCCAAAATGCAAAATATAACAAATTATAGAAAGAAAAAATAAATATGTCAGAAAGAAAAAAAATAACAGAAAAATTCCCAGAAAATGAAGGCTAACTTTCCACATTAAAAAGGCTTATTGAGTACCAATACAATAAGTTGAAAGAAATTGTATGTAACAAAGCACATTATTGTGAAATTTCAAAACATCAGAGATAAATAGATGATCTTAAAGGACTTTTAAAAAGTCATGCACAAAGAATCAAGAATTAGCATAAGTTTTCTTAACAACAGATCTGCAAGCTAAAAGATGAAAGCCTTTCAAGTTCTGAGAATAAAGTATTTACAGCCTAAAATTTTGTATTCACCTTAACTACCCTTAAGTACAATGATGAAATAAACACATTCTCAGAAATGCATCATTGCAAATCTGAACCACCTAAATATATATTCACAGGCTACAACTAGAGGATATAATACAACCAAATAAGGAAATAGATTGTGAAAAAGGAAGATATGAGTTCCAAGAAAGTGGTTCTTACATGAGCAAGAAATATCAACTCTACAGAAAGTGTACAGAACTAATAGTCCACAGTAGAACAGGAGAATTTTAGCTCCAGAAGGAAAATCTCCAAGGAAAAATTCAAATTGTTGGAGTTGTACATTTTGGGGGGAAAATATTTTTCAAAGAATTTTTAGAAATTTTTTTGTAGAATCTGAGAAAATTATTAATAATAACAGAACACAATATGAGCAAAACAAGGAGCCATCTTGCAATACTGTACAGGAAAGAAAATACAAACATACAGGGCTCAGTGACAAAAAATATGTACATGGTCATAATAAGGTAAATTATAAATAGTAATTTAATCAAAAACATTAATAGAATTATATTGAGATGATAGGAGGAGAGGAAAAAGGAGCATAGGTTAGTATAAAAATGTCAAATGTTCATCATCAATAATAGGAATTCAATAAAAATGTAGATACTATTAAGAAGATTAAAACCAAAAGATTTTGGGCAGAGGGTCGCAGAAACAGTTAAAGGCAAGGGATTCTAGTTTTTGTTCATATGTTTTATTGTTTGATTTGAACTTTAAATTATATAATTGAATTACTTTGATACTTTTTAAGATTTGAAAAACCTTGTAACCACATAAATGTTTCTGAGAAGTCCAACTGAAAATAAGCACTAGCTAAAATACATATATAGCAATATTAAGGTCACAAATGATACTTGTTATCAGCATAAAAACACAATTTCTCTGATAATGTTTCTTCTCATATCCTGATTAGATGCTACACTGTATCATGCTAATTTAATAAAAAATATTTTAGGAAAAAAGTACTTCTAGGTTTCTGATAACATACTATTTCCATTTGTTTTTTGTACTCAAAAAGTATTCTATTTTCTACAGTCAAGAGTTTTTTTCAAAAAGATTTTCTTTTTGTTAAGAACTGGAAAAAAATTTGTCATTATAATAAGACTGAAAATTATTATGTCTCTCCTAAAATAAAAGAATACATTTTTATTATGTAAATAAAATATACTATTCAGAAACATTCCGTTTTCTTATGTCTTTCTTCATCTGAGTTTCTAATATTTTGATAAGGATACGTTTTGTAAATTATTAAACTCATAATGCCAGTGAGTGGGAATTTTGAAGCAAGGGATATTTAGGACAGGAGTTTTCTCCTGAGAGATGGTGAGACCTAGATTCAAGTCTACTATTTGAGCTGGGTAAGCCACTTTTTGGATCCTCAATTGTTCATCTATAATACCCACTTTGTAGGTTCATTATGAAGATAAGAATAATATATATAAAGTACTGGAAAAGGACATGACACAAAATGTATATAGAATTAGTAATGGCTATTCTCTTCTCTGTGGCTCCAAGGAATGTAGTATTAAAGAATTTAAGATTTTGTAGTCAAACTGCCTGAGTTCAAATCTTGGCTCTTCCATTTATGAAGTTATGACCCTTGCTGTAGTGACCTAAGTCTCCTTTATCTTGGTTTCAGCAATTCTATCATAGGCATAATTATTAAAATTCTGTGATAAAGCAAGTGGTGAAGAAAATGTATATTCTACTAGTAAAGTGGTACATAATAATAAATATTAATACTAATAATGATAATAAAGGATGTAGTTTTTTTTTCTTCATTTCCAAGTAAAGCAAAATAAGGTAACAGAAATACATTGGTCAAGAATGGCATTTCATGAGGTTACATATGACATGTGGCCTAATTTAACCATTTCCCCATAAAAGTGAATTAGAAAATGCTTTTCAAGAAATACTTTCATACATCTACATGATATTTGAGAGGATACAGTTGCTCCTCAGTATCTTTGGGGTTGATTTTCCAGACCCCTGTGGATACCAAAATCTGTAGGGATTTAAATTCCTATGTAGAATGTAGTATTTGTATGTAACTTATACACATCCTTCTGTCCATGATAAATAACCTCTAGATTACTTACAATTCATAATACAATACAATGTAAATGCTATGTAAGTAATTATACTATATCATTTAGGTAATAATATCAAAGAAAAATATCTGTACATGTTCAATACAGATGAAATTTTTTTCAGAATATTTTTAATCTTTAGTGGAATCTATAGTTATAGTGGGCTGACCATACTTTTCTTATCTGTCCACTTATCAATTGGGTAAATCAGGTAAAATTCCATTCTTCCCTTTGCACCCCTTTTTACTCTCTTCACATAGTTCATTTATAATTTAGCTTTTCAGGTTATTACTTGACCAAACTGACACATGGTTCATTGAATTATCATTGAATTCTCTCAGAATGAATAATTTGGCAGTCACATATAACCCTACTACATATAGGACAAACAAAAAAATTAGGACCACAATGATAATGTTTAAGTCCAGCATAGTTCAGGAATTTTTCTTTGACTTTGCTATTTTTTTAACCTTTACCAAAGCCACTTTTTTCACTTTGAGACTAGAGATGTTATTATATTTATATTTCAATCATTAGCAATTAAGTTTTTAATCAGAAAACAGATATTTCAAAAGTTGTTTAATAAGTGAATGAATTAGGACATACATAAATTCCTGAAACCCTGTCATCATTTTACCAGAGCAACAAGCTAGCAGGCAAAAACAAAACAAAACACAAAACTATTTTGTAAATCTCCATTTGAGTTAAATAAAACTCTAAGCCCACTAATATGTAAATTTCATTGTTTCTCAATGATGCTAATCTAGAGGGAACATTTATTATATGCTTGTGTTGTTTCAAGAAGTGCAAAGGTAATTCAGTCACAGTTTGCCACCCCCAAGAACTCCCACTTAAAATGAAGTCACAAGCAAAGCCTTTTTACTGTACAAAACTTCTCTTTTATGGAGTTTGCTTAAAAATGTAAGCAATTTCACAGATGGAAGGTCTGAGTAATTTCTTAAAGGTCATATTTCTCCCCAAAATTGATTTCTTCACCCTTACATTCTCATTATACTGGGCAAAGACATTTTTATTGTTTAATATTGACCTTAAGGTTATGATAACTTAAAAGTCATGTGCTTTTGCTGTCTGGAAGCAAAATTTTTGCAAACAAATAATTAATAGGGCAATTTTCTTACCTTGCTCGTGAGCATGAACAGTAATCCAAGCTACACATAGCCCAATAAAATGAAGAAGTAGTTTCCTATGAAAATGGAAAAAACAATTGTTGGACATCTACAACTTATAAACCATATAAAATCCAAAATGAACTCTAATGAAAGATTAATAATTAAACTTTATTTTAATTAGCATGGTTAAGAGTAAATTCTCTGAATTAAAATTGCAGTTTTACCATTTATTATGTAACTTGGGAAAATTTTTTTTATCATTCTATGCCTTAGATTTTTCATGTGTTAAACCTAATTCATGAGGTTTATTAAAAGAACTAGTTGAGGGCTGGGGCTTTAGCTCAGCGGCAGAGCGTTTGCCTAGCATTGCATGAGGCACTGGGTTCGATTCTCAGCATTACATAAAAATAAACAAATAAAATAAAGTCATTCTGTCCATCTACAAAAAAAATTAGGAAAAAAATGACTAATTGAAAAAGTTCATGTAAAGCACATAAAACAGTACCTGGCACCAGTACAAAGTACTGAATAAATGTGAATTAGTAAGGTGACATGATTGTTATTATTAACATGTCAAATTACTACACATGTAATTTCATACAAAGAAACAGAAATTTATACACTTAACCATCATGATTGTAAGTTGATGGAAAGAGCTATTTATCTGTATAAAAGATTGTTCAGATGTGAAAGCCATTTGGATATCATTTAATTCTTGGTTCTTTGGTTTTGAAAATAGCAATGGCCTATAGATGTCAATGTTGAGCATTTTGATGAGTAATCGTGAGTGGAATATCCACCAATTACTACAAATAAAAATGTTTATTCATACTGATTAGCTATTTAAGCAAAAAATGCTTTGTGATTTTTTAGTATAATAAAACTTTAGATAGATTTTGTTGAATATTCTTCACAACTTCCCAAATCTACCTCCCAAATAAAAACCACAGAGATAATTTTGGAAAATGATGATAAGCATGCTGAAGACAATACTTCATTAACTAAGTCTTGCTAATACGGACTTTGATTATTTCTTGTATTCTAATTCAATGACTCTTCAAATGACATTTGTGTAATGTTAGTCTTCAAGAATCAATTGCAGAGTCCCAGGGAAATTGTATGTCTTTTGTATTAAGGTCTGGGGTATTTTTCTGTTTATTGTCAATAAAGTTTTTTTTTTTTATCTTTGTCAATTAGTATAAGTGTATGCCTTTATCTTACTGTAGGAAAGATAATCTTTTTACAAAGTTTAGCTAACAATATAAAATTATATTCTTTATATTATAGAACCCAATTTCATTTGTATTAAAATGGTACTTTCCATTTTTGTATTTTAAAGTGAACATATAAGTCGAGATTTTGAAAGAGCATTCAACAGCTATCACTAACTCTATAAATTAATCAATTGAATCATTACAGAAATTTCAACTGATATGGGCAAATAGTTAGACTCTATATCTTAAAAAATCCCACATATGGTAGCATTCCATCTAAATCAATAGTTCCCAAATGTTAGTCCACCTGAGGTGCTTGGGAGAAATGCAGATTCTGCCCTGATGAAAATAGTTGACTCAAAAGTTGGGGGTGAGTCTTCAGGATGCATATATTCTAACTACATGATTCTACAGATTCTAACAATCTTTTGTTACAGATTATGTAACAAAAATTTAGAACATTAACTGTTTATTTTCCAATTAGTATACATTTAAATATACATTAGTTTGCTTAGATCACATATATCTGATTTTATGACATGACACAAATATTATTTGATCCTTTCAAATCCTTTTCTACTGTATTAGAATAGCAGTTTCATACTTGTACATCAGAATCACCTCAAGAACTTTCAAAAATTGCTGGACCTCGCCCCCAGAGTTTCTGGCTCAGTAGGTTTTGGTGAGGCTCAAGAGTCTGCATTTATAACAAGTTCCCAGGTGATGCTGCTGCTGCTGTTTGGAGAGCCACATTCTGAAGATGATAAATTTAAGAGATGATAAAAGGCTCCCCTGTTTTGGACCTTTTTTTGACATTGGCTGCACACTGGAATTCTGTAAAATTTTAAGAACTACTTATACTTGAGTCCTTCTCTCCCCTTCACAGAGATATTAGTTTTAATATGTCTATGGTACACTCATTTTAAATACCAGATGATTCCAATGTACAGACAAGGTTGAAGACCATTGCACAAAATTGAAATGACTTCTGTACATAACAGATATAAATATACTTGGACATTGAACAAGATGGGACAAGTCTAAAAGAAGTCAGCAACATGGTAATGAGTCTTTAAGTTTCAAAAAATATAAGCGATGATATGATGATATTGATATCTGAGGATACCTAACAAATATGAAACACTTTGCATCATCTGACTGCTAGCCACATTTTCAGTTTGATATCAGCCACTTTCCAAACATAACCAGAAAAATAATGGTGAAGGCCTAAAGGAGATCAGGCAGGGATATATATATATATATATATATATATATATATATATATATATATCCCTGCCTGATAAAATAGATAGATAGATAGATATCACACTTAAAACATTAAAGTGACAAAATATCATTCCCAAGCATCTTCCCTAGATGACTCTCAAAGAGCTATTCAATTTGCTTTTTATCCAAAGGGTCCCAGTTACTTTAGAGGAATGCCAAGCATCTTCTAGTTTAGGGTACCCATGAGATTCTTAAGAATTATGAGTAGAGTACAGATACTCGTTCCTATATAGATTCAATTTATAATAAGAAGAAAGACTTGTAAAATCTTGTGTATAGGGAACTTTTAAAGTATTTTTTAGTTGTCCTTGGACCTTTATTTTATTTATCTATTTATTTATTTATGTGCTGTGCTGAAAATCAAACCCAATGCCTCACACATGCTATGCAAGCACTCTACCACTGAGTCACAACCCCAGTCCTACAGAACTTTTTAAATGAATTGATGGTTTTAAATAAATTGAAAAGGGGGAACTAATCTGAGAAACATACATATGTGACATGCAATGATAATTTCAACAATTTCTATCACACTAGGTTTTACATGCCAAAAACTTTTCAAATCTGTGACAACTTTACAGACTCTGGTTTTTACTAACAACTAAGACCCAGGTCCCAATATAACCAGGAAGAAAGTTCTCATCATAGCAATAGGGATAAACTTGAATGATTCAGGATTTTAAGCATTGTCACTAACATCATACACAATGAATTTCTCAGACTATCAATTCAACTCAATAGGTAGTACTTACATAACTAATCCTGTGTGAAGCATAATAGAGCTTTTGGTTAAATTCCAAGTGTTTAAGCAATTCATGAAGTATAAAGAAGATAAATGATTAAGGACTTCAAGTAATCATAGAGCCTAGAGTCCACTCAATAGGAGGGAAGAAAAATACAACTAGTCTGTTGTAGTAACACCACAGAGATTATTAAACTGATCCTTGCCTATTCTAGCAAAGTTTCTGGCAGATGCTAGTGTTATATTAAAAAATTAATTAGATGAATGAGAGAAACAATCAACCTTCAGTCAATAAGACTATCAAGTGGTCTTGAGTCTTGACAAATATATAACTTCTCTAACATCTATATATTGATCCTAGGATCAAGAAAAGCCAGTTCTTCTACCATTTATTTGTTTAGCTAAGAAAGTTCATAATTTAAAGACCTTTTGCTCTCTGGTCTCTTTTTGTAGTCCAGGTCAAGCCACTTCTTCCTTAGATGTATGCTTTAAACAAGTTTATTTCTTTCAGGCCCTCAAGTGCACTGTCCTCTCACCAATGAGCCTTTTAATGTTCCAGAATCTGTTTGGAAAATTCCATGTCCTTTCTAATTAGGTTTCAGTCTAGACTTTGTTTCCTTTGGTTCACTTTTCTTCCATCATTATCCTTCTAGCCCTTCATACATGCCAGGACTGTTAGATAACAACCCAGTATATACCCTTATCTCATTTGTTATACTTGGTTGTTTCATTTACTATGACCTGTATTAGACTGGGCACATTGGAAGGACAGCAATTATGTCACTATCTTGCTCGATCATTATATCCCTGTTGCTTAGAATCATACTGGGAACATCATTGGAGCTCAGTAAACATTTGTTGAATGAATAAATGAGAATTATGTTAGGCTTTTAAAAGAATGAAAATGAAATGGTCCTTATTTCAGCTCTCAGAGTTACGATTTCTGAAATAAGTCATAGTTGCAAGCCATGCAAGGAAACTAGCACAGCTATTCTAATTCCTCTAATAAAATTTATTTTTCTCTTGCAACTTCACAGATTACCAAGCAGAATGTCTAAATAACACTCAAACTTACTTTCCATAAATTATATTTTCTCTCCTTGATATTGGCTACACACTGGAATCCTGTAAAATTTTAAGAACTACTTATACTTGAGTCCTTCTAAGCAACTTAAAAAAATAGAATTTAATGCCAAATTGCAAGACCTTTACAACCAAACATTTTTTGCTATTTTTGTTTTGTTTTGTTTTTTGTTTTCCTTTTTGGTTATAGAAACCCTTAATTACCCTAATAGTCTGCCTGGAAGATTTAATATGTTAAATCAGTATATCAAACACTTTGAGGTTTTAGCTTTCTTTTATTAATTCCACAAAGTCACATCTAAAAGCAGCCCTGTGAAAGAAAATGTCTGAAAGGATCCAGTTTTAAAACTATAAATGTTTTTGGGTGACTAATCAGAACTATGATTTAAAAAAGCTGCTCCTGCTTCTCCAAAATGTCACCACAAAAAGATGGTGGAAAATGAAAACCTCAGGGGTTTCATTAGGGACTCCAAGGTTTAATCCAGTGGCCTAACATTATCATCAGCTAATCAGCTGCTTCTACCAAGTCCCTCCTCCTTTCCCAAGGATTGGTGGCCTTTTTTCAAATTCAAGAACTCCAAATTCTGTATGAAAATGGGATTTTTTTTTCCTTTAGAAACAATTTCTTGGTGCAACCATTAACTACCCTCTCCATGCTTTGCATGTGTGTGGTTGCAGCTGTGAGGTTCTGCAATCTGATGTCGTTTTTGAATTGCCCTTAATTCTCTGCAGCCCATCCCCACTGGCTCCTATAATGGAACAAGTTGGATGTCAGCAGATATCCAAGAGTTGCAAGACCCTGGCCAGAAGATCTTCCAAGAAATCAGTGAAATCAGCACCTTTGCCCAGGAGCTGCTACCCATGCTGACACTACTCCACAAGTTCTTTTCCCATCCACGTGGTGTAATTTTTCCTCAGAGGCTCCTCCAGTATTATCCATTCTTTGGTTTCTCTACTTCCCGCTACCTCCCCCCCCCCCCAACCCACTCCTCAATCATCTGGACCCAATTTAAAACCCCAAACTGCCCAAGAATTTATGCAGGGCCTTTTCTGGGAGCGTCTGGAAGGGAAGTGTAAACCAGACAAGACAGAGGCCAGGAGCAGAAGATCTGCTGTAATCCATGAAGTCTGTCACAACTACCAAAGGGAGTTTTAGTCAGCAACGTGGGCCTGAAGCAGAGGAACTGGGAAAGCCCTCACCGCTGGAGAGGTCAGTGGGAGAAGCACGTGGAAGCTGCTGCTGGACAGGAGGTGAAGGGCCATACCAGCTTTTCCTGGTGGCTGAGCTTTCTAGCCTCTTTGTACCCGCTAGGGATCTGCGGAAAGATGTGCCCAGAATCTCAGGATGAGATGAGCATCCTTCTCATCCCTATTCCTGTCTCCCTCTCCCAGACTGTCCACACTGAGGTTTATCTAGAAAAGTAGTTCTTCTGCCTAGGAATTCCAAGCAGCCTGTGTGAGCCCCTCTGGAAAGAGGGCCCGCTGAGCTTCTGGCCCCCGGGTCTTCCAGGCCCCCAGCACCGCTCCGCACACCTAGTGTTTCAAAAGTTGCGAGCTTTCCTCTGTTTCCTCCAGATAGGGGTGCGCAGGAAGGTGCCTCTTAGTCAGCATCAGGGAAACTTCCAAGGATCTTAGCAGAAAAGCTCGCAAGCCCTAGCCATGCTGGGCTGCACGCGGCTGGGAAGCACATGTGCATACAAACACTGCCACAAGGCGGTCTTTCTCCACACCCCGCCTCCGCCTGCCCTCAGCTGACTCGGGCAGTTCTGCCCCCTGTTCTCCCACCTACTCTCCCGAGGGGCAATCTCTCCACAGAAAATCATCACAGCTGTGTTCGTGCCTTTTGCTTCTGGAGGCCAGAAGCAAATGTGTGTAACCCACTGCCCTCCAGGGAGCAGGGCAGTCAAAAGACCGAATAACCCCATCCTCCCTCTTTTCCCAGTGAGGGGGTGTGAACAGGTACTGCGCCCAAAGAGGACGTGGGTGTGGGTCAAGACCCGCCCAAACCCTCCGCGGTAAGATCAGCTCCTCCCCCGCGTCCTGCCCACCCCCCTGGTCCCAGTGGGGAGAAGCACTTCCCCACTGACAGGCCAATGATCAGGGCACAGCCTCAGCTCCAAATGGGCAGCACTTTTGTTGGCCTTCTAACAAGAGGCGATTGCCTTTGAACCCGTGGGAAGAACAGCGTCCGGATGCCCAAGGTTCTGCAGGCACACCCCCACACCTCCACCTGGTAACCCTACCACGCAACTGCAGGCGCTCGGCCCAGTGGTCCAGGCTGCGTGCATCGAGCTCAGGGGACTGCTGGTGTCCTAGCAATGCCATCCTGGACACCCTGAGAAGCACCGCGGACTTCAGCCTGGGCCCTGCAGGAGGGGAAGGGAAGGAGGGAGAGGGCGGTGGAAGCAAGAGCCCAGGCGGGCGTGGGAGCCCAGCTCTGAGCGGCGGGAGAAGCGGCTGAAGACATCGGGACGCGAGCCAGTTAGTTTTTCCTCCCGAGCCACAGGATAACTTTAAGCATAAACTGCCTGAGACCCGCTGGCACGAGGCTTCCTTTCAAACACGGTATTTTACAAATTGAGAAGACAAGGGGAGGATGCCACGGCTGCTCGCCCGCTCCCAGTGCCAGAAAGTGCCAAGGATTGGGGCCACAGATCTCCAGCCCTCGCGGTAGATCCAGGGGGGTGGAGTGAAGGGTTGGTCTAACCCCTACCCGGGCGGGTGGGCTACTTACGTTTTTGCGGTGGGGGAGACTTTTCCACGCCTTGTCCTGTGGGCTCCTAAATGCATTTGTATGCATTTGTCCGTGCAGCAAAATGCTAACGGAAAACAGAAGCCAACTCCGAACTGCTAAGGGTGCAGGTACTGTCCATGAAAAAGGGGGGGAAATCACGTGAAAACCATGCTCCTAACCCGCAACGAGGGGGTAAAAAGAAAGAGAGGAGATGAGGTGGTGTGGGGGTAGGAAATAGCACCCGAAGGGGGAGGACAGATAGGCTTCCTGCTGCCTAGCTCAGTGTGGGACGAGCCAGGGTTGTGTTCCCCTGGGAGGGCGGGCGAGGAGGGAGACTTCAACAGGGAGGCAGCGGGGCGCCGGCAGCAGCAGGAGTTCAGCTGCGAGTGCAGCCCTCGAGTTCACTTGCGGTTCAAAGGCGACTCTGTGACTCCAGTGGAGTCCTCTGCTTTGGGCCTGGGAGGAGAAAGAGGAGGGGGAGGAAAGGAGATGAGGGGTGGGGGTGGGGGGAAGTCCTTGGAAACAGCCCGCGCCCGAACATTTGTCAAACAAGCACACACACCCACTTCGGAAATCAAGTCGGTGCGAGAGGGCCGGTGGCAACTGCAGGCGCTCGGCGTTGACTGCCGCCGGCTGCTTCGCCTGGAAGAAGAGGAACCAGGCAAATCCGGCTGGTGTTAAATTTCACCGCTCTCTGACTTGCAATGACATCACCAAACACAGCGCACACCTCCCCCTCTGTCCCGCAACCTTCCCCCACCCAGCGCCGGGCTCCAGCGCCCCTGTCAGCCAGTCCTGCGGGGTCTGGCTGGGCCTGCCGCACCCTGGGCGCGCACGCCGCCCCCTGGGCACCGCCCGCACGTTCTCCCTTCCCACTTACAAGTGACTAGGATCCTTCCTTCCTTGCAGTATCCATGTACCATTCCCATTTACTGCAATCCCGATTTCATGTTTTGCTCTTGAACCTCTACCATCTCTAGTCTTCTTACTATCTTCACTCATCTTCTGAAATCCTTCTTAGTTGAGGGGAGTCCTCACTGACCTTGCTTTCTTTGCAGGCGTCTTTTTACCTAATTGTAATGGTTCTCATAGCTACCTTCCTTCCCCTTCACTCTTTCCTTTAAGTCTGTTCCACTACTTCTAATGACTTTTCTCTCTTGCAAGCCACCTTTCCGCCTTCTCCCTACCTTTTACAGGCTTCTGTAGGTGTAGCTTAAAGCTCCGCAGTTATGCAAGAGCATGCTAACACACAGTCTTACCCATTTGAATAACTTCTCCAATTTTTGTCACAATTTCTTTAACACAAGTCTCTATCATACTGGAAAGTTCACTTTCTTATTTTTCCAAAAACAAACAAACACAAAACCCTGAAAGTTCTAATTTTATCTTCCTTATGAACAAGACTGGAAACTGCAAGAAGTCTGGTATCTATTCCTATACTCTTTGTTATATTTTTAGCACGTAAAATATGATGTGGTGCCTCCGTTGAACGTGTGATTGCTGTATATTAGTATCGTTCCTCTGTTTTTCTTGTTATCCTGTGTATGTACACAATAGCCCTCCCATATACAAAAAGAGTTCCCAGATTACAAACATACTGTGAAAATAAGTGACCAAATTGATGAATGAAAATGATTGATGTGATTCTAAAGTTTGTTAATATTTTCACTCCAAAACTATAGAATTTATCTTCCCCTCCCTCAATTTTTCAACTTTTTGTCTTGAAGTAAGTTTACATTTAAAAAGTTGTAAAAATAGTATAGAGTTCCTGTATACCCTTTACCCAGCCTATGCTAATTAACATCCTATATAACCAAACAACCATGATCATATTCAAGGCAGTTCACACCAGTACAATACTAGTAACTATTTATAGATCTTATTCAAATGTTGTCAGTTTGTACAGGAATGTCCTTTGGCCCAGGATCCTACATTCTAGTTAATTAATTAGCACAATGATTAATTAAATTGTTATTTCTCCTCAGTCTCCTCCCAACTGGGATAGTCCTGTTTTCTTTTGTCTTTTCATGACTTTGACTTTTGAAGGGCACAAGACAGTTATTTTGTAGATGGTTCCTCAATTTGTATTTATATAACGTAATCGCGTGTTGCATTCAGTTTATGTATTTGGGGTATTCATATCACTGAAGTGATGTTGTACCCTTCTTAGGATATTATCTTGGGTGTATATGATGTTGATGTCTTGCTACTAGTGCTGTTAACTTGGATCACTTAATTACAGCAGTACCTCCTAGGTCTTGCCACTATAAAAATTTCTCCTCAATTTGTTTTTCTTCTTGTATACTAGTCCAACTAACTTAGCTGGATGGAAAGAACAACAGATGAGAATTTAGGAGATTTAAAGTAACTCATCCAAACTGTGTCTTCACCCCTTATCAGTTACTTAAGGTTCAAAAATATTTTTCTCTAATCACAGTATTGATTCTGAGAAATGGAATACTACATAAAAGAGGTGATTATTAAAATGTATCTCAGTTTCTTCAAGTATAAGAGAATGCCTGCTAGTTAGAGTTAATGAAACCCTTATGATACAGAGATGCCAAAGGGCACACATACCACCAGACAGAGGACATTTATTTGGGGAGAAGAGATATTTGCCCAGAAAAAGACAAGCAATGTAAGGAGCAGGTTGTATTCCATGCTTTTGTGATAATGTCAGGGTGTATCCTGGTGCTGTATATAACTAAAAAATAAATTTTAAAAATTATGTGCATGTATGAAGATAGCATAATTATCTTGCTACTATGTATAATTATAATGCACCCATAAAGTGCATTTAATAATAAAAGACATAGATGATAATGGCGATTAGCATAGATCAAATTGATCAAAACAGATGAACAAGAGACTTTAGAACTCAGTATGGTATGAAAAGTAAAGAGGATTTACAAAGTTGGGCATGAGAAAAAGAGCATCCTCAGAAAAACAGGAGATATGGTCCAAGAAGAAGACATGTGAGTTATATTTGAGGGCAAAAGAGCAGATTCATCGAGCTAGTTTAGAGGTTTGTGAACTGGAAGAGAGGTTGAGAGCAATCTGTGGAAGTCCATGAATGCCAAGATAAAGCTTCATTCATTCATCCAATAAATATTTATCTTGTTTCCTACTATGTGCCAAGAACTCTTTGGGGCACTGAGTTAAATCAGTAGACAAAATTCATTGAAAATTCTTCCTTCTGTATATATGCTGCTGTTTAAGATTTACTCCTATAGGCAATAGGAAATAAAGACTTTAAAACTGACAAATGATTATGTTCCAAAATTCCATTTTAAGAAGACTTATTAGTATCAAATACCAAGACTTACGTTTTTAAATATAAGTTAGGTGTATTTTGAGCTGTGGAAGAAACAGGTAAAAAGCAGAATAAGAGAGTTATTAAAATGAATCAAGAAAATTTGGTAACTAGTTAGATTGGAAAGGGAGGAAACAGATGAAATAGCAAGCTTGAATGACAGCAAAATTATGGCATTAGCCAATGTCCAAGGGAAAGACAACTAATTCATATTGAGACAAATTATGTTTGAGATCATGACAGAAAATTCTTTTGGAACTGTCCAAAGAGCTGTTGAAGTAGGAAGCTAGAGTTCAGGACAGAGGATAAAGCTAGCATTTTGTATTTCTTCATCATACTCAACTGGTAAAGCCTTGATAGTGGACAGTATTTTCAAGGAAGAAATTATCAAAACAGAAAATAGAGTCAGGACATAAATTTAAGCTACAGAAAGTGAGCAGAAACAGTGCTGAACTAAAGGGGATAAAACAAGAAACATGTAGTATTATTAAGTAATTATACAGCTACTCAAAATAATATAGGAAAAACTTCATAATGCTTTCTGTGCATCAGCATTTTTCTGCATAATAATTTTATCTCTTAATAAATCCTATGTGTAACCAATGTGATTCTGCAATCTGTACACGCGGTAAAAATGGGAGTTCATAACCTACTTGAATCAAATGTATGAAATATGATATGTCAAAGAGCATTGTAATGTTTTGAACAACCAATAAAAAAAGAATGTGTTATTTGTTATCTTCATTATACACAAAAGGAAATTAAGGCATAAAAAGTTAATTTCCCAAGATTACAAAAACTAGTAATTAAGATTTAAATCACTTCAGACTGGCTCTGGATGAAGTTTACATTCTCAATAATTAATTCCCTCCTTTCTTCCTTCCTTCCTTCCTTCCTGTTCCCACTCTTCTTCTCTGAAGAAAAAAGTTCCAACACAAAAGTTACTGAAATAGAATACAATAGTATGTTATAGAACATTATGAGGATGTCAAGTTTCAGTATCTAATAAAGGTAGCATTTCAAAATTCTGGAAAATAGAGACCTGCTTTAGAGATAGTGCTGAAACCATTTATCCTAAGGGGAAAATAAAGTAGTCATTAACGTCATTCTGAATGCTAAATCACCAGTACATTAATGAGCTAAAAAATATTAAATTCTCTGAAGGTTTAGAGATAGATAATGTAAAAATGTATCTTTAAAGAAGCCCCTTTTAAGAACCAAAACAAAGGGCTGGGGATGTGGCTCAAGCGGTAGCGCACTCGCCTGGCATGCATGTGGCCCGGGTTCGATCCTCAGCACCACATACAAGCAAAGATGTTGTGTCCGCCGAGAACTAAAAAATAAATATTAAAAAATTCTTTCTCTCTCTCTCTCTCTCTCTCTCTCTCTCTCTCTCTCTCTCTCTCTCTAAAAAAAAGAACCAAAACAAAGGACAAAAAAAAAGATTGTATTTACTAATTTATCAAGTTATTTATGGGATACTGTGCTAGGAACAAAAAAATAAAATAATTTAACTATGCCTGCTGTTGAGGACATTCATCTCTCAGAGAGATAAACTTTAAAGAAGTATGATTTAAATTTTTCAAGCAATAAAAGAAACAAACAAAAAATCTTACACAATATAAACAAATGAAGACACAAAGGATAAAACGGGAAATATTTGTAGTACATAACAATTAATATCCTTTAATAAAATATTTATATCGAGTGCTGATAGTGTTGCTCAATGCCAAAGGAACTTGGGGCCATGTATGAGGCCCAAGATTCAATCCCTACCATCAAACAAATACCACTCCTCAACAAACACACACACACACACACACCCCAAAAATGGTCTTAAATAATTTCAAACCTACAAAAAGTTGCAAAACATGGTAAAAATAATTTTTACCTGCCTTTTCTCCATATTTACCAAATCTTGACATTTTATCATGTTGACTTTATGGTATTTTCCCTCCCCCAATATTTGAGAGTAAATTGCAGATATTATGTCAATTTACCCCATTATTACACCCCTTCTCTTGTATATTCTAAAAACAAGATATTCTCTCACACAGCCACAGTTCAATTATTTTAAAAAAAATCACAAATTAATATTGGTATGATACTACATATTCTTTATAGAGCTATTCAAGTTTCACTAGTTATCTCTGTACATTATTGGAAACACCCTTTGTATCCTGCTTCATTTAAGATACAAACTGGAACCATTCCTCAGGGTAATGAACCTATCACTTGTTGCCTAACTTTCCTGTTTAGCATGAAAAATCTCATATCCAAGGAACTCTACTCAGTCCCAGGCAAACTGAGACAGTTGGTCACTTCATGACCCTGACTATTTTCAAAGAATTGAGGTCATTTTTTTAAATATATAGACTGTCATGATCTTTTATATGTGAAGATTTCTTATAAATCAATAAAAAATTGACGAATAGAAATGTAGAAAAATAGGCAAAAGGAAAATTCAACTTACATAGAAAGAAAAAAAAGATTGACCCCAAACATTAAAAATATTAAACTACTTCAATTCAGGAAATACAGATTAACAGAATAAAATACCACATTTTAAAAATAAGCAAATAACAACAGTTTTTTAAAATTTTAATACCCAGTGTTGGTGAGAGCAAAGCAGGTACTACTACTATAAAGCAGGTACTACTATAAATAGGTACAACTAGAAGGAAATTTGCCAATATGAATTGAGTCTTAAAAAAGTTTTACTTTTTGTTCAGTGAGTTTGGCTCTAGAAATATATCTTAAGGAAATAATCAGATTTTCACATGAAAACATATGTATAAGGATGATCATCACAGTATTATATTTCTAAGTAAACAAATTATAGTACATTTATATTATGCAACTATAAAAGACAATATTTTGAAGGATATTTTCTACTATGGGAAAATTCTTAAAATATTTTGAGTATAAAATATGACCTGAGAATTTATATACAATCATATATATATATATGTATGTATATATATACATATATATATACACACACACAACATATATACCTACATATTGCATATATATATATATATACATATATATACATACATATATGTATATTCTATACCCTATAATAAAGATTGAAGGAAAATATACCAAAATATTAACAACAGCATAGAAATAATTTCTGAGTAGTGAAATTAATGATGATAATTTAAATTTTATCCATTATCTTATTTTACTTTGCCATTAATTTTCCTCAATAAATAGGTATTATTTATATAAGTCTGAAAAGGAAATAATATGAGTTTCACAATTAAGAGATAAGTGTTGGATTGGGCTCCTCAAGAGTATATGGATTGTTTGGGATAACTAACATGGAGAATATTGCAGGAAAGAAGAAAAAATGTATTAATAAACTGATTAAAATGTGTCTGTATAGCTAAAGAAAGGCAGATCCATAAATAGATTGGGATTTAAGACAACCAAACAGGTAGATAGATACATACAGACTTGCATATCATGCCAAGGGAAAAACCTTTACATTTTACATATTATGTTGAAAATTGACCTTCAACAATCTTCCTTGATTTTTCCCTCCATATTGTGTTAAAGCAAGTTGGAGCCCTCTACTGGAATAGTCTTCTAAGAAGGGTAGAATTTATATTTTAAAATTATAAAATTACAGCATTACTTGCCTCCACTTAGAGATTGAGGTTTTTATACTCAGTGCTTCAAAGCCTGATGTGCTATATGAATTACTAATTTTCACAATGTTATATGATATAAAAGGAGAGAATCTTTTATTAACGAATTACCTGAATGAAAATGGAGTGCAGAGAACTCACCATAACACAAAATAGTTGCACAGCAGCTGGCAGATGTTTGCTTGCACATCTATGGAATCTTATTTAGAAGGTAAGAGGGTGATTAGGCTGAAGTAAGAATATAGAAGGGGAAAAATATCAAGATTTTGAATTTCAAATGTAAGATAGGACAAAATATAATCTTTTTCTTTAGAGAGCATTTTATTATGTATTGCCATTTGGAAAGAGCTAAAAAAATTATCTTGCTACTCTTCTGTTTACTTATAGCTTTAGTTCTTTCATAATAAGTTTATGCTTCCTATCTATGATTGGCTCTACAATTTTTCAACAGTTTATAGCAAGTATTTTAGTATATTTTATATGAATACTGATAGAATGCTACCAACTTTAATGCAGAACCTAATTTAAATTGGTGATATAATTATATCATCAAACATCAGATAAGAAATGATTGTGGACAATCTATCAACACCTTTAGTTAAAATTCCTCTCACCTTACTAAGTACATTAGAAAATTTCTATTTGATCTTTTCTAACAATTTTGAAGTGAACAACAAAGACATACTTCTTCAAAAAAAAAAGAAAACAGACTAATAGTGTTTTTTAAGGTGTAGAAGTAGAAGAAACTTCCCACATTTTGGAATAAGATTCTTGCAACAATAGTGGCAATATTATGAAAGATCATAAAAATATCTGGTTTTCTATGGAAGAAGAGAAAAAGTTAACTTGCACCAAGCCAGACTCTGAAATTAATAAGGAGGCAATAAATGCCCACAGATCTTGTTACATGATATCAAGTCTTGGTGTAAATGAGAAAGAGGATATCTATTTCTGCCAAAGTAAAATATCAATATAACATATATCAAAACCTGATTAGTCCCCATAAGGAGATTTTTTAAAATATGAGTATTTTAACATATGTAGATTTCAAATAACCATATGCAAAACTATTATTACTATGCCAAAATTGCTTGAATTCTGTACAAAAAGGTCAAAGGGACAAATGAGGTGCTTATTTTTTTGGGGGGGTGGCGTACTGGGGGTTGAACTAAGGGGAACTCAACCACTAAGCCACATTCCCAGCCCTATTTTGTAGTTTTATTTAGAGACAAGGTCTCGCTGAGTTGCTTAGCCCTTTGCTTTTGCTGAGGCTGGCTCTGAACTCAAGATCATCCTGCCTTAGCCTCTCCAGCTTCTGGGATTACAGGCATGCACCACTATGCCCAGTGAGGTGCTTGTTTTTGAAGATAATTTGAAGAACAAACTATAGCAAGAGTAGGAAAATAAAATAAGGAGAGATATTATCAAACATTTCTGTATAATAGGAACAGTTCTAGGTACTTTACCTCATTATATGGAAACTTCTCAAACATCCAGTGAAGAGAGATAATTTCATATATGTTACAGGACAACGGAGACTCTTAGAGATTAATCTACTACCAAAATTAATAAATGGTAGAGTTGGAACTCTCAGATCCATCCAATTCTGAAATCCATACTCTTTAGACTCCAAGGATTCTTAATTTCATGTGCATATAAGTCATAAGCTGCATTTTACAATTAAAGATTTCTGAGTCATATGCCTAGAAATTTTAATTGGGTATGTCTGAGGTGAGGCTCAGAAATCTGTATTTTAAACAAATACTAAAAGTATTTGTTGTGTTGCCAATAGACTAGTGATCATATATAAACATGTTAAGCCTTTTCTGACTTAGTTACCAACATAATACTTCTTGATTGCCTGTGAAATCTCTTAATGAATAAGTAATCTTGTTTATATATATCTGGGAAAAATAATTGTGGCTTAATTGAAATTTCATGCTGAAATATTTATAGAATAAGGGAATGAAAGAATAATTAGATAAAGTTACATGTCTACTATGCACCAAGCCAATGTTCAAAACCAGAGATTATGAAGAGATAGGTATACTTTTTACTCTTACTAAAGAGTAAACCTGTTAGGAACAAACTCTAAGAAGAAAGACCAACAAGAATGGATAATAGAAAAAAGAATAATACCTATCTGGGGTATAGGGTACTTGGAGCATAAAGGAACATACCCAATTCTATTGTGATTAAGTGGGAACATTTAAGCTCAGGGCTTTAAGACTGGGTCACATTTTCCAAGTAAAGAAGAATGATCAAAGGCTCAAAGCCAGCCTCGGCAACTTAACAAGGCCCTAAGCAACTTAACAAGACCTGTCTGAAAATAAGAAAATAAATTAGTAAAAAGGACTGGAGATGTGGCTCAGTAGTTGAGGGTCCCTCAGTTCAAACCCCAGTACCAAAACAAGACAAAACAAAACAAAAGAAAGAAAGAAGAGTGGTCAAGCTGGTCGGGCAGAGGTGGCAGTGTGGGCTATAGCATGGAGGTAAAATGGAGGTGTGAAATGCCCTAGTAGCACTATTGGAATGGCTAAAATAGAGAAGAGGCTGAAAAGATCAAAAGAGGGTCTTTTGGGAGTCTGGACTTACCCTAATTTTCCTTTCTATCAAACTAGAACAACTTGAAGGATTCTTTTATATTACTGTAAATGACCTTGATACCTCAGAAAGTGATGGAATATTTAAGAGAAGTATGCTTACTCAGTCTAAAATATAGGTTCTGGAAGTTAAGATTTCTTTCTGGTTTAGAACACGCACACCTTAGTTAGAGACACAGACTTTGTTGAAATAAAAGGGGATTCTTACTTTGACTGTAAAAGACTGGTGGGGACCTAGGCTAATGGCTGAAAGGATGCTTTAGCTGGGGACTTTGAGAAGATGATGAAAATATTCATAAAAAATGACTTGATATTCACTTTGAAAAGAGAACTATATATATTTTGTTATATAAAGAAACAATGCAACTATACACGTTTTGTTGCATACTAACCCACATTTATATACAGAATTTGCAAATGATTAATTCTCTCCTCACCAGGGAAACTGATGAAAACCCTTCGCTTGGGTGATGAGGAATTTTTCAGTTCTAATTCAGCCTAGATGTCCTGTCTTTTATAATTCAAATTGTGTAGATGTTCTTTGCTTCTACTGATATTTCTTCCTTTTATGGGCCTTTATTTCACTCTTCTATGAATGTACTTAAATGTGTATCTAAACCAGCTGGCAGAATGACCTTCCTTTCTTAGTTTGCCTGGTCAGGGACTTAGCAAGCTTCACATAATGTGTGTTTCTATTTTTCCCTTGTGTATGCCCAAGGTCTTGGTGGTGCTTTGGACCATGTGGTGCTGGAAGGGTGTTTGATTCTGAGTTTTGGTGGGAAGCAAAGTATATTGACTAGAACTAGACCTGAAAACTATTCCCTTTAGACAGAAACAGTCCTGACATGTTTTGCATAATACTAAGAATTTACCATATCAATCCCACCCAACCACATTCCCTTTGAGTAGAACCCCAAGTTATCCAGTTCAATCATTTCACACCTACGGGAGCCAAACTTGTCTGGTAAAATAAAAGATAAACTAAGCAGGATGAGATGAGCCCACAATCTATCAATGTCTCACCTCTTGCCTTCCCAGTTTCCTGATCCTCATTCTTTCTCTACAGTTCTAACCATCTAGCACAGATTTCATATAGTGCATTTGTGAAATGAACTAAATGGAGGCTACTAATCAGTTTGAAAGCAACTCATTCTTCTCTGAGAACCTTAATCAGTTTTAAAGTCAGATCCAAGACCTAGAATAATCTAAATACAAACTCCAAACAAGATAAAAGGGAAGCATGTGTAAAGTAGATTGTCCCACTAGCTACTCTGATATTTTGTTTTGGTCTGCCCTTCAAATAAGTGTGTGTGTGTGTGTGTGTGTGTGTGTGTGTGTGTAAGGTTTAAAAAAACATTAAAATATGGCCATGAGGATGTTTGTTACACTGGGCCTCATGCCTGTGTAGTGAAGTGTTACAGAGGCACCATTCATGCCATTGAAGTTCATAGTCTGTCAGCATTTCCATTTTAAACCCCTTCGGAATGAATCCCAAAAGCTACAGCACTACCAAGAGCCCATGAATTTTCGTGTGTGTGTGTCTGTGTGTGTGGTGTGAAATTAAAACTGGTACTTTGGAGTTTCCCTTTGAAATTTTGGGGATTTCTCCCTTGACTCCCTTTTTCCATTAAAAAACAACCACTACAATATGCTCCTGACAGCAGAGGTTATAGCCTGCCAGAAATAGGAGAGAGACTGAGTGGGTCGAACTCTCTAGAGAGATATATTTTTTAAGAAACCTTTTAGTGTATTTCCACACCAATTCCTTTATAGAATTATTATAAAGGACTACTATAAAGCCATTTTTATGTGAATAATAGATATTTCAGGAATGCAAAATTTACTTTTCTTCAGTCTCATTTGGAAATTTCCCTTATTTTTCATAGGACAAAGTTCTATTCCAAAAGTTTCTGAAAAAAAGTTTAATGTTACATCTTACAATTAGAGTGCAATCATGTTCTATACGAGCCTAAATCGAGTAATTTTTAAATAGTAGTTGGAAGGTATGCCAAAAGATAATTGAGGTATTCAGAATCACTGTAGTACACAAAATGTTATCTCCTAATGTTAAAATGTTTGCATTAATCTACAGGATATATAAAGAACTCAAAAAATTCAACACTCAAATAAATAACCCAATCAATAAATGGGCAAAGGAACTGAACAGACACTTCACAGAAAAAGAAATACAATCAATCAACAAATACATGAAAATATGTTCAACAACTCTAGCAATCAGAGAAATGCAAATCAAAACTACATTGAGATTTCATCTCACTCCAGTCAGAATGGCAATTTTCAAGAATACAAGCAACAATAAATGTTGGTGGATGTGGGGGAAAAGGTACACTTATACATTGCTGGTGGGACAGCAAATTGGTGCCACTATTATGAAAAGCAGTATGGAGATTCCTAGGAAAATTTGCAATGGAACCCACCATTTGACCCACCTATCCCATGCCTCAGTTTATACCTCCAGGACTTAAAATCATCACACTATAGTGGTACAGCCACATAAATGTTGATAGCAGCTCAATTCACAATAGCCAAACTATGGAACCAACCTAGGTGCCCTTCAACAGATGCATGGATAAAGAATATGTGGTATATATACACAATGGTATATTACTCAGCCTTAAAAAAGAATGAAATTATGGGATTTTCAAGTAAATGGATGGAGCTTGAGAATATCATGCTAAGCAAAATAAGCCAAATCCAATAAATCAAAGGCCAAATGTTTTCTCTGATATTCGGATGCTAATTCACAATAAGGGGAGGGGCCTTGGGAAGAATAGAGGTACTTTGGATTAGACAGAGGGGAGGGAAGGAGAGAGGAAGGGATATGGGGATAGAAAGGATAGTAGAATGAATTGGACATGACCAATGTGGGTCTACATCATGTACAACCAGAAGAATCAGAAATTATATTCCATTTATGTATGATATATAAAAATGCATTCTCCTCTCATGTATAGCTAATAGAACAAATTTAAAAATCTTAAGATAATTTTTCATCAAGAAATGTATCATTGAAAGAAGTATATAATGTGTGTATGTAAAATTTAAAGGATTTTTAAAGTATCATATAAGAAACCTGATATTATTAGTATCTTTGAAACTTCTGTGTGCCTCACTATCCCCCAATCCTCATGCTAAGTACAGCTTCCAACATCCAAAAAGAATGTTAAAACAAGGTTTAAAGGAAAATAAGTTTGCTTTTCAGTATATGAAGAATTTATATTTATCTTAAAGGTTCTTGTGAAAGAGTATAGTAAGGATTATAATGTTTCATTATTCACTAAAATAAATTATTTGGTTTTAGCTTCAAAGATTTTACATTTTTCTGGTCAAACTGTCCATGATTCCTTCTCTAAGACTCACCTAGGTCTTTGCTTGGGAGGAGCACTCCTATTTCTGATCTCTCTGTGCCAGCATGATCTGTCTGCCACAGTTGTTTCCTGGAAGACCTGAAAATAACAAGGGTGTGTAATTAATAGCAGAACTCAGCAAAATTGCTTGATTCCATTGGCTTTCATCCAATAAGGAAAAGGAATCCAAATGACTATATTTGACCCTGTTATGTTCTAAAATAAAATTTCCTATACAGTCAAAATTCTTATTCAAATATCTCAAAGGTTTCAGATTGGCAAAAATCCCATGACGAAGTTTTCTAAATTTGCTCTTTGAATTTCACCTTCTAAAATTATTTTTCCTGATATACAATTCTTAAGTCTTCAATATTTGCTATGAAATGATACACCTTCTTTTCTTTGTTCAAGCAAAATATGATGCTGTACTTACACATATAAGCTGATCACATTGAGGTATTTGCCTGCCTTTTGTTTTGTGTTCATACACAGCTTATTAAATCAAGATTCGTTCCCTGTGGCCCCTATGTGTATGTATGGGTGTGTGAAGAGAGAGACACATCATGTTCCAAAACCAATTTCTTTCTCTTTCCTTGCTGCTCTTTGTTTTTTCAATTCTATCTATTCAGCTCACGTTTCCATATTTTAATTTAGGAAGTAAATTGACTGATAAGCATTGGTTGGACAACATATTACTTCTCTCCTCAGAATATTTAGTCCTGTTTAAAGGCTCCATAGTACTTTCTTAAGTTAATGAAATTCAATTATCATATTAATGGAATAATTTGTGTCAATATTTACTAAAACTAAAAGAAATGAAAACATCTTGTTGTTTAAACTGACCCCAAATTAGGGACTTATGGTGGTTGGCTGCCCACAGTAATCATTGATCAGTTTCTTTTGAGGGTGTTTTGTTTTTTTTAAATTTTCCCATCCTTATAACCACAGAGTTTATGTTGTAGTCCTGTAGCCTAGGACTACAACAACATACTATGAAATACATATTCAAGGGGAAAGTATTTAGAATTTTATTAGTGCCAGCCCAGAAGTATGGAGCATTAGTTTGCTTAAAGAAACACTAAATGTGGATACAAAATATTTAGGAAATACAATAAATGGAAAGAATTACAGTGTTCTTTCAAGAATAACCAAATTAATTCTAGGAGAGATGGATGTTCTTCCTAAAAATCTTCGGTTTGAATGAAATGCAAGAGAAACATTGTTGGACAATAGCAGCTAAGATGAATTTTCCCCCAGTCAGCATTTTATAAAAGAAGGCATGTGGAAACAAGAATTTTTAAGCTCACAAACCATACTGAATAAAGAATTGTTTCCATTTTATGAAAGTTAGGTAGGACTTGAACATCATGAATAAATATCTGCTTTGTGGAATGCTTCTTCTAAATGCAATGTGATGTTAACACTTAATAATTCAATATTATGTAAAATCACCTTTGTTATGTGATACTACCGAAAAATTCTACTACCACCCCTCCCCTTAACTTCTGTGAAATCATGTAAGCTTTTTAGGAAATCCATAGAAATAAATAACACCCCTTGGCACACATTCTGGATGCTCTTTTCATGTACCTACATTTTTTTTGCTTCAATTTTTTTGTACTTTTATTGGTGTATAGTGAATTGAAATGCATTCTGCTGTCATGTATAACTAATTAGAACAAAATATAAAAATATAAATAAATGTACCTATAGCTATGGAAAAAGTCTATGCATATTTATATTCAATGTAGTCAAGTGGACTTAGCTCAACATGGAATCAAATCCTATCTCTGCCACTTAGAAGCCATGGGATCTCAGGCATATTAATTAATCTCTCAGCTTCAGTTTTCTTATTTGAGAAATAAAGATAATTCTACCATGTTCATAGGGTGCTGTGAAAATTAAATGAAATTCTCCATATAAGATGCCATACAGTCCTTAGCATATAGCACCTATTTAATAAATGTTACTGTCCCCAATCATCTTTTGTGGTCTTCAGTCTAGGTGATGAAATAGTAAAGACAAAATTATCATCACAAAGCTAATGAATACAGAGTCACATTAGGAATACAGGTCTTTCTGATGATAATGATAATATCAACGTTATAAGTACTTTTACTATTGTTAGGTACTGAATTTCATGCTGGTTGGTCATGATACTTTACTCTTTAATACTTAAACATCATACTTCAGGAATAATATCAAGATTAGGAAGATTGGATAATTTCATTGGGCCACAATAAAGAAATTGTTATAATATTTTGCATTAAATAATAAAATCCTTTTCTTCCTTCTCTTTTAAATTTACTTCTTATTTGCAATTCTTATGGAGCTTACATTGCAGTCCAGAGAACAAACTATACTCAGAAGGGGAAAAGGCACTCTTCGACCTAGCTGCATTGTCCAAACCTAGGACAACCAAAAAGAGTTCTGTTTTCATTTGGAAAAAATACAAAACAAGTGCTGCAATTACTTAAGCTATCAGTTTAAAACCAGATGCATCTGCCTCCAAACTCCTCCAAATGGTAACAATTATTGGTTTTAATGTTGTACATGTAAATGCCTTGCCACTAATCAAGACCTGTATTTATATCCTTATAAATGAATGTGTATTCACATAGCTAGTTTACATAAACATGTCCATGAATCCTAAAGTTTGTGTTTGCCTCAGGCTCAGCCATTTCACCAGGTATTGGCAAGGAGAGGCGTTGTATGATGGGAGAGACTATTTCAGTAACATTGATTGTACTAAATACTGGTGACTGAATCTAATATGGTCAGAAGAAGAAAATCCTTTATTCCCTTTATTGACTTCAATATTTTAGGAAACCTATGAAATTTCTGGTAGTGTCAGTATCGGGTAGAATATAATATATCTTTATGAATGAATCAATGTTTGTCCATTGTAAAGTTCTGGAGTGTTAATTAAATTGGTTGCTTACACATTCTCTCCCCCACCCCCAGCTCTGAAGCCAGTTATTTTTAAAAAATATTTTTATTTGTTTTAAAAAATATTTTATTAATTAGTTATACATGATAGTAGAATGTATTTATGCACTTTGATATGCCATACATAAATGGGGTATAATTTCTCATTTTTCTGATTGTACATATGTTTACAAAAGACAAGCTGTGAGAAAGTAACTTCCTTTTTGGACAGGTTGAAAAAACTGGTTAATCAAAGGACTGCATTTCAATACAGTGTATCTGGATTTCAGCAAGACATTTGACTAGCTTTTGCTATTATTGTTTTTGTTTTGTTTTGTGGTGTTGGGGATTGAACCCAGGGCCTTATGCATGTGAGGCAAGCACTCTACCAATTGAGCTATGTCCTCAGCCCCTGACTAGATTTTTATGATACTGTTATGGAGAAAAAAATGTTTTAAATGATAACACAAGTCAAAGAATATATAATTCCTCTAGGGATGTTAACAAATGAGTAGATATGAACCTGTGTGAATATCTTTCAGTATATCATAGAGCTCTGATGTTTGCTCTTTCCAAGAAGTTTTAAAATTCTTAGATGAGAACATTGAGGACTTCTGAGAATATTGATCAAATTTGGAAATGATATGTTAAGATTGGAGTGATTAACTTGTTCCAATTTGCCAGAGATACTCCCAGTTTGAACACTGAAAGTCCTGAGCTCTGGGAAAACCATCAGTTCCAGACAAATTAGGACAGAAGTCCCCACAGGTTTGAGCAGCAACGAAAAGAGTAAGAAATTACCAGGCAACACACAGGAAAGCACTGATTTATGAGAAAGCCTAGTATAGTTGAGGAGCCAATCAGTTTTGATGGGCCATATGTTAATAGGCAAAAGCATATGGTTAAGAATCAGATTCCATAGAATCTTTTAAAAAATTAGGATGAAATATTGACCAGTACATGTAAAATTCAGTGGCTTTAAGTATATTCGCATGTCACACAGTTGTCACCACCATCTAATCCAGAAGCTTTTTCATTTTCCCAAACTAAAACACTGTACTCATTAAACATCAGCTTCCCCCCAACTCGTTGCATCCACTATTTCACTTTCTCCCTATGAACTCCATGGATCTGCCTCCTGCAGGTAAGTCATATGAGTAGAATCATATAGTATTTGTTATTTTGAAACTAGATAATATCACTTAGTGCAACGTTTTCAAGGTTGATCCATGTTACAGCATATGTCAGATTTTCCTTCCTTTTTTAAGGCTGAATAATTTTATGTATGTACCACATTTTCTTTATCCATTCTTTCCATTCATCTCATTTTGTTGATTATAGACACTTGAGTCGCTTCTACTTTTTGGCAATTATAAATAATGCTGCTATCAACCTGGGTGTACAAATATGTTTGGGCCCCTTAGTTTCAATTCTTTGGGATGAGTACCCAAAAATGAAATTGCTGAATCATATGGTTATTCTACTTATAATTTTTTGAGAACTACCATATTACCATAGCAACTGTACCATTTTACACTTCTACCATCAGTGCACAATGGTTCCAATTTACCACATTCTCAATGATATTTATTTTCTTTTTTTTGGGGGGGATTTATTTATATATTTTTGGATAATATCCATCCTAATGGGTGTGAAGTGGTATCTTACTGTGGCTTGGTTTTGTTTTTCCTAATGATTGGTGATGTTGAACACCTTTTCAAGTGCTTAGTAGCCATTTGTATGTTTTCTTTGAGGAAATGTTTATTCAAGAACTTTGCCCATTTTTATATAGAGTTGCTTGGGGGGTTTTGTAGTTGATGTAACTCAACCACAGTTTTTAAATATACTATTGCCATTAGAATAAATGTGTCTCTAGACTCCTAAGTGCCATCAGATGCACTAATGTAATCCTTTTAAAAGATGAAACCATTTGAGAATTTTGAACATTGATGTTAAAGATTGTATCAAGAGATTTAAATTTTAGGTGATTTGTGGTAGAGAAGCTAAGGATAAAGATTAAAGGGCAATCAGGTCAAAAGCAAGCAGTACTGTCTGCCCTTCTTGACCTTTTATAATTGTTAGTCAAAAAACAATGAAGATCCAGGTGCGGTGGCACATGCCTATAATCCCAGTAATTTGGGAGGCTAAGGCAGGAGGATCTGAGTTCAAATCAAGCCTCAGCAACTTAGTGAGGTCCTGAGCAACTCAGCAAGACCCATCTCTAATAAACTATAAAAAAAAAAAGGGCTGGGGATGTGGCTCAGTGGTTAAGCCCCCTTGGTACAATCCCTGGTACCAAAAAAAAAAAAAAAAAAATGAAGACCCTTGATAGTGGAATTAGAAAGGAAGAGATATATGTGATTTTTTTTAAAAAGCTCAGTATAAAAAAGAAAAAAGGCAGGATGACTGATGGAAGAAATCCAAGATGATTTCCTGTTTTCTGATTTAAAAGACTGAGTGGATGTCACATCATTGACCAAATTCAGGAGTCTAAGAAAGGTAAAACCAGTTTCAGATAAGATGAATATGAAATGCCTTTGAGGCAACCAGGTGTCAAATATTGACCTGGAGCTCAGCATTATAGCCTGGACTTGAGATATACTTTTCAGTGTAGAAGGGAACCCTGAACCACAGGTTGTTCAGGAACAATGTGTGTAAGAAACACCTAAATCTTTGGACCTTGCAGAGGAAAAGGAATACACAAAGAAGAGTAAGAAGAAAATATGAACAGAGATCAAATTTGCAGTGATATAATTTCAGCTCACTATAAGAAGAACTTTATAAAAATTAGAGTTGTGCAAATGCAAGAGGGAAATTCTTTTCTTGAGCATCCCCCAGGCCCTGGAGCTAGTGTTGGAAATGGGATAATGAATGGTCTGGATGTCTCAGGAGGGGTACCAATCCCTGGTGAGGATTTGTTTTCCAGGCAGAGAGTACACTTTTTAATGACTATGAAAACTTACTGTCTCAACAGAAAACAAGGTGAATTCCCAAGACTCTGGGAGTTTTCACTTAATACTTGAGGTTTCCATGACTGATTGAATTCATTAAGGAGAAATATATGAGCCTTTTTTTTTTTAGTTTAGTTTTCCAAGTCAAGGGCCAGGCATATCTCACTGAGAAATTACTGCAAATATTTTGGAAATATAAACCAAAATAATAACTGTGATTCTCTTATAAATAATGTTTGCTGAAAGACTCAGACTTAATGACCAAAACACTTTGGTTCTAGTAAGATGAGTAAGAGAACCTGCCAGCACTTTGGAAAGCAACTCCCCCTGTGTCCAAGGAAGGCTCTGTGTGTGTTACAGTTTTATTTAGAATTAATAAATATGAATATGTGAACATAGTGAATAAAGGAAAGATGAGTAAGAACACAAACCAGAATTGTTCTTGTTCTCAGTCCCAAATCACAAGGTTTACAGAATTCCAGGGAAATGAAAAGCATCACAGTAAAATCTCTCCAAAGAGCCAGTTGATAAATATTCTGTTCTCTGGCTGGAAGGAGAGAGCAACCTTTGCCTTTGAGTGCTTTATTTGAATCTGTAACTTATAACAAAGCCACCTGCCTCAATATGCTGACTGACAGCACAGCTGCATTCCCTCAGACGAGGTCCGCTCCCGAGACCCACCAGACCTGGATGAAGTTCAGATCACCAGTTAACGTAATCTTATTGCTGGTCTCCAAGGAATGGTTACAGCCTTTCCAAACAAAAGTGAACGGTCTGGGAACCATCTCTACAGTCTACACATAGGCAAGTTGTTTGGGAATGAAGGCAGTAAGTCCTTGTTGTCTGAAAGTAGGAATTATTTGTTTTTATACTCCCACCAACCCCATGGGGAAGGAGAAAGTGAAGTTTGTGTAAAAACTGTACCATTCTAATATTCTTCTTTTGGTGAGACAATGAGGATTTGAATCCTACTTCTATCATTTATTAGCTGTATAAACCTGGATATCTTTGCTTCAGTTTTCAAAAAATATGTTCAATTGTTGTGAGGATTAAATGAATTTATAATTCAAAAAGAGCTTAGAACAGTATAGGTACATAGTGCTGGAAGGCATCAATCCAACTCTTGTTTGACACATGTATGAGGAATCTGAGACACAGAGAGGCTAAGTCATTTGTTCTATATTTCTGTACAGATTAATCATAGAGGACTAAAATTCCCTCTTGATCCAGTTCTCTTATCCATACTTTCATCCAACAAATATTTCTTAGACTCTTATGATGTGGAAGACATTGAAAGTTAAGTGGTGAATACAGTATAGTCTGATCTCTCAACAACCATACAGTCTAGAGGAGAATGCTACTGAAAAACTGATTTATCATACAGTGTGATAAATACTTAATATTACAAATTGGGTGGGAAAATGTGAGAGGGGTTTGGTGTATTATACTGATAAAGTGTTCTCATTGCTGAGGAAAACTTATTATATCTCAGCACTGCTCCACACTCTTAGAAATATGTATATGGAAAGGTTATTACCCATACCCTCCAAATGTTGTAAAACTCATCACAAATAAACTATCACATTCCTTGTTGTATGAGCGTAGCAGACTGTATTGTGTGGAGTTTAGAAAATAAAGTGTTCACCAAGAGATGGGACTATTGGAGGAGAGGAAAATAGCATTGGACTTTGAAGGAAACAATAATCAAAACAGGGCATTTTGTGCTTAGAATTTATGCCATGAAGGCAGAAATGTCATGACTCCTTAGGCCTTTTCTAAACACGATTTCTTCCTCCAGTGCAATGGCAGTTCATATTACAGTCTTTTTCAGAATTTATAAGGAAGAACTTTAGTGGAATAGACTTAGAACTACTATTTGTCTTCTTTTCACTATACTTCCTAGTTTATTCTTTCTCAAGGATTCTTTTTATATTTAAATGAATTTTCAAGATCATTCATCTATTTCATTCTCAGCCCTCATTCTAGTTGTCCCGTGACAAATTCTTTTCCTAACTCAGCCTTTTAAGAAATAGTTCAGAATAGGTCTTATTTTTCCTATTTAATTATTTTCCAAAATATCTCAATCTGTAGCTTTAAAGTAAAAAGATTTTCAAGCAACCAAATTGTCACAGTGTTATTTTAAAAATATTTCCCAGCATGTATGACTGTGTGTATGTGAATTTTAAAATAAGTCTACTTGAGTAAGTGAATAAGAAAACAGATTAATACTAGATGCCTAGACATTATTATCTAAACTTGGATGAATTTTTCCAAATTAAATATGCAATCATAGACACAAAATGATTAGGATAAAAATGATGTAATAAAATCAACTTTAAAATAGATATAGCATGTCAGATTTCCTAGAAGTCTTCAAATGCTTGTTTAAGAATGGCCAAAACAATTGAAATAAAAGATTAAAAAGTTCCCAAACAATTTTTTGAAATCATATTTCTAAATATTTATAAATTCCCCCATTCTTTACTTTAGGGAAAAAAATTATTTTCTCAGGAAGGAAACTTCACTATAACAAACCACTCGGTATTTCCCTTGCTAGGAAATAAGCCAGATGATTCCAACACAGAGAATTTTATTTGGTAAAAAATTCAGAAATATAGGAAAACTTTATTAACTCTTCTGGTACTATCTACTATTGTTAGTTCTCAGAAGTTTCTTTCTTGTTTAAAGAAGACAATAATCAATGTCTGTTGTACCTCAGATAGAGCATTAATCTCCAGGATATATAAAAAATTTTAAAAAATCAACACCAAAAAAATAAATAACCTAATCAATAAATAGGTAAGGAACTGAAAAGACACTTCACATAAGAAATACAATTGATCAACAAATATATGAAAAAAATGTTCAACAATTCTAGCAATCAGAGAAATGCAAATCAAAACTACATTGAGATTTCATCTCACTCCAGTCAGAATGGCAATTTTCAAGAATACAAGGCAACAATAAATGTTGGCAAGGATATGGGAGAAAAGGTACACTCATACATTGCTGGTAAGACCACAAATTTGTGCAACTATTCTGGAAAGCATTATGGAGATATCTCAGAAAACTTGGAATGGAACCACCATTTGACCCAGCTATCCCATGCCTCAGTTTATACCTCCAGGACTTAAAATCAGCATACTACAGTGACACAGCCACATCAATGTTAACAGCAGCTCAATTAATAATAGTCAAACTATGAAACCAATCTAGTTGCCCTTCAACAGATACATGGATAAAGAAAATGTGGTATATACACAATGGTATATTACTCAGCCTTAAAGAAGAGTGAAATTATGAAATTTTCCAGTAAATGGATGGAGCTGGAGACTATCATGCTAAGCAAAATAAGCCAAACCCAAAGAACCAAATGCCGAATCTATTCTCTGATATGTAAATGCTAATTCACAATCGTGGGGGCTAGGGAAGAATAGAGGTACTTTGGGTTATACAGAGGAGAGTGAATGGAGGGGGTATAGGGGTAAGAAGCTTAGTATAATGAATCAGACATTATTACCCTATGTCCATATATGATTACATGACCAGTATAACTCTATATCATGTAAACCATAAGAATAAATAGTTATTCTCCATTCATGTAGGATGTGTCAAAATGCATTCTACTGTCATGTAGAAATAATTAGAAATAATGAAAAAATAATCAATGTCTATTACAAAATAAAATAAACCAAAAAATCTAGTAACCAGCAGCAAGTAGTTGTGTGAGATCAGTATGACATTCTAGAGCCTGGACTGGGATCAAGAGGCATGGATTTACTCCTAATGAAGAAGAAGAGAATGAATTCCATAGATATGTTTTTTAAGTGTTTCACTTTTTAAAATATTTTCACTAAAAGTATAGCATTTGACAATTTTGACAAATGTATATACCATGAAATCATCACCAGAAACAAAACACTGGAACATTTCCATTCACCCCAGAAAATTTTCTCATGCCTATTTGCAGTCAATCCCCAGTGGCCTCACAAACCCATATCATTACTATTCCACAAGGCTATTGATTTTATTTCTTGTGCTAGAAGATTATCTTCTCTAGAACTTCATACAAATGGAACCATATATTAGGTACTCTCTTTTGTCTGGCTTCTTTTGGCTCAGCTGTTTTTGAGATTCATCTATGTTGTTGTGTGCATTGATGTTTTCTTTTGCTACAAAGATTATCCCATTGTTTAAATACAACACAATTCATTTCTTCATCCACTTGTTGGACATTTGGGTTGTTTCTGGTTTGAGACTGTTATAAATAGAGTTGCCGTGGATGATCTATCATCTTGTTCTTTGTTTTCCACCTGTTCCTTCTAATTATTTATGCTTCTTTTTCTCCTTCCCTGCTTTTATTTTGGGTTAGTAAACCATGCTTTCATGTTCTTTTTATTCCCTTTACTGATTTTCTTTGGTTTTGCAGTGGTAGGAATCAAACCCAGGGTGTGGAGCATGCTTGCCAAGTGCTAACCAGTGAGTTACACCTGACCCCAGTCTGGGTTCTTAACTACATTTCTTCATTATTATTTATAAGTGGTGGAGTTAGCTCTAACAATATGTATGTTTAATTTATCAAAGATTTTCTAGAATTCATTATTTTACCATCTCAGTTTATACCTGCCACTTCATATTTCCATTTGCCACTTTTAATGTGATGAATATAATAATCTTACAATAAGTGTTGGCAAGGATGTGGGCCTGCAAATTGGTGCAGCCAATATGGAAAGCAGTATGGAGATTCCTTGGAAAGCTAGGAATGGAACCACCATTTGACCCAGCTATCTCTCTCCTAGGCCTATACACAAAGGACTTAAAAACAGCATATTACAGGGACAGAGCCACATCAATGTTTACAGCAGCACAATTCACAATAGCTAAACTGTGGAGCTAACCTAGATGCCCTTCAGTAGATGAATGGATAAAAATGATGTGGCATATATACACGATTGAATTTTACTACATTAAAAGAGAATAAAATCATTTGCAGGTAAATGGATGGTGTTGGAGAAGAAAATGCTAAGTGAAATTAGCCAATCCCCCCAAACCAAATGCTGGATGCTTTCTCTGATATAAGAAGGCTGACTCATAGTGGGGTAGGGAGGGGGAGTATGGGAGGAATAGATGAATTCTAGATAGGGCAGAGGAGTGGGAGGGAAAGGGAGGAGGCTCTGGATTAGCAAGGATGGTGGAATGTGATGAATATCATTATCCAAAGTACATGTATGAAGACTCGAATTGGGTGTCAACATACTTTATATACAAACAGAGATATGAAAAATTGTGGTATATATGTGTAATAAGAATTGTAATGCAAAAAAACAACAAAGTACATGTATAAAGGCATGGATTGGAGTGAACATACTTATATACAAAGATATGAAAAATTGTGCTCTATATGTGTAATAAGAATTGTAATGTTGGGCTGGGAATGGGGCTCAAGCAGTAACGCGCTCACCTGGCATGTGTGGGGCGCTGGGTTTGATCTTCAGCACCAAATAAAAATAAAATAAAGATGTTGTGTCCACTGAAAACTAAAAAAATAAATAAATAAAAATTAAAAATTCTCTTTAAAAAAAAGAATTGTAATGCATTCCACTGTCGTATATTTAAAAAATTAAAATAAATAATCTTACAAAAGTATAACTCTACCTGCCTTACCTTTGTTATTATCCTACTTATTACTTATATACTTATATATCTCACTTTACAATGTTGTTATTTGCCGCAGTCCGGCGGGGTGACGAGGAACTTGCGTAGATTGATACAGCAGGAGTGGGAGCCGTTTATTGTAGGACAGGAGCGGTATTTATACATTCCACACAGCTTATCTTAATTAGCATAAACTAGATACATCAGTCAACCAATAAGAAATCTCCACACTTAATGGCTCACTGGCATTACTTCACAAACCACTCCCTCTGGCAAAATGCCAGGCGCCATCCTGACTTGTTTACAGACGCTAACAGTTATTTTTCTTTTAAATGGCGACTTTTATACTTACTCATTCATTACTATAGATTAAAATTCCTCATGGTATCCTTTCTCTTTAGTCTCAAGAATATCTTCAAGCATATCTTATCATGCAGGTCTTTACTTTAAACAATTTTAAAAGATCGTTCCCACAGCCTTAGAAAATTGGCTTGACAACTTTCTTTCAGCACTTTAAAAATTTCATTTGTCTCCTGGACTCCATTGATACTGATAAGTTCACCATTATTTGTATCATTGGTCTTCTGTATTTAACGTGTCTTTCTGCCTCTACTTTCTAAGTTTTCTTTTTGGCTTTCAATGTTTCATTATGATGTGCTTTTACTAGTTTTTCTCTTTATGTTAATTGTGCTTGAATCTTAGATATAAGTGGGTGTTTTTAATCCAATTTAGGATAATTTTAGCCATGATGTCTTCAAATACATGTGTTATATATATGTGTTTATATATATGTGTGTGCATATACACACAAACACATATGTCATATATATATTGAGTATATATAATTTTTTGCTCTGTTTACTTTTCAGTCCTCTGTTACATGTACATCAGACGGTTGATTTTGTCCCACAGGCACCCAGGCTCTGGTCATCTTCATTTTTTTTCTCTCTTCTTCAAATTGGAAAGTTTCTCTTCAATTCTTTACCTCTGTTCTTTAGATTGGAAGATGTCTTTCTTTGGGATCACTGATATTCTTCAAGATCACTGACTCTCCTTTGCCATCTAAAATTTGATGTTAATCCCATATAGTTAAATTTTTTAGTTTAATTTTAATTTTTCATTCTAGAATTTCCCTTTTTTGTTGTTTTTTAGTTCTCTGCAAAGATATCCTACCTGTTCCCTCTGTAAGATCTTATTCTCTGTCACTTATGTGAACACATATTCCTTTGATTCTTTCAGCTTATTGATAATGGTATTGCCAAGTCTTTATTTGCTAAAACTAATGTGGGTACTATTGGGGTTAATTCATATTAATTGCTTTTATTGAGTATGAAATTTCTTTGCAAGTCTAATTATTTTGTTTATATAGAAAACTTTGTTAACAATTCATTGTAGAGACACTAGATTCTATTTTCTTCTTTAGAAGATAGTTGATTTTTGTTCTAGAAGTAGTTCAGTTGCTGGACTATCATTGTATAACAATGATATAACAACTATCATTGTATAACTCTGAGCCATCACTTTTCCACTAGAATTTTCAATTTTACCAGTTGTAGAATTAAGGGCAATTGAGGATTAGATTGTAAAACTCTTTCAGCAGTAGTTTAGGAGTAGTCACTGGCAAATAAAAATAAGTCTATTTTTGCATAACTGCAGAGTAGTTTCTTGCTTGTACCCAGTACATGATTTCTTACAGGTAGCTGACAGCTCATGGGACTGCAACCTTAAGCCAACAGTACACAGTGATTTGCATCCTCTGTCTTCCTGGCTATAGGCTGTTAGAGTCTGTAAACAAGTCAGGATGGCGCCTGGCATTTTGCCAGAGAAATGTTGGAGTCTGTAAACAAGTCTGGATGGTGCCTGGCAAAATGCCAGAGGGAATGGTTTGTGAAGTAACACCAGCGAGCCATTAAGTGTGGAGATTCCTTATTGGTTGACTGATGTATCTAGTTTATGCTAATTAGATAAGCTGTGTGGAATGTATAAATACTGCTCCTGTCCTGCAATAAACGGCTCCTACTCCTGCAGTATCAACGTACAGAAGTCGTTCGTCACCCCCCCCCACCCCCCCCCCACCCCCGGTTATTTTGCTGCAGCTGGACTGCGGCAGATGGTGGCCCGTTACGGGAAGCCCCGGGGTAAGTGACGAAAAAAAAGCTGCCCATCCATAGATAGGACGGGAGCAAATCTGCTCGTCCCTAGGCAGATAGGGCAAGAGGAAAAATGACCATTTCGAGAAAATGGAAAAGATTGATACAGTATGTTTGTGTCTTGTTTTGTCTTGAAATGTTGTATTGTCTTTGTGACGAAAATATGGAAGGGGCGTTAAGTAAATTACTAAGGGAAGGAGGCACCCCAGTGGAACCAAGAGCAGTTAGGGCATGTGTTGATAGAAGCCCAGGAACTCTAGTCAGAAAGAAAAAGAAAGTTCAGAGGAGGAAGGATTATCAGGAAAAAAGTTGCAGCAAAAGGCTATTACTAAATATTTTTCGTTACTGGAGGGTACAGGAATTGGTGCTGCAGCTGCCATGTGCGCGAGCCGGTCATGGCTCAGCAAGGGCTTTCCAAGGGGCGGCAACCGGCTCTTCCCCGCAGCAGGACTGCGGCAATAGGCTACATAGATGAATATTAATTTGTACTAATCTTGGTTACATGAAGACAAACAGTGAAGTCCTATGCCTTGCTTTAAAGGTTAGAAAGGTGAAATAATTTATAATTTTTAATGCCTTTTAGTTAGCTTCAGAATGGTTATTAGATGACAGGATGCTCTAAATCCTATATTTTACTTATTTAGTTATTTCAATTCCTGGTGCTTAATTCAATGCCTGATCCATGAAAATTGAGTTTGAAAAGTCTTTGCTACTGAATGAACACCAGGAAAACCCACCTACTCTGGTTAATTTGGCACAGGGGACTCCAGGTAAAGGTAACATACTCTTATTCTAACACCTTGAGTTCAAACTGACCATAAAGTGGTTTCATACCTCAGTGGAATGAAATAGGCATTCTTTACCACAAAAATGGATATTGGTAAATGCTAAGAGCCAAGTATATGATGCATGACATTTTTGGTCGAAAGGTGACGCCAGCTAGCCATTGAGATGATATGATTATGTTAAGATTTGCATTCATATGGATATTGGACTCCTGCTGTTCACCT